>NW_025421630.1:0-343668 GCF_011764305.1 Mustela putorius furo
CTTTTGGTTGGCATGTTGTCCCAACGTTCAGTGTAGGAAAAACATAGCATTCACCTTGAGGCCCCGCCCATTCTTGATGCGACGAGGGCATAAACACGCATTGTGACCCTCAGCGTGAGTCCCCTGTCCTCTAGTACGGTCTTGTCAGTGGCTGGACCATTAGATGTCATAAGGGGCCTTGACATGTCCCTAGGCCCCAATTTTTAAATACATATTTCTGGTTTTCCAGTCGCCCCTCCCCAGGGCTCTACTCTGGAATCCCCCTTTTGGTGGGACACCTAAGGTTGAAAAACAAAACAAAACAAATCCACAACAACGGAACAACGGACGTCTTCCATCCCACAGAATGACCCCAAACTCTTTGGACGGGGCCAAAACCCCAGAGAGTAAGGCTCGTCCATTTCCCATGAAGTCACCTGGAAATTTCACGACCATGTGTGACACGTTATTCACAGACAGAGACTTGAGCAAGAGCCTCACACTCGCCCTTTTTTCATATCCCAGAGAGTTCTCCTCATGGTCTGTAGATTAAGTCCTGCCATACCTATGACCCGAAAACATAAGCCGTGTTTGTGTTTTCAGACAACTGTCCAAACAGCCCTGGCCTACACACCCTACAGGCTCAGACTCAGACCCTGGAGCCAAAACTGACGACTGTGCTTGCCCTCAAGGGGAATTGTATGTCTCCATTCCAATGGCCTCAACCCTACTACGAGGATAAACCTCCAAAGTCCCTGAGGCCATCCCAATATTTGTGGCTTCCCAGGACAAACAGGGGCAATCTGGGCCCATCTGAGCACCTACGGCACTCAGACCTAGACTGATGTCCCCAGAGGTAAAAAGGAACGAACAGGCCCCCTAGGCACTCATCGGATCCATTGCTTTGATTTCCAGGCATCTATCCTCAGAGGCCTGGATTTCAATAACAGCATATGGCTGTTTCTTGACTCACCCATCAGAACAAATCTCATCTACACATAGGAAACTTGCACGATGGAGCTGTGTGAAAGCCTCTCTTTAGGAGAAACCCTTCAGGGCCCCAGTGCCAACGCTTCATTCCAAGGTCTCCAGAGACGCAAAATCATATTAGGACACATCCACGGGAGAGTCCATTTCAACTCAGCCTCCTCGGTTGTCCTCCAGATCCAGCAGATCTAACCTGTCTTGTTGCTTGGAGACAATTGGAAAGTGAGGTGGTCTACCTAGCCATCCATCCTTAGAACCCTGCTCGGAATCGTTGTCCTTGAGCCAACCAAAAGGTCTCAATTGTCCTCCAGAAGAATCTTTGCAGTTGGGAGCTTCTCACAACTCCCATCGTGGGAAAAGCCCCATGGCCTCGTGATCCACTCCCCCCTTCAAAAAGGGGCCATCAGGGACAGAATGTCCAACCTGAGAGATCGTCTGATCCTCGACCTGACTTCAGATACACGAGACCTCGATTCAGGTCTGTAGATTGTGCCTGCCATATCCTCACCCAGAAACCTAGGCTTAGCTTGGCTTCTCACACTTCCGTCCTCAGTCTACTTGCCCAGAATCCCTCCAGTTTGGCAATCCAGAACTACAATGCAGCACTCTGCCTGCCTTCCAGAAGAAAAAACATTGCCCTCTGGGGCTACCCAGAAAACCCAAATGAGCATCAACCTGCACGCCATTCGGCTGTACCCCAAATATATAGGCTGACCTGGGCACTAAAGCCCTCTGAAACACCCTGAGCATGGACCTACAGCCCCCACCCAGACAGCTGGCCGCACACTGAGCACATGAGAACCGTGTTGGCCTTAGGTCGTCATCTCTTCTCAACCTCGGTTTTCAGGCTTCAGAACCTACACCTTATCTCCAACACGGCCCGGGTTTGAAAATGATGCAGAAATCAGAACTCTTTCCCCATGGCAAGAAACCTTTTGGATGGCATGTTGTCCAAGAATCAGTGTAGTTGAAACCAGTGTGGCCCATGAGGCACCGCCCATGCTTGCGTGCCACATTGGTCACAAAACACACATTGTGACCCTCAGCCTGAGCCCAGTCCTCAGGTAAGGCCTCTCAGTGGCTGGATGGAGAGACAGCATATTGGGCTTGCCGTGCCCCTAGGCCCCAAATTTTTTACCGTAGTTCGGGTTGTCCCTTCACTCTTCCCCAGGGCTCTGCTTTGGAATTCCTCTTTTGGTGGGACACGTGAGCTAACAAACCTGAAAGGAGTCCTCCCATTCCACAGATTGACGAAAAACAATTAGGATCGGGCCAAATCCACAGTGAGCAAGATTCGTCCATGGTCCATGAGGCCTCCCCAACATTCCACGGCCCTCGCTGATCCAAAATCCAGAGACAAAAGCCTGTGCAGGCGCCTCAGACTCGCTCATTCTTCATATCCTGAAGAGTTCTTCAGAGAAGAACATACACGGCACTCGAATGCACCCAAAAAATATATAGTCTAACCTGGGCACTAATGCACTGTCTGACAACCTGAGCCCGGACCTCGTGACCAACACCCAGACAGCAGACCGCACACTGAGCACATAAGACCCGCCATGGCCTTAGGTCATCATCTCTTCCCTAACTCAGTTGTCAGGCTTCAGAACCTAGACCTTATCTCCAATCATGTCCAGGGGTGACTGTGATGCAGACATCAGAACTCTTCCTTACCCATGGCAAGAAACCTAGTGGTTGGCATGTTGTCCAACGTTCATTGTAGGAGAAACCAGCATTCACCCTGAGGCCCCTGCCCATTCTTGAGTGCGACGAGGGCATAAACACGCATTGTTACCATCAGCGTGAGTCCTGTCCTCTATTACGTCCTCTCAGTGGCTGGACCATTAGATGTCATAATGGGCTTGACATGTCCCTAGGCCCCAATTTTTAACCAGATTTCTGGTTTTCCAGTCTCCCCTCCCCAGGGCTCTACTCTGGAATCCCTCATTTGGTGGGACACCTGAGGTTGAACAACAAAACAAAAAAAACAAATCAAAAACAACGGAACAACGGACTTCTTCCATCCCACAGAATGACCCCAAACTCTTTGGACGTGGCCAAACCCCCAGAGAGTAAGACTCGTCCATTTCCCATGAAGTCACCCGGAAATTTCACGACCATGAGTGACACGATATCCAGAGACAAAAACTTGAGCAAGAGCCTCACACTCGCCCTATTTTCATATCTCGAAGAGTTCTCCTCATGGTCTGTAGATCAGTCCTGCCATACCTATGACCTGAAACAAAAGCCGAGTTTGTGTTTTCAGACAACTGTCCAAAGAGCCCTGGCCTACACACCCTACAGGCTCAGGCCCCTGGAACCAAACCTGACGACTGTACTAGCCCTCTCCAAGGGAATCGTATGTGCCCATTCCAATGGCCACAGCCCTACTAATAGGATAAACCTCCAAAGTACCGGAGGCGATACCAATTTTTGTGGCTTCCCATGACAAACAGGGGCAATCTTGCCCCATCTGAGCACCTACCGGCACTCAGACCCGTAGACTGATTTCCCCAGAGGTAAAAAGGAATGAACACGCCCCTAGGCACCTATCGGATCCATTGTTTTGGTTTCCAGGCATCTCTTCAGAGGCCTGGATTTCAATAACAGCATATGGCTGTTTCTTGACTCACCCATCAGAACAAATCTCATCTACACATAGGAAACTTGCACGATGGAGCTGTGTGAAAGCCTCTCTTTAGGAGAACCCTTCAGGGCCCCTGTGCCACCGCTTCATTCCAAGGTCTCCATAGACACAAAATCATATTAGGACACATCCACGGGAGAGTCCATTTCAATACAGCCACCTCGGTTGCTCCCCCAGATCCAGCAGATCTAACCTGTCTTGTTGCTTGGAGACAATTGGAAAGTGAAGTGGTCTACATAGCCATCCATCCTTAGAACCCTGCTCGGAATCGTTGTCCTGGAGCCAACCAACAGGTCTCAATTGTTGCAGAAGAATCTTTGCAGTTGGGAGCTTCTCACAACTCCCATCGTGGGAAAATCCCCATGGCCTCGTGATCCACTCCCCCCTTCAAAAAGGGGCCATCAGGGACAGAATAACCAACCTGAGAGATCGTCTAATCCTCGCCCTGACTTCAGATGCACGAGATCTCGATTCAGGTCTGTAGATTGTGCCTGCCATATCCTCACCCAGAAACCAAGGCCTAGCTTGGGTTCTCAGACTTCCGTCCTCAGACTACTGAACCACAAACCCTCCAGTTTGGCAATCCAGAACTACAATGCAGCACTCTGCCTGCCCTCCAGAAGAAAAATATTGCCCTCTGGGACTACCCAGAAAACCTAAATGAGGATCAACCTGCACGCCATTCGGCTGTACCCCAAATATATAGGCTGACCTGGGCACTAAAGCCCTTTCTGGCAAACCCTGAGCCTGGACCTCCAGGCCCCACCCAGACAGCTGGCCGCACACTGAGCACATTGGACCCGTCATGGCCCTAGGTCGTCATCTCTTCTCAAACTCAGTTTTCAGGCTTCAGAACCTACACCTTATCTCCAATCACGGCCCGGGTTTGAAAATGATGCACAAATCAGAACTCATTCCCCATGGCAAGAAACCTTGTGGTTGTTATGTTGTACAAGGTTCAGTGTAGTTGAAACCCGTGTGGCCCATGAGGCCCCGTCCAGGCTTGCGGGCCACATTGGTCACAAACAGACATTCTGACCCGAACCTGAGACCAATCTCAGGTAAGGCCTCTCAGTGGCTGGATGGAGAGACAGCATATTGGGCTTGCCATGCCGCTAGGCCCCAATTTTTAACCATAGTTCGGGTTGTCCCTTCATTCTTCCCCAGGGCTCTGCTTTGGAATTCCTCTTTTGGTGGGACACCTGAGTTAACAAACCTGAAAGGAGTCCTCCCATCCCACAGATTTACACAAAACAATTGGGATCGGGCCAAATCCACAGAGAGCAAGATTCGTCCATGTCCCCTGAGGCCCTCCCAACATTCCACAGCCATCGCTGATACAAAATCCAGAGACAAAAGCCTGAGCACGTGCCTCAGACTCGCTCATTCTTCATATCCTGAAGAGTTCTTCAGATAAGAACCTACACGGCACTCGAATGCACCCAAAATATATAGCCTAACCTGGGCACTAATGCACTGTCTGACAACCTGAGCCCGGACGTCGTGACCAACACCCAGACAGCTGACCAAACACTGAGCACATCAGACCCGCCATAGCCTCAGGTCATCATCTCTTCCCTACCTCAGTTTTCAGGCTTCAGAACCTAGACCTTATCTCCAATCACTGCCCAGGGGTGACTGTGATGCAGACATCAGAACTCTTCCTTACCCATGGCAAGAATACTTTTGGTTGGCATGTTGTCCAACGTTCAGTGTAGGAGAAACTAGCATTCACCCTGAGGCCCCGCTCATTCTTGAGAGCGACGAGGGCATAAACACGCATTGTGACCCTCAGCGTGAGTCCTGTCCTCTAGTACGTCCTCACAGTGGCTGGACCATTAGATGTCATAATGGGCTTAACATGTCCCTAGGTCCCAATTTTTAACCAGATTTCTGGTTGTCCAGTCGCCCCTCCCCAGGGCTCTACTCTGGAATCCCCCTTTTGGTGGGACACCTAAGGTTGAAAAAAACAAAACAAAACAAATCAACAACAACGGAACAACGGACTTCTTCCATCCCACAGAATTACCCCAAACTCTTTGGACGTAGCCAAACCACCAGAGAGTAAGACTCGTCCATTTCCCATGAAGTCACCCGGAAATTTCACGACTATTGGTGACACGATATCCAGAGACAAAAACTGAGCAAGAGCCTCACACTCGCCCTTTTTTTTCATATCCCAGAGAGTTCTCCTCATGGTCTGTAGATCAGTCCTGCCATACCTATGACCCGAAACATAAGCCGAGTTTGTGTTTTCAGACAACTGTCCAAACAGCCCTGGCCTACACACCCTACAGGCTCAGACCCCTGCAGCCAAAACTGACGACTGTGCTTGCCCTCTCCATTCCAATGGCCACAACCCTACTACAAGGATAAACCTCCAAAATCCCTGAGGCCATCCCAATATTCGTGGCTTCCAGGACAAACAGCTGCAATCTGGTCCCATCTGAGCACCTACCGGCACTCAGACCTAGACTGATGTCCCCAGAGGTAAAAAGGAACGAACAGGCCCCCTAGGCACCTATCGGATCCATTGCTTTGGTTTCCAGGCATCTATCCTCAGAGGCCTGGATTTCAATAACAGCATATGGCTGTTTCTTGACTCACCCATCAGAACAAATCTCATCTACACATAGGAAACTTACACGATGGAGCTGTGTGAAATCCTCTCTTTAGGAGAACCCTTCAGGGCCCCAGTGCCACCGCCTCATTCCAAGGTGTCCATAGACACAAAATCATATTAGGACACATCCACGGGAGAGTCCATTTCAACTCAGCCTCCTCGGTTGATCCCCCAGATCCAGCAGATCTAACCTTTCTTGTTGCTTGGAGACAATTGGAATGTGAGGTGGGCTACCCAGCCATCCATCCTTAGAACCCTGCTCGGAATCGTTGTCCTGGAGCCAACCAACAGGTCTCAAATGTCCTGCAGAAGAATCTTTGCAGTTGGGAGCTTCTCACAACTCCCATCGTGGGAAAATCCCCATGGCCTCGTGATCCACTCCCCCCTTCAAAAAGGGGCCATCAGGGACAGAATGTCCAACCTGAGAGATCGTCTGATCCTCGCCCTGACTTCAGATGCACGAGACCTCGATTCACGTCTATAGATTGTGCCTGCCATATCCTCAACCAGAAACCTAGGCCTAGCTTGGCTTCTCAGACTTCCGTCCTCAGACTACTTGCGCACAAACCCTCCAGTTTGGCAATCCAGAACTACAATGCAGCACTCTGCCTGCCCTCCAGAAAGAAAAAACATTGCCTTCTGGGGCTCTCCGGAAAACCCAAATGAGGATCAACGTGCACGCCATTCGGCTGTACCCCAAATATATAGGCTGACCTGGGCACTACAGCACTTTCTGAAACACCCTGAGCATGGACCTACTGCCCCCACCCAGACAGCTGGCCGCAAACTGAGCACATGAGACCCGTCAGGGCCTTAGGTCGTCATCTCTTCTCAAACTCGGTTTTCAGGCTTCAGAACCTAGACCTTATCTCCAATCACGGCCCGGGTTTGAAAATGATGCAGAAATCAGAACTCTTTTCCCATGGCAAGAAACCTTGTGGTTGGCATGTTGTACAAGAATCAGTGTAGTTGAAACCAGTGTGGCCCATGAGACCCCGCCCATGCTTGCGGGCCACATTGGTCACAAACACACATTGTGACCCTCAGCCTGAGCCCAGTCCTCAGGTACGGCCTCTCAGTGGCTGGATGGAGAGACAGCATATTGGGCTTGCCATGCCCCTAGGCCCCAATGTTTTAACGTAGTTCGGGTTGTCCCTTCTCTCTTCCCAAGAGCTCTGCTTTGGAATTCCTCTTTTGGTGGGACACCTGAAGTAACACACCTGAAAGGAGTCCTCCCATCCCACAGATTGACGAAAACAATTGGGATCGGTCCAAATCCACAGAGAGCAAGATTCGTCGATGGCCCATGAGGCCTCCCCAACATTCCACGGCCAACACGGACCTGGTGACCAACACCCAGACAGCTGACCAAACACTGAGCATATCAGACCCGCCATGGCCTTAGGTCATCATCTCTTCCCTACCTCAGTTTTCAGGCTTCAGCACCTAGAACTTATCTCCAATCACTGCCCATGGGTGACTCTGATGCAGAAATCAGAACTCTTCCTTACCCATGGCAAGAAACCTTGTGGTTAGCATGTTGTCCAATGTTCAGTGTAGGAGAAACCAGCATTCACCCTGAGGCCCCGCCCATTCTTGAGCGCGAAGAGGGCATAAAAACGCATTGTGACCCTCAGCGTGAGTCCTGTCCTCTCGTACGTCCTCACAGTGGCTGGACCATTAGATGTCATAATGGGCTTGACAGGTCCCTAGGCCCCAATTTTTAACCAGATTTCTGGTTGTCCACTCCACCCTCCGCAGGGCTCTAGTCTGGAATCCCTCATTTGGTGGGACACCTGAGGTTGAAAAACAAAACAAAACAAATCAACGACAACAGAAAAACGGACTTCTTCCATCCCACAGAATGAGCCCAAACTCTTTGGACGGGGCCAAACCCCCAGAGAGTAAGACTCGTCCATTTCCCATGAAGTGACCCGGAAATTTCACGACCATGAGTGACACGATATCCAGAGACAAAAACTTGAGCAAGAGCCTCATACTCGCCCTTTTTTCATATCCTGAAGAGTTCTCCTCATGGTCTGTAGATCAGTCTTGCCATACCTATGACCCGAAACATAAGCCAAGTTTTTGTTTTCAGACAACTGTCCAAACAGCCCTGGCCTACACACCCTACAGGCTCAGGCCCCTGGAGCCAAACATGAAGACTGTGATTTTCCTCTCCAAGGGAATTGTATGTGCCCATTCCAATGGCCACAACGCTACTAATAGGATAAACCGCCAATGTCCCTGAGGCCATCCCAATATTTGTGGCTTCCCAGAACAAACAGGGGCAATCTGGGCCCATCTGAGCACCTACCTGCACTCAGACCCGTAGACTGATGTCCCCATAGGTAAAAAGGATTGAACAGTCCCATAGGCACCTATCGGATCTATTGCTTTGGTTTCCAGGTATCTCTGCTTAGAGATCCTTAGAACCCTGCTCTTGCGTCTTTCCTTATGGGACATCCTTGAGCCATCCAACAGGTGTCGACTGTCCCACAGGAGCCTTTCATGGACCACCTCACAACTCATATCATGGAAAGCTTCCAAGGTCACATGATGGCCCCAATCTTCATGGAGTCGGATTAAGGAAAGAAACTCCAACCTGAGCCAACGGCTGATCTTCGCCTTGACTTCAGATGCACGAGATCTTGATTAGGCTCTTCAGAGTGAACCTGCTGTGCCCTCACCCCAAATCCTAAGCATAGCTAGTGTTCTCAGACTTCCGTCCTCACTCTCCTGGACCACATGCCCTCCATTGTGGGATTTCCGATGACACAGTGCTGCACTCTGCCTGCCCTCTAGAAGAAAATCGTTGCCCTATGGGTCTACCCAGAAACCTCAAATGAGGATAAACCTGCATGCCACTCAACTGTACACCAATTATATAGTCTAGCCTGTGCACTAATGCCCTGTCTGACACAACCTGAGGCCTGAATTCCCAACCGACACCCAGACAGCTTGCCGTACACTGAGAACATCTGAACCGCCATGGCCTTAAGTTGCCATCTCTTTCCAACCTGGTTTTCAGGCTACAGAAACCTAGACCTTATCTCTACCCATTTCCCATGGGTGAACGTGATGCAGAAATCATAACTCCTCCTTCCCTCTTGCCAGAATCTTGTGTTTGGCATCTTATCCAAAGTTCATTATAGGACCCCTGTAGGGCCTACAGGAGTAGTAGTAGGGCCCCTGAGGGTAGTGTAGGGTCCCTGAGGCCCTGCCCATTCTTAAGAGCTGCGGTGGGCTCAAACACACATTGGGACCCTCAGTTTGAACCCTGTCCTCAAGTAAAGCCTCTCAGTGGCTGGACCATGAGCCCACATATGGGGCCTGCCATGCCCCAAGTCACCCAATCTTAACCAGAGGTAGAGAAATCTAGTCACCCCTACTCAGGGCTCTGCTCTGGAATCCCTCTTAATTGGGACATTTGAGGTAAGTAAACACAGAAAGGATTCCTCCCACCCACAGAATGACCCCAATCACTTGGGATCAGGCCATCCACAGAGAGAAAGACTTCTCCATGGCCCATGAGGCCAGCCCGACATTCCACGGCCACTCTTGACACAAAATCCAGAGACATAAGCCTCACCCTTAGGTCATAGCCCTTAAAATTCTCCTCATAGTCTGTAGATCGGGCCTGCCATACCTACGTCCCCAAACCGTGTTTTCAGACTTCTATCCTGACATCCCTGTCCCACACACCCTCCAGGCTGAGGCCCCTGGAGCCACCCCTCAGGACTGTGCCTGCCCTCTCCAAGGAAATTCTTCCCATTCCATTGGCCACAACCCTACAGATTAGGAGAAACCTCCAAAGTCCCAGAGGCCATTCCAATAGTGTAGGCTGCCCAGTACAAAGAGGGGTGATCTGTCACAAGCTGAGCAACGACCTCAACTCACCCGTAGACAGATATCCCAAGAGAAAGGTATTAAACTGGACAGGCCCCTAGAACGTAATTGGTTCCATTGCTTTTGTTTCTAAGCATCTCTCCTCTGAGGCCTGTTTTCCAATACCAGCATATGGGGGATTCCAGAGATACCAATCAGAACAAATCTTGTCTCCACATGGGAAACTTATCCTTTGGAGCTCTGTAAAAACCTCCAGTTAGGAGAAAGCTTCAGGTAACCGGAGCCACCGCCCTATTCCAAGGTCTCCATGGACACAGACCCGCATTATGACCATTCGGCAGGAGAGTACATGTCAACTCAGCCCCGTTGATTACTCCCCCAGAGCCAGAATATCAAACCTGCCTTGTCGCTAGGAGACAACTGGAATGCAAAGCAGACTCTCTAGGCATCCATCGTTGGAATCCTGCTCTGGCGCCGTTCCATATGGGATGTCCCTGGGAGCCTTCCAACAGGTCTTGACTGTCCTGCAGAAGGAATCCTTGCAGATTGGAGCATCTCACAACTCCTATCGTGGGAAAACCTACATGGCCTCATGAGATGCTCCCCTTTATAAAAGGGCCATCATGGACAGAAACTCCAACCTGAGCCAACTTCTGATCCATTGCTTTGGTTTCTATGTATCTCTCCTCAGAGGCCTGGTTTCCAGTATCAGAATATGGGGGTTTCTTAAGGAAACAATCAGAACAGATCTCATCTCCACATGAGAAACTTGCTCTTTGGAGCTGTGTCAATACCTCAGGTTAGGAGGATCCTTCAGGGCGCTGGCACCATGGCCCAATTCCAAGGTCTCCAAGGACACAAACTTACATTATGATCCATCCTCAGGAGAGTCCATTTCAAATCAGCCCCCTCGGCTGCTCACCCAGATCCAGCAGATCAAACCTGCCTTGTCACTAGGAGACAGATGGAATGCGAGGTGGGCTGCCCAGGCATCCATCCTTAGAACCCTGCTCTGGAGAATTTCTTTATGGGACGTCTTGAATCCAACCAACCTGTCTTGACTGTCTCGCAGAATGAATCCTTGTGGTTTGAAGCATCACACAATCCCACTGTGAGAAAACCTCCATTTCCTCATGATGCCCCACACCTTCATAAATGGGCCATCATGGACAGAAACTCCATCCTAAGCCAAAGTCTGATCCGCGCCCTGAATTCAGAAGCACGGGATCTCGATTCAGCACTTGAGAGTGTGCCTGCTGTGCCCTCGCCCCGAATCCTAAGCCTAACTTGTGTTCTCAGACTTCCGTCTTCACAATCCTGGCCACACCCCTCCAGTTTGGCAATTCTGGAGACACAATGCAGCACTCTGCCTGCCCTCCAGAAGAAAAATGTTACCCTATAGGTCAAACCAGAAACGCCAAATGAGTAACAACCTGCATGCCACTCGACCATACCCCAATTATACAATCTAGCCTGTGCACTAAAGCCCTGTCTGACACAGCCTGAAGGCAGACCTCCAGTCCAACACCCAGACAGCTGGCCATACACTGAGCATATCAAACCCACAATGGCTTTCAGCCATCATCTCTACCCAACCTCAGTTTTCACCTTCAGCACCTAGACCTTATGTCCACTCACTGCTCAGGAGTGAACGTGATACAAGAATCAGAACTTCTCCTTCGCCATGGCAAGAACCTTGTGGTTGGCATGTGGTCCAACGTTCATTGTAGGAGAAAGCAGCATGGACTATGAGGCCCCACCTATCCCTGAGGGTTACAATTTGCACAAACACACATTGTGACCCTCAGCGTGAGCCCTATCCTCATGTAAAGCCTCTTAGTGACTGGAACAACAGCCCACATATGGGGCTTGCCAAGCCCCTAGTCCCCCAATCTCAACCAGAGTTAGAGATGTCTAGTCACCCTTACTCAGGGCACTGCTCTGGAATCCCTCTTTGGTGGGACACCTGAGGTAAAAAAAAAAAAAAAAAAAAAATACAGAAAAGACTCTTCCCATCCACAGAATGATCCCAACCACTTGGGATCAGGCCAAATCACCAGAGAAAGACTTGTCCATGGCCCCTGAGGACACCCCGACATTCCACGGCCACCGTAGGCACAAAATCCAGAGACAAAAGCCTGAGCAAACGCCACATACTCGCCCTTTGTTCATAGCACGGAAAATCTCACGGTCTGTAGATCGAGACTTCATACATACATCCCCAAACCTAAGCTGAGTTTGTGTTTTCATACTTCTGTCCCCACAGTCCTGGCCCACACACCATCCAAGCTGGGGCCCCTGGAGCCACACCTGAGGACTGTGGCTTCCTTCTCCAGGGGAATTCTGCCATTTCCATTGGCCACAACCCTAAAGATTAGGAGAAACCTCCAAACTCCCCGAGGCCATCCCAGTAGTGTTGGCTGCCCAGGACAAACAGGGATGATCTTTCACAAGTTAGGAAACTACCTCCACTCGACCCAGAGACAGATATCCCCATAGAATAAGATTGAACTGGAAGGCACTTAGGCCCAAATCAGATCCATTGCTTTTGTTTCCAGGCATCTCTCCTCAGAGGCCTGGTTACCAATACCAGCATATGGGGGATTACTGAGGCACTCATAGAAAAATCTCGTCTCCACATAAGAAATGTACTCTTTGGAGCTCTATAAAAACCTCTGTTTAGGAGAATCTTTCAGGGCCCCGGATCAAGCGCCCCATTCCAAGGTCTCCATGGACTTAAACCCACATTATGATCTATCCTCGGTAGAGTCCATGTCAACTCATCCCCCTTGGTTTCTCCTCCAGGGCCTGCAGATCAAACCTGCCTTGTTGCTAGGAGACAACTAGAATGGGAGGCGGGCTGCCCAGGCATCCATCCTTAGAACCCTACTCTGGAGTCGTCATATGGGACATCCTAGAGCCATCCAACAGGTCTCAAGTGTCCCACAGAAGGAATCTTTGCAGTCTGGTGCATCTCGCAACTCCCATTGTGGGAAAATCTTCATGGCCTCTTGAGACGCTCCACTTTATAAAGGGGCCATCATGGATAGAAACTCCAACCTGAGCAAACGTCTGATATTCGCCCTGGCTTCAGGTGCATGAGATCTTGATTCAGCTCTGCAGAGTGTGCCTTCTGTGCCCTCACCCCAAAAACTAAGCCTAGCTTGTGTTCTCAGACTACCGTCCTCACACCCCTGGCCCAAAAGCCCTACAATTTGGCAATACTGGGGCCACAACGCAGCACTCTGCCTGCCCTCCAGAAGAAAAACGTTGCCTTATGGAGCTACCTTGAAACCCGAATGAGGATCAACTGAACGCCACTCGACTGCACCCCAAATATACAATCTACCCTGTCTAATGCCCTGTCTGACACAGCATGAGCCCACACCTCCAGACCTACGCTCAACAGCTAGCCACACACTGAGCTCATTGTACCTATCAGGTCCTTAGGTCTTCATCTCTTCCCAACCTCGGTTTTCGGGTTTCAGAACCTAGACCTAAACTCCAATCACTGTCCAGGGGTGAACGTGATGCAGAAATCACAACTCTTCCTTCGCCATGGCCAGAAACCTTGTGGTTGGCATATTCTCCAACGTTCAGTGTAGGAGAATCCAGCGTGGCCCATGAGGCCCTTCCCATGCTTGAGGGCATTGTTGGGCACAAATAGGCATTGTGACCCTCAGCATGAGCCCTGTCCTCAAGGAAGACCTCTCAGGGTCTGAATCAAGAGCCCACATATTGGACTTGCCATGCCCCTAGGCCCCCAAACTTAAACAGAGGTGGGGTTATCCAGTTGTCCCTACCAAGGACTCTGCTCTGGAATCCCTGTTTTATTGGCACACATGAGGTACATAAAATAAATTAAAAAACAGAAAGGACACCTCCCTTCCCACAGAATGTACCCAAACTCTTGGGATAGGGTCAAATCCTCAGAGAAGGAAAGCCGTCCACAACCCATGAGGCCACGCCAGTATTCGACCAACATTGTTGACACAAATCCAGAGACAAAACCTGAGCAAGCACCTCAAACTCACCCTTTTTCATACCCCGAAGTGTTATCAGGGTCTGTAGATTGGGCGTGCTATACCTATGTCCCCAATCCTAAGCGGAATTTGTGTTTTCAGACTTCTGTCCCCACAGGCCTGGCCCACACACCCTCAAGGCTCGGCCCCTAGAGCCAAACTCAGAACTGTGCCTGCCCTCTCCAGGGGATTTCTGCCCATTCCATTGGCCACAACCCTATAGATTAGGAGAAACTCCAAAGTCCCGAGGCCATTCCCAATATTATAGGCTGCCCAGGACAAACAGGGGCGATCTGACACAAGCCGAGCAACTACCTCCCTTCAGATCCATAGACAGTTATCACCAGGAAAGAGATTGAACCGGATAGGCACCTAGGCCCTAATCATATCCATTGCCTTTGTTTTCAGGCATCTCTCCTCAGAGGCCTGGTTTCCAATACCAGCATATGGGAGATTCCTTAGGCACTCATCAAAACAATTCTCTTCTCTACATAGGAAACGTACTCTTTAGAGCTCCATCAAAACCTCCGGTTATGAACATCCCTCAAGGCCCCGGATCAAGCACCCCATTCCAAGGTCTCCATGGACACAAATGCACATTATGACCCATCCTCAACTCACCCATTTCAACACACCCGCCTCGGTTACTCCCCTAGATCCAGCAGATCGAACTTGCCTTGGCGCTAAGAGACACCTGGAATGGGAGGCAGGCTGCCCAGGCATCCATCCTTAGAACCCTGCTCTGGATAACTTCCTTATGGGATGTCCTGGAGCCATCCAGCAGGTCTCGACTGTCCCACGGAAGGAATCATTGCGGTTTGGAGCATCTCACAATTCCCATCGTGGGAAAACCTCCATGGCTTCGTGACACCCTCCCCTTCATGAAGGGGCCGTCATGGACAGAAACTCCAACCTGAGCCAACGTCTGATCCTAGCTCTGTCTTCAGGTACACGGGATCTCGAATCATCTCTGCAGAGGGTTCCTGCCGTCCCCTCACCCCGAAATCGAAATCACACTTGTGTTCTCAGAATTTTTTCCTCACACTCCTGGCCCACAAGCCTTCCAGTTTGGGAATTCTGGAGCCACTGTGTGGCACTGTGTCTTCCTTCCAGAAGAAAAACGTTGCCCTCTGGGGCTACCCAGTAACCACAAATGAGTACCAACCTGCATGAAACTCGACTGCACCCCAATGATACAGTCTAGCCTGGGCACTAATTCCCTGTCTGCCACAGCCTGAGCCTGCACCTCCCAACCCACACTCAACAGCTGGCCGAACACGGAGCACAACAGACACACCGTGGCCTTAGGTCTTCATCTCTTCCCAACCTCAGTTTTCAAGCTTCAGAACCTAGACCTTAAATCCAATCACATTCCAGTGAAAGTGTTGCAGAAATTAGAACTCCTTCTTCCCCATGGCCAGAAAACTTGTGGTTGCCATATTGTGCAACGTTCAGTGTAGGAGAAACCAGCATGGTACATTAGGCCACGTCCTGACTTGAGGGGCTCCTTGGGTACAAAAACACATTGTGAACCTCAATGTGAGCCCTATGCTCAAGGAAGGCCTCTCAGTGTCTGGACCAAGAGCCCACATATGGGGCTTGCCATGTTCTTAGGTCCCAATGTGAACCAGAGTTCTGGTTGTCCAGTTGCCCCTCCCCAGGACTCTGCTGTAGAATCCCTCTTTTGGTGGTCCACCTGAGGTAAAAAAAAAAAAAAACAAAAAAACAGAAAGGCCTACTCCCTTCCCACAGAATGACCCCAATCTCTTGAGATTGGGTCAAATCCCCAGAAAGGGAGCCTCATCGATGGCCCATGAGGACACCCGGACATTCCATGCCAATCGGTGACACATATCCAGAAAAAAATAAGCATGAGCAAGCACCTCACTTTCGCCCTTTGTTCATATCCTGAAGAGTTCTCCTCACGGTCTATATATCGGGCCGGCCATACCTACAGACCCAAACCGAAGTGGAGTTTGTGTTTTCAGACTTTTGTCCAAATAGCCCTGGACCACAAAAGCTCCACACTTGGGTCCCTGGAGCCACACCTCAGGACTGTGCTTCCCTTTCAAGAGAATTCTTCCCATTTCATTGGCCATAACCTTGCAAATTAGGAAAAACCTCCAAAGTTACCGAGGCCATCCCAATAGTGTAGGCCGCCCAGGACAAACGGGTGTGATCTCAAACCAGCTGAGCAACTACCTCCACTCAGACAAAAGATGTCCCCAGAGAAGAATATTGAACCGGACAGGGCCCTAGGCCCTAATCAGATCCATTGCTTTGGTTTCCAGGCATCTCTCCTCAGAGGCCTCATTTCCAATACCAGGAAATGGTGGTTTGCTGAGGCACCAATAAGAACAAATCTCGTCTCCCCATGGAAATCTTGCTCATTGGAGCTTTGTTATAACCTCTGGTTAGGAGAATCCTTCAGGGCCCTGGTGCCACTGCCCCATACCAAGGTCTCAATGGACTCAAACCAACATTAAGACCATCCTCAGGAAAGTCCATTTCAACTCATTTAAGACCATCCTCAGGAAAGTCCATTCCCACTCAGCCCCCTCTGATGCTACCCTAAGCCAGCAGATCAAACGTTTCCTGTTGCTAGGAGACAATTGGAATTGAGGCTGTCTGCCCAGGCATCCATACTTAGAACCCTGTTCTGGAAAAATACCTTAGGAGACGTCCTGGAGCCATCCCACAAATCTTAATTGTCCCACAGAAGGAATCCTTGCAGTTTGGAGCATCTGACAACTCTAAAAGTGGGAAAACCCCCATGGCCTCATAATGCCCCCCACTTCATGAAGGGGCCAACATGGACAGAAACTCCAACCTGAGCCAAAGTCTGATCCTTGACCTTACTTCAGACTCATGAGATCTCAATTCAGCTCTGCAGAGTGTGCCTGCCATGTCCATTCCCCGAAACCTAAGCATAGCTAGTGTTCTCAGACTTCCGTCCTCACTCTCCTGGCCCACAAGCCCTCCAGTTTGGGAATTCCGAAGCCACAATGCAGCACTCTGCCTGCCCTCCAGAAGAAAAACTTTGCCCTATGCTTCTAATAAGAAAACCCCAAATGATTATCTAATGCATGCCACTCGACTGTAAAGCAATTATACAGCCTACCCTGAATACTAATGCCCTGTCTGGCACAGCCTGAGACAAGACATCCCAAACGACACCTAGACAGCTGGCTCCAACCTGGACACAAGGGACCTGCTATGGCTGTAGTTCGTCATCTCTTCCCTACCTCGGTTTTCAGGCTTCATAACCTAGACCTTATCTCCAATCACTGCCCAGCGGGTGAACGTGATGCAGCAGAAATTAGAATTCCTCCTTCCCCATGGCCAGAAACCTTGTGGTAGGCATGTTGTCCAACGTTCAATGTGGGAAAACCTGCATTGTCGGAAAGGCCACGCCAGTGCTTGGGGCCGCCTAGGGCACAGACATGCATTGTGACCTGTAGCGTGAGTCCCGTATTAAAGTAACGCCTCTCAGGGGCTGGACCAAGATCCTGCATA
This sequence comes from Mustela putorius furo, assembly GCF_011764305.1. NCBI lineage: Eukaryota > Metazoa > Chordata > Mammalia > Carnivora > Mustelidae > Mustela > Mustela putorius. The sequence goes on from NW_025421630.1 coordinate 17,624, forward strand.
TGGGGCTTGTCATATCCATAGGCCCCCAGGCTGAACCAGAGAGCGAGTATTCCAGTTGTCAGTACCCACTTCTATGCTCCAGAATCCCTCTACTGGGGGGACACATGAAGCAGAAAACAGGACTCTTCCCTTCCCACAGAATGACCCCAAACTCTTGGGGGCTGGACAAACTACCAGAGAGGGAGACTTCTACGACCCATGAGGCAAATCCTACATTAAACGGCCATTGTGGACAAAATATTCAGAGACAAAAGACTGAGCGACTGCCTCCCTCTCCCCCTCTTTCATATCCAGAGGAGCTCCCCTCACGGACTGTAGATCAGGCCTGCCATAACCTCGGCCCCAAACCTGAGCTGAGTTTGGGTTTTTGGATGTCTGTCTGCACAGCCGTGGCCCACACCGCCTCCAGGCTGGGGTCTCTGGAGACACACCACAGAACTGTGCCTGCTCTCTCCTAAGAAACTGCCCGTTCCATTGGCCACAACTCTACAAAATAGTAGAAACCTCAAGGTCCCCAAGGACATCCCACTACAGCAAGCCGCACTGGACAAACAGGGGCATTATGACACCAGCTGAGCAACTACTACCTCCATGCAGACACACAGACTGATATCCGCAGAGACAGAAGGTTGAACCAGACAGGCCCCTAGGCCCTATTATGAACTCTTGCTTTGGTGTCCAGGTATCACTCCTCAGAGGCCTGGTTTCGAAGACCAGCATATGGGGCTATCCTGAGGCACCAGACAGAACACCTCTCATCTCCGCATGGAAAGCTTCCTTGTTGGAGTTGTGTTAAACCCTTCGGGTTGGAGAATCCTGCAGAGTCCCTTAGCTACTGCCACATTCCAAGGTCTCCATGGCCACCAACCCACAATATGACTCATCCTCAGGAAAGTCCATTTAAACTCAGCCTTCTGGGTAGCTCACCCAAGAGCCCGCAGATTGAACGTGCCTTGTCTCGACCAGGCAATGGGAAGGTGAGTTGGCGTTTCTTGGCATCCATGCTTAGGCCCCTGCTCTCGAGTCTTTCTGTATGGGGCATCCTGGAACCATCCAATAGTACTCGACTGTCCTGAAGAAGGAAACTTTGAAGTTTGGAGCAGCTCACAACTCCCAGCGTAGGGAAACCTCCCTGGCCTCATGACGCCCCCACCCCCTTCCGGAAGGGGCCGTCATGGACACAAACTCCAGCTTGAGGCAACATCTGATACTCGCCCTGACCTCAGATGCAGGAGATCTCGATTCAGCCTCTGCACAGTGGGCCCAAACCTCGTGCTACCTTGTGTTTTCAGACTTCCTTCCTCACACTCCTGGCAAACATGTCCTCAAGACTTGGAATTCTGGAACCAAAATGCAGCCGTATGCTGGCCCTCCAGAAGAAAAACGTTGCTCTATGGGGATCTCCATAAACCCCAAATGAGGATCAACCTGCTCAGTTCTCGACCTCACCCCAATTGGATTGTTCGGGTTGTCCATTCATCCCTCCCCAGAGCTCTGCTTTGGAATCCCTCTTTTGGTGGGACACCTGAGGTAACAAAACTAAAAGGACTCCTCCCATCCTTCAGATTGACCCAAAACAATTGGGATTGGACCAAATTCACAGAGAGGAAGTCTCGTCCATGGCCCATGAGGCCTCCCCGAGATTCCACAGCCATCGTTGACAACAAATCCAGAGACAAAAGTCTGAGCAAGCGCCTCACACTCGCTCTTTTGTCGTATCCTGAAGAGTTCTCCTCACGGTCTGTAGATCGGGCCTGCCATACCTACTTGCCAAACCTAAGCCAAGTTTGTGTTTACAGACTTCTGTCCCCACATTCCTGGCCCACAGACCCTTCAGGCTGGGGCCCCTGGAGCCACACATCAGGACTGTGCCTGTCCATACCACGGGAATTCTGCCCATTCCATTGTCCACAATCGTACAAATTAGGAAAAACCTCCAGAGTCCCCAAGGACATCCCAATAAATGTAGGCCGCCCAGGACAAACAAGGGTCATCTGAAACCAGCTGAGCATCTACCTCTACTCAGCTGAGCATCTACCTCTACTCAGAGAAGAAGATTGAATCAGACAGGCCCCTAGGCCTGAATCAGATTCATTGCTTTCGGTTACAGGTATCTCTCCTCAGAGGCCTGGTTTCCAATATTAGCATACGGGGATTTCATGAGGCAGCAATCAGAACAAATCTCTTCTCCACATGGGAAAATTATCCTTTGAAGATGTCTCAAAACCTCCAGTTAGGAGAAGCCTTCAGGGCCTGTGTGCCACTGCCCCATTACAAGGTCTCCATAGACACAAATACATATTAGGACCCATCCACAGGAGAGTCCATTTCAACTGAGCGTATTCGGTTGCTCCGCGAGATCCAGCAGACCTAACTTGTCTTGTTGCTAGGAGACAATTGGAATGTGAGGTGGCCTACCCCGCCATCCATCCTTAAAACCCTGCTCGGAATTGTTGGCCTGGAGCCAACCAACAGGTTTCAATTGTCCTGCAGAAGAATCTTTGCAGTTGGGAGCTTCTCACAACTCTCATCGTGAGAGAACCCCCATGGCCACATGATCCGCCCCCCTTAATAAAGGGGCCATCAGGGACATAAGGTCCAACCTGAGCGATCGTCTGATCCTCACCCTGACTTCAGATGCACGAGATCTCGGTTCAGGTCTGTAGATTGTGCCTGCCATGTCCTCACCCAGAAACCTAAGCTTTGGTTGTGTCCTCAGACTTCTGTCCACAGACTAATGGCTCACAAGCCCTCTAGTTTGGAAATCCAGAACGACAATGCAGCACACTACCTGCCCTGCAGAAGAAATACATTGCCCTCTGTGGCTACCTAGAATCCCCAAATGAAGATCAACTTGCACGACACTTGGCTATACCCAAAAAATATAGGATAACCTGGACAATAATGCACTTTCTGACACAGCCTGAGCCTGGAACTCCTGGGCCCACCCAGACAGCTGGCTACAAACTGAGAACTTCAGACCCCCCATGGCCTTAGGTCGTTATCCCTTCCCAACCTCAGTTATCAGGTTCCAGAACCTAGACATTATCTCCATTCAATGCCCAGGTTTGAAAATGATGCAGAAATCAGAACTCCTTCCCGATGGCAGGAAAACTTGTGGTTGGCTTGTTGTCCAACGTTCAGTGTAGTGGAAACCAGTGTGTCCCTTGAGGCCCCGCCATTGCTCGCGGTCCAGATAGGTAGCAAACACACATTGTGACCGTCATCCTTAGCCCAGTCCTCAGGTAAGGCCTCTCAGTGGCTGGATGGAGAGACAGCATATTGGGCTTGCCATGCACCTAGGCCCCAATTTTTAACCATAGTTCCTGTTGTCCCTTCACTCTTCCCCAGGGCTCTGCTTTGGAATTCCTCTTTTGGTGGGACACCTGATGAAACAACCCTGAAAGGAGTCCTCCATCCAACAGATTGACGAAAAACAATTGGGATCGGACCAAATCCACAGAGAGCAAGATTCGTCCATGGCCCATGAGGCCTCCTCGACATTCCACGGCCATCGCTGATACAAAATCCAGAGACAAAAGCCTAAGCAAGCGCCTCAGACTCGCACTATCTTCATATCCTGAAGATGTCTTCTCATTGTTTGTAGATCGGGCATGCCATACCTACGTCCCCAACATAAGCTGCGTTTGTGTTTTCAGACTTCTGTCCTCAAAGTCCTGGGCCACACACCATCCAGGCTGGGGACCCTGGAGCCACACATTAGGACTGTGCCTATCCAATCCATGGGAATTCTGCCCATTCCATTGTCCAAAATCGTACAAATTAGGAGAACCCTCCAAAGTCCCTGAGGCCATTCCAATAGTATAGGTCGCCCGGGACAAAAAAGGGCAGTCTGACACCAGCTGAGCATCTAACTCCACTCATTCCCTAGAAGGATGTCCCCAGAGAAGAAGATTGAACCAGACAGGACCCTAGGCCAAAATCGGATCCATTGCTTTGGTTTACAGGCATGTCTCCTCAAAACCCTGGTTTCCAATACCAGCATTGGGGTTTTCCTGAGGCACCCATCAGAACCAAACTAGTCTCCACAAGGAAACTTGTGCATGGGAGCTATGTCAAAAGCTTAGGAGAATACTTCAGGGTCCCGGTGCCACCGCCCCATTCCAAGGCCCTCATGGACACAAACACACATTAGACCCATCCTCAGGAAAGTCCATTTCAACTCAGCCACCCCGGTTGCTCCCGCAGAGCCATCTGATCTAAACTCTCTTGTCGCTAGGAGACAATTGGAATGCGAGGCGGGCTTCCCAGGCATCCATCCTCGAACGTTGGTCTGGACTCATCCATATGGGATGTCCTGGAGCTGTCCAACAGGTCTCAATTGTCCCGCAGAATGAATCCTTGGAGGGCGCACCCCACCACTCCCAATGTGAGAAAACCTCCACGGCCTCGAGATTCGGCTCCCTTTATGAAGGGGCCGTCATGAACAGAAAATCCAAGCTGAGCCAACGTCTGATCCTCGCTCTGACTTCAGATGCATGAGATATTTCTTCAGATCTTCAGGGGGTACATGCCGTGCCCTCGCCCTGAAGCCCAAGTCTAGCTGTCCCTAGGACCCAATTTTAACCAGATTTCTGGTTGTCCAATCGCCCCTCCCCTGGGCTCTACTGTGGAATCCCTCATTTGGGGGTACTCAGAGTTTGAAAAACAAAACAAAACAAAACAACAACAAAAAACGGACTTCTTCCATCCAGCAGAATGACCCCAAAGTCTTTGGATTGGGCCAAACCTCCAGGGAGTAAGACTCGTCCATTTCCCATGAAGTCACCAGGATATTTCATGACCATGAATGGCATGATATCCAGAGCAAGAGCCTCACACTCGCCCTTTTTTCATATCCCGAAGAGTTCTCCTCATGGTCTGTAGATCAGTCCTGCCATACCTATGACCCGAAACATAAGCCGAGTTTCTGTTTTCAGACAACTCTCCAAACAGCCCTGGCCTACACAGCCTACAGGCTTAGGCCCCTGGAGCCAAGCTGAGGACTGTACTTGCCCTCTCCAAGGGAATTCTGTGTGCCCATTCCAATGGTCACAACGCTACTAATAGGATAAACCTCCAAAGTCCCTGAGGCCATCCCAATAGTGGTGGCTTCCCGGGACAAACAGGAGCAATCTGAGCCCATCTGAGAACCTACCTGCACTCAAACTTGTAGACTGATATCCCCAGAGGTAAAAAGGAAAGAACAGGCCCCTAGGCCCTAATCGGATCCATTGCTTTGGTTTCCAGGCATCTCTCCTCAGAGGCCTGGATTTCAGTACCAGCATATGGCTGTTTCTTGACTCACCCAGCAGAAGAAATCTCATCTACACATAAAAAACTTGTACGATGGAGCTGTGTGAAAGCCTCTCTTTAGGAAAACCCTTCAGGGCCCCAGTGCCACCACTTCATTCCAAGGTATCCATAGACACAAAAACACATTAGGACCCATCCACAGGAGAGTCCATTTCAACTCAGCGTATTCGGTTGCTCCGCGAGATCCAGCAGATCTAACTTGTCTTGTTGCTAGGAGACAATTGGAATGCGAGGTGGGCTACCCAGCCATCCATCCTTAGAACCCTGCTCGGAATCGTTGTCCTGGAGCCAACCAACAGGTCTCAATTGTCCTGCAGAAAAATCTTTGAAATTGGGAGCTTCTCACAACTCCCATCGTGAGAAAACACCCATGGCCTCGTGATCCCCCCCCCCTTCATGAAGTGGCCCTCTGGGACATAAGGTCCAAACTGAGCGATCGTCTAATCCTCACCCTGACTTCAGATGCACGAGATCTCGGTTCAGATCTGTAGATTGTGCCTGCCATGTCCTCACCCAGAATCTAAGCCTAAGCCTAGCTTGTGTCCTCAGACTTCCATCCTCAGACTAATGGCCCACATGCCCTCCAGTTTGGCAAACCAGAATTATAATGCAGCACTCTGCCTGCCCTCCAGAAGAAAAACATTGCCCTCTGGGGCTACACAGAAACCCAAATGAAGATCAAACTGCAGGCCAATTGGCTGTACCCAAAATATATAGGCTGACCTGGGCAATAATGCCCTTTCTGACAGACGCTGAGCCTGGACCTCCTGGCCCCAACCATACAGCTGGCCGCTCACTGAGCACATCCGACCAGCCATTGCTATAGTTCGTTACCTCTTCCCAGCCTCAGTTTTCAGGATTTAGAACCTAGACCTTATCTCCAATCACTGCCCATGTTTGAAAATGATGCAGAAATCAGAATTCTTTCCCGATGGCAAGAAACCTTGTGGTAGGCTTGTTGTATAATGTTCAGTGTAGTGGATACCAGTGTGTCCAATGAGGCCCCGATATTGCTCGCCGGCCACATAGGTGGCAAACACACATTGTGACCCTCAGCCTTAGCCCAGTCCTCAGGTAAGGCCTCTCAGTGGCTGGATGAAGAGACAGCATATTGGGCTTGCCATGCCCCTAGGCCCCAATTTTTAACAATAGTTCGGGTTGTCCCTTCACTTTTCCCCAGGGCTCTGCTTTGGAACTCCTCTTTTGGTGGGACACCTGATGTAACAACCCTGAAAGGAGTCCTCCATCCAACAGATTGACGAAAAACAATCGGGGTCGGGCCAAATCCACAGAGAGCAAGATTCGTCCATGGCCCATGAGGCCTCTTCGACATTCCACAGCCATCGCTGAAACAAAATCCAGAGACAAAAGCCGGAGCAAGCGCCTCAGACTCGCACTATCTTCATATCCTGAAGATGTCTTCTCATGGTTTTTAGATCGGGCCTGCCATACCTACGTCCCCAAACAGAAGCTGAGTTTGTGTTTTCAGACTTCTGTCCTCAAAGTCCTGGGCCACACACCATCCAGGCTGGGGACCCTGGAGCCACACATTAGGACTGTGCCTACCGAATCCATGGGAATTCTTCCCATTCCATTGTCCAAAATCATACAAATTAGGAGAACCTTCCAAAGTCTCTGAGGCCATCCCAATAGTATAGGTCGCCCAGGACAAAAAAGGTCAGTCTGTCACCAGCTGAGCATCTACCTCCACTCATACCCTAGATGGATGTCCCCAGAGAAGAAGATTGAATCAGACAGTCCCCTAGGCCTGAATCAGATTCATTGCTTTCGGTTACAGGTATCTCTCCTCAGAGGCCTGCTTTCCAATATTAGCATATGGGGATTTCATGAGGCAGCAATCAGAACAAATCTCTTCTCCACATGGGAAAATTATCCTTTGAAGATATCTCAAAACCCCCAGTTAGGAGAATCCTTCAGGGCCTGTGTGCCACTGCCCCATTACAAGGTCTCCATGGACAGAAATCCACATTAGAACCCATCCGGAGGAAATTCCATTTCAACTCAGCTCCCTTGGTTGCTCCCCAGAGCGAGCACACTGAATCTATCTTGACTAGGAGACATTGGAATGCGAGGCGGTTCAGTGTAGTTGAAACCAGGGTGGCCCATGAGGTCCGGCCCATGCTTTCGGGGCCACATTGGTCACAAACACATTGTGACCCTCAGCCTGAGCCCAGTCCTCAGGTATGACCTCTCAGTGGCTGGATGGAGAGACAGCATTGGGCTTGCCATGCCCCTAGGCCTCAATTTTTAATGATATTTCGTGTTGTCCCTTCACTCTTCCCCAGGGCTCTGCTTTGGAATTCCTCTTTTGTTGGGACACCTGAGGTAACAAACCTGAACGGAGTCCTCCCATCCCACAGATTGACGAAAAACAATTGGGATCGGGCCAAGTCCACAAAGAGCAAAATTTGTCCATGGCCCATGAGGACTCCCCCAACATTCCACGGCCATCGCTGATACAAAATCCAGAGACAAAAGCCTGAGCACGCGCCTCAGACTCGCATCATTCTTCATATCCTGAAGAGTTCTTCAGATAAGAACCTACACGGCACTCGAATGCACACAACATATATAGTCTAACCTGGGCACTAATGCACTGTCTGACAACCTGAGCCCAGACCTCGTGACCAACACCCAGACAGCTGACCGAACACTGAGCACCTCAGACCGGCCATGGCCTTAGGTCATCATCTCTTCCCTACCTCAGTTTTCAGGGTTCAGAATCTAGACCTTGTCTCCACTCACTGCAGGGGGGGTGACTGTGATGAAGAAATCAGAACTCTTCCTTACCCATGCAAGAAACCTTGTGGTTGGCATGTTGTCCAATGTTCAGTGTAGGAGAAACCAGCTATCACCCTGAGGCCCCGCCCATTCTTGATTGCGACGAGGGCATAAACACGCATTGTGACCCTCAGCGTGAGTCCTGTCCTCTAGTACGTCTTCTCAGTGGCTAGACCATTGATGTCATAATGGGCTTGACATGTCCCTAGGCCCCAATTTTTAACCAGATTTCTGGTTGTCCAGTCGCCCCTCCCCAGGGCTCTACTGTGGAATCCCTCAATTGGTGGGACACCGTGGGTTGAAAAAAAAAAAAAAACAAATCAACAACAACAGAACAACGGACTTCTTCCATCCCACAGAAGGACCCCAAACTCTTTGGACGGGGCCAAACCCACAGAGAGTAAGACTCGTCCCTTTCCCATGAAGTCACCCGGAAATTTCACGACCATGAGTGACATGATATCCAGAAAAAAAAAACTTGAGCAAGAGCCTCACACTCGCCATTTTTTCATATCCCGAAGACTACTCCTAATTGTCTGTAGATCAGTCCTGCCATACCTATGTCCCGAAACATAATCCGAGTTTGTGTTTTCAGACAACTGTCCAAACAGGACTGGCATACACACCCTACAGACTCAGGCCCCTGGAGCCGAAACTGACGACTGTGTTTGCCCTCTCCACGGGAATTGTATGTGCCCATTCCAATGGCCACAACCCTACTAAGAGGATAAACCTCCAAAGTCCCTGAGGCCATCCCAATATTTGTGGCTTCCCAGGACATACATAGGCAATCTGGGCGCATCTGAGCACCTACCTGCACTCAGACACGAAGACTGATGTCCCCACAGGTAAAAAGGAACGAACAGGCCCCTAGGCACATATTGGATCCATTGCTTTGGTTTCCAGGCATCTCTCCTCAGAGGCCTGGATTTCAATAACAGCATATGGCTGTTTCTTGACTCACCCATAAGAACAAATCTCATGTACACATGGGTAACTTGCACAATGGAGATGTGTGAAAGCCTCTCTTTAGGAAAACCCTTCAGGACCCCAGTGCCACCGCTTAATTCCAAGGTCTCCATAGACACAAAATCATATTAGGACACATCCACGGGAGAGTCCATTTCAACACAGCCTCCTCGGTTGCTCCCCCAGATCCAGCAGATCTAACCTGTCTTGTTGCTTGGAGACAATTGAAATGCGAGGTTGGCTACCCAGCCATCCATCCTTAGAACCCTGCTCAGAATCGTTGTCCTGGAGCCATACAACAGGTCTCAATTGTACTGCAGAAGAATCTTTGCAGTTGGGAGCTTCCCACAACTCCCATAATGGGAAAACCCCCTTGATTTCGTGATCCACCCCCCCTTCATGAAGGGTCCATCAGGGACAGAATGTCCAACCTGAGGGATCGTCTGATCCCCGCCCTGACTTCAGATGCACTAGATCTCAACTCAGGTCGCACCCAGAAACCTAGGCCTAGCTTGGGTTCTCAGACTTCCGTCCTCAGACTCCTGGCCCACAAGCCCTCCAGTTTGGCAATCCAGAACTACAATGCAGCACTCTGCTGGCCCTCCAGAAGAAAAACATTGCCCACTGGGGCTTCCCAGGAACCCCAAATGAGGATCAACCTGCACGCCATTCGGCTGTACCCCAAATATATAGGCTGACCTGGGCACTAATGCCCTTTCTGACACAGCCGGAGCTTGGACCTACTGGCCCCACCCAGACAGCTGGCCGCACAGTGAGCACATCGGACCCGCCATGGCCTTAGGTCGTCATCTCTTCTCAACATCGGTTTTCAGGCGTCAGAACCTAGAACTTATCTGCAATCAGAGCCCGGGTTTGAAAATGATGCAGAAATCAGAACTCTTTCCCCAAGGCAAGATACTTTGTGGTTGGCATGTTGTCCAAGGTTCAGTGTCGTTGAAGAGAGTGCGGCCCATGAGGCCCCACCCATGCTTGCGGGCCACATTGGTCACAAACACACATTGTGACCCTCAGCCTGAGACCAGTCCTCATAATTTCTGGGTGACTTCATGGGAAATGGATGAGTCTTACTCTCTGGGGGTTTGGCCCCGTCCAAAGAGTTTGGGGTCATTCTGTGGGATGGAAGAAGTCCGTTGTTCTGTTGTTGTTGATTTGTTTTGTTTTGTTTTTCAACCTCAGGTGTCCCACCAAATGAGGGATTCCAGAGTATAGCCCTGTGGAGGGGCGACTGGAGAACCAGAAATCTGGTTAAAAATTGGGGCCTAGGGACATGTCAAGCCCATTATGACATCTAATGGTCCAGCCACTGAGAGGACGTAAGAGGACTGGACTCATGCTGAGGGTCACAATGCGTGTTTATGTCCTCGTCGCACTCAAGAATGGGCGGGGCCACAGGGTGAAGGCTGGTTTCTCCTACGCTGAACGTTGGACAACATGCCAACCACAAGGTTTCTTGCCATGGGTAAGGAAGAGTTCTGATTTCTGCATCAGAGTCACCCCTGGGCAGTGATTGGAGATAAGGTCTAGGTTCTGAAGCCTGAAAAATGAGGTAGGGAAGAGATGATGACCTAAGGCCATGGCGTGTCTGAGGTGCTCAGTGTGCGGTCATCTGTCTGGGTGTTGGTCACGAGGTCCGGGCTCAGGTTGTCAGACAGTGCATTAGTGCCCAGGTTAGACTATATATTTTGGGTTCATTCGAGTGAAGTGTAGGTTCTTATCTGAAGAACTCTTCAGGATATGAAGAATGAGCGAGTCTGAGGTGCAATCTCAGGATTTTGTCTCTGGATTTTGTATCCGCAATGGCCGTGGAATGTTGGGGATGCCTCAAGGGCCATGGACGAATTTTGCTCTTTGTGGACTTGGCCCGATCCCAATTGTTTTTCGTCAATCTGTGGGATGGGAGGACTCCTTTCAGGTTTGTTACCTCAGGTGTCCCACGAAAAGAGGAATTCCAAAGCAGAGCCCTGGGGAAGAGTGAATGGACAACCCGAACTATGGTTAAAATTTGGGGCCTAGGGGCGTGGCAAGCCCAATATATTGTCTCTCCATTCAGCCACTGAGAGGCCTTACCTGAGGACTGGGCTCAGGCTGAAGGTCACAATGTGTGTTTGTGACCAATGTGGCCCGCAAGGATGGGCGTGGACTCATGGGCCACACTGGTTTCAAGTATACTGAACCTTGGAGTACATGCCAACCACAAGGTATCTTGCCATGGGGAAAGAGTTCTGATTTCTGCATCATTTTCAAACCCGGGCCATGATTGGAGATAGGGCTAGGTTCTGAAGCCTGAAAACTGAGTTTGAAAAGTGATGACGACCTAAGGCCATGGCGGGTCCGATGTGCTCAGTGTGCGGCCAGCTGTCTGGGTGGGGCCAGGAGTTCCAGAATCAGGCTATGTCAGAAAGGACATTAGTGCCCAGGTCAGCCTATATATTTGGGGTAGAGCCGAATGCCGTGCAGGTTGATCCTCATTGGGGGTTTCTGGGTAGCCCCGGAGGGCAAAGTTCTTCTGGAGGGCAGGCCGAGTGCTGCATTGTAGTTCTGGATTGCCAAACTGGGGGGCTTGTGGGCCAGTAGTCTGAGGACGGAAGTCTGAGAACCCAAGCTAGGCCTAGGTTTATGGGTGAGAATATGGCAGGCACAATCTCCAGACCTGAATCGAAATCATGTGCATCTGAAGTCAGGGCGAGGATCAGACGATCGTTCAGGTTGGACATTCTGTCCCTGATGGCCCCTACTTGAAGGGGGCGGTGGATAACATGGCCATGGGGTTTTTACCACGATGGGAGTTGTGAGAAGATCCCAACTGCAAAGATTCTTCTGCAGGACAATTGAGACCTGTTGGGTAGCTCCAGGACAACGATTCCGAGCAGGGTTCAAAGGATGGATGGCTGGGTAGCCCACCTCGCATTCCAATTGTTACCAAGCAAGAAGAATAGTTAGATCTGCTGGATCTGGGGGAACAACCGAGGAGGCTGAGTTGAAATGGACTCACTCGTGGATGTTTCCTAATATGAGTTTTTGTCTATGGAGACCTTGGAATGAAGCGGTGGCACTGAGGCCCTGAAGGGTTGTCCTAAAGAGAGGCTTTCACACAGCTCCATCGTGCAAGTTTCCCATGTGTAGATGAGATTTGTTCTGATGGGTGAGTCAAGAAACAGCCATATGCTGTTATTGAAATCCAGGCCTCTGAGGAGAGATGCCTGGAAAACAAAGCAATGGATCCGATTAGGTGCCTAAGGGCCTGTTCGATCCTTTTTACCTCTGGGGACATCATTCTACGGGTCTGAGTGCAGGTACGTGCTCACATGGGCCCAGATTGCCCCTGTTTGTCCTGGGAAGCCATAAATATTGGGATGGCCTCAGGGATTATGGAGGTACATCCTCTTAGTAGGTTTGTGGCCATTGGAATGGGCACATACAATTCCCTTGGAGAGGGCAAGCACAGTAGTCAGTTTTGGCTCCAGGGGCCTGAGCCTGTAGGGGTGTGTAGGCCAGGGCTGTTTGGACAGTTGTCTGAAAACACAAACTCGGCTTATGTTTCGGGTCATAGGTATGGCAGGACTGATCTACAGACCATGAGGAGAACTCTTCGGGATATGAAAAAAGGGCGAGTGTGAGGCTCTTGCTCAAGTTATTGTCTCTGGATATCGTGTCACTCATGGTCGTGATATTTCCGGGTGACTTCATGGGAAATGGACGAGTCTTACTCTCTGGGGGTTTGGCCCTGTCCAAAGTGTTTGGGGTTATTCTGTGGGATGGAAGTAGTCCGTTGTTTTGTTGTTGTTGATTCGTTTTTTTTTTTTTGTTTTTCAACCTCAGGTGTCCCACCAAATGAGGGATTCCAGAGTATAGCCCTGGGGAGGGGCGACTGGACAACCACAAATCTGGTTAAAAATTGGGGCCTAGGGACATGTCAAGCCCATTATGACATCTAATGTTCCAGCCACTTAGAGGACGTACTAGAGGACAGGACTCACAGTGAGGTTCACAATGCGTGTTTATGCCCTCGTCGCACTCAAGAATGGGCGGGGCCTCAGGGAGAATGCTGATTTCTCCTACACTGAACGTTGGACATGATGCCAACCACAAGGTTTCTTGCCATGGGTAAGGAAGAGTTCTGATTTCTGCATCACAGTCACCCCTGGGCAGTGATTGGAGATAAGGTCTAGGTTCTGAAGCCTGAAAACTGAGGTAGGGAAGAGATGATGACCTAAGGCCATGGCGCGTCTGATGTGCTCAGTGTGCGGTCAGCAGTCTGGATGTTGGGCAGAGGTCCGGCCTCAGGATGTCAGACAGTGCATTGGTGCCCAGGTTAGACTATTAATTTTGGGTGCTTTCGAGGGCCGTGTAGGTTCTTATCTGAAGAAATCTTCAGGATATGGAGAATGAGCGAGTATGAGTAGCGTACTCAGGCGTTTGTCTCTGGATTTTGTATCAGCGATGGCCATGGAATGTTGGGGAGGCCTCATGGTCCATGGACGAATCTTGCTCTCTGTGGATTTTGCCCGATCCCAATTGTTTTTCGTCAATCTGTGGGATGGGAGGACTCCTTTCAGGTTTGTTACCTCATGTGTCCCACCAAGAGGAATTCCAAAGCAGAGCCCTCGTGAAGTGTGAAGGGATAACCCGAAATATGGTTAAAAATTGGGGCCTAGCGGCATGGCAAGCCCAATATGCTGTCTCTCCATCCAGCCACTGAAAGGCCTTAACTGAGGTTGGGCTCAGGCTGAGGGTCACAATATGTGTTTGTGACCCATGTGGCCCGCAAGCATGGGTGGGGCCTCATGGGCCACACTGGTTTCAAGTACACTGAACCTTGGACAACATTCCAACCACAAGGTTTCTTGCCATGGGGAAAGAGTTCTGATTTCTGCATCATTTTCAACCCGGGCAATGATTGGAGATAAGGTCTAGGTTCTGAAGCCTGAAACCCGAGGTTGAGAAGAGATGACGACCTAAGGCCATGTCGGGTCCGATGTGCTCAGTGTGCGGCCAGCTGTCTGGTTGGGGCGAGGAGGTCCAGGATCAGGCTGGGTAAGAAATGACTTTAGTGCCCAGGTCAGCCTATATATTTGGGGTACAGCCGAATGGCGTGCAGGTTGATCGTCATTTCGGGTTTCTGGGTAGCCCCAGAGGGCAATGTTTTTCATCTGGAGGCAGGCAGAGTGCTGCATTGTAGTCTGGATTGCCAAATTGGAGGGCTTTGGGGCCAGTAGTCTGAGGACGGAAGTCTGAGAACCCAGCCAGCTAGACCTAGGTTTCTGGGTGAGGATATGGCAGGCACAATCTACAGACCTGAATCGAGACCTCGTGCATCTGAAGTCAGGGCGAGGATCAGACGATCGCTCAGGTTGGACAATCTGTCCCTGATGGTCCATTCTTGAAGGGGGGGGGCGGATCACGAGTCCATGAGGGTTTTCCCACGATGGGAGTTGTGAGAATCTCCTAACTGCAATGATTCTTCTGCAGGAAATTGAGACCTGTTGGTTGGCTCCAGGACAACATTTCCGAGGAGGGTTCTAAGGCTGGATGGCTGGGTAGCCCACCTCGCATTCCAATTGTCTCCAAGCTACAAGACAGGTTAGATCTGCTAGATTTGGGGGAGCAACCGAGGAGGCTGAGTTGAAATGGACTCTCCCGTGGATGTGTCCTAATATGATTTTGTGTCTATGGAGTCCTTGGAATGAAGCGGTGGCACTGGGGCCCTGATGGGTTCCCCTAAAGAGAGGCTTTCACACAGCTCCATCGTGCAAGTTTCCCATGTGTAGATGAGATTTGTTCTGATGGGTGAGTCAAGAAACAGACATATTCTGTTATTGAAATCCAGGCCTCTGAGGAGAGATGCCTCGAAACCAAAGCAATGGATCCGATAGGTGCCTAGGGGCCTGATCATTCCTTATTACATCTGCGGATATCAGTCTACGGTCTGAGTGCAGGTAGGTGCTCAGATGGCTTCATATTTCCCTGTTTGTCCTGGGAAGCCACAACTATTGGGATGGCCTCAGGAATTTTGGAGGTTTATCCGATTAGTAGGGTTGTGGCCATTGGAATGTCACATACAATTCCCATGGAGAGGGCAAGCACAGTCGTCAGGTTTGGCCTCAGGGACCTGATCCTTTAGGGCTTGTAGGCCACAGCTGTTGGGACAGTTGTCTGAAAACACAAACTCGGCTTATGTTTCAGGTCATAGGTATGGCAGAACTGATCTACAGACTATGAGGAGAAATCTTTGGCAAATGAAAAAAGGGCGAGTGTGTGTCTCTTGCTCAAGATTTGTCTCAAGATATCGTGTCCCTCATGGTCGTGAAATTTCCGGGTGACTTCATAGGAAATGGACGAGTCTTACTCTCTGGAGTTTGGCCCCGTCCAAGGATTTTCGGCTCACTCTGTGGGATGGAAGAAGTCCGTTTTTTTGTTGTTGTTGATTTGTTTTGTTTTGTTTTTCAACCTCAGGTGTCCCACCATATGAGGGATTCCACAGTAGAGCCCTGGGGAGGGGCGACTGGACAAACAGAAATCTGGATAAAATTGTGGCCTAGGGACATGTCAAGCCCATTAATACATCTAATGGTCCAGCCACTGAGAGGACGTACTAGAGGACAGGACTCACCCTGAGGTTCACAATGCGTTTTTATGCCATCGTCACACTTAAGAATGGGCGGGGCCTCAGGGTGAATGCTGGTTTCTCCTACACTGAACGTAGGACAACATGCCAACCACAAGGTTTCTTGCCATGGGTCAGCAGGAGTTCTGATTTCTGCATCACAGTCACCCCTGGGCAGTGATTGGAGATAAGGTCTAGGTTCTGAAGCCTGAAAACTGAGGTAGGGCAGAGATGATGACCTAAGGCCATGGCGGTTCTGATGTGCTCATGGTGCGGTCAGTGTCTGGGTGTTTCTCAGGAGGTCCCGGCTCAGGTTGTGTCAGACAGTGCATCATTACCCAGGTTAGACTTTATAATTTGGGTACATTCGAGTGCCTTTTAGGTTTATTCTCATTTCAGCTGCCTGGACAGCTCATTAGGCAATATCTTTCTTCTAGAGGGCAGGAATAGTGCTGCAATGATGGTCCGGAATTGCCAAATTTGTGGGCTTCGGGGCCAGGAGTGTGAGGATGGAAGTCTGAGAACACAAGCTAGACTTGGTTTTCAGGGCGAGGGCACGGCATGTACCCCCTGAAGATCTGAAGCAATATCTCATGCATCTTAAGTCAGAGCGAGGCTCAGACGTTGGCTCAGCTTGGATTTTCTGTTCATGACGGCCCCTTCATGAAGTGAGCGGATTCTCGAGAGCGTGGAGGTTTTCCCACGTTTGGGAGTGGTGGGATGCTCCCTCCAAGGATTCCTTCTGCGGGACAATTGAGACCTGTTGGACAGCTCCAGGACATCCCATATGGATGAGTCCAGACCAACGTTCGAGGATGGATGCCTGGGAAGCCCGCCTCGCATTCCAATTGTCTCCTAGCGACAAGACAGTTTAGATCTGATGGCTCTGCGGGAGCAACCAGGGTGGCTGAGTTGAAATGGACTTTCCTGAGGATGGGTCTAATGTGTGTTTGTGTCCATGAGGGCCTTGGAATGGGGCGGTGGCACCGGGACCCTGAAGTATTCTCCTCAGCTTTTGACATAGCTCCCATGCACAAGTTTCCTTGTGGAGACGAGTTTGGTTCTGATGGGTGCCTCAGGAAAACCCCAATGCTGGTATTGGAATCCAGGGTTTGAGGAGGAGACATGCCTGTAAACCAAAGCAATGGATCCGATTTTGGCCTAGGGTCCTGTCTGGTTCAATCTTCTTCTCTGAGGACATCCATCTAGGGTATGAGTGGAGGTAGATGCTCAGCTGGTGACAGACTGACCTTTTTTGTCCCGGGCGACCTATACTATTGGGATGGCCTCAGAGACTTTGGAAGGTTCTCCTAATTTGTACGATTTTGGACAATGGAATGGGCAGAATTCCCATGGATTGGGTAGGCACAGTCCTAATGTGTGGCTCAAGGGTCCCCAGCCTGGATGGTGTGTGGCCCAGGACTTTGAGGACAGAAGTCTGAAAACACAATCTCAGCTTATGTTTGGGGACGTAGTTATGGCAGGCCTGATCTACAAACCATGAGAAGACATCTTCAGGATATGAAGATAGTGCGAGTCTGAGGCGCTTGCTCAGGCTTTTGTCTCTGGATTTTGTTTCCGCGATGGCCGTGGAATGTCGAGGTGGCCTCATGGGCCATGGACGAATCTTGCTCTCTGTGGATTTGGCCCGATCCCAATAGTTTTTCGTCAATCTGTTGGATGGAGTACTCCTTTCAGGGTTGTTACCTCAGGTGTCCCACCAAAAGCGGAATTCCAAAACAAAGCCCTGGGGAAGAGTGAAGGGACAACCCAAACTATGGTTAAAAATGGGGGCCTATGGGCATGGCAAGCCCAATATGCTGTCTCTTTATCCCACCACTGAGAGGCCTTACCTCATAACTGGGCTAAGGCTGAGGGTCACAATGTGAGTTTGCCACCTATGTGGCCCGCGAGCAATGGCGGGACCTCATCGGACAAACACGTTTCCACTACACTGAACGTTGGACAACAAGCCAACCACAAGGTTCTTGCCATTGGGCAGGAGTTCTGATTTCTGCATCATTTTCAAACCTGGGCCGTGATTGGAGATAAGGTCTAGGATCTGAATCCTGAAAACCTAGGTTGGGAAGAGATAACGACCTAAGGCAATGGCTGGTCTTATGTGCTCAGTGAGCGGCAAGCTCTCTGGGTGTGGCCAGGAAGTCCAGGCTCAGGCTCTGTCAGAAAGGGCATTATTGCCAGGTAAGCCTATATATTTTGGGTACAGCTAAGTGGCGTGCAGGTTGATCTTCATTTGGGGTTTCTGGGTAGCGTCAGAGGGCAATGTTTTTCTTGTGGAGCGCAAGCAGTGTGCTGCATTGTAATTCTGAGTTGCCAAACTGGAGGGCTTGTGGGCCATTAGTCTGAGGACGGAAGTCTGAGGACACAAGCTAGGCTTAGGTTTCTGGGTGAGGAGATGGCAGGCACAATATACAGACCTGAATCGAGATCTCGTGCATCTGAAGTCAGGGTGAGGATCAGACTATTTCTCAGGTTGGACCTTATGTCCCTGATGGCCCCTTCATGAAGGGGGGGGGGGGGGGATCACGAGGCCATGTGGTTTTCTCACGATGGGAGTTGTGAGAATCTCCCAACTACAAAGATTCCCTGCATGACAATTGAGACCTGTTGTTTGGCTCCAGGACAATGACTCTGATCAGGGTTCTAAGGATGGATGGCGAGGTAGGCCACCTCGCATTCCAATTGTCTCCTAGCAACAAGACAAGTTAGATCTGCTGGATCTCGCGGAGCAACCGAATAAGCTCAGTTGAAATGGACTCTCCTGTGGATGGGTCCTAATGTGTTTTTTTTGTGTCTATGGAGACCTTGGAATGAAGCGGTGGCACTGGGGCCCTGAAGGGTTCTCCTAAACAGAGGCTTTGACACAGCTCCCACGTGTAAGTTTCCCATGTGTGTAGATAAGATTTGTACTGAAGTGTGAGTCAAGAAACAGCCATATGCTGGTATTGAAATCCAGGCTTCTGAGGAGAGATGCCTGGAAACCAAAGCAATGGATCCGATTAGGGCCTAGGGGCCTGTTCGTTCCTTTTTACCTCTAGGAACATCAGTCTACGGGTCTGAGTGCAGGTAGGTTCTCAGATGGGCTCAGATTACACCTGTTTGTCCTGGGAAGCCACCACTATTGGTATGGCCTCAGGGACTTTGTAGGTTTATCCTATTAGTAGGGTTGTGGCCATTGGAATGGGCACACAAAATTCCCTTGGAGAGGGCAAGTACAGTCCTCAGGTTGGCTCCAGGGGCCTGAACCTGTAGGGTGTTTAGGCCAGGGCTGTTTGGACAGTTGTCTGAAAACACAAACTCGGCTTACGTTTCGGGTCATAGGTATGGCAGGACTGATCTACAGACCTTGAGGAGAACTCCTCAGGATATGAAAAAAGGGCGAGTGTGAGGCTCTTGCTCAAGTTTTTGTCTCTGGATATCGTGTCACTCATGTTCGTGAAATTTCCGGGTGACTTCATGGGAAATGGATGAGTCTTATTCTCTGGGGTTTGGCCTTGTCCAAAGAGTTTGAGGTCATTCTGTGGGATGGAAGAAGTACGATTTTTTTGTTGTTGTTGTTGTTTTGTTTTGTTTTGTTTTTTAACCTCAGGTGTCCCACCAATTGAGGGATTCCAGAGTAAAGCCCCGGCGAGGTGCGACTGGACAACCAGAAATATGGTTAAAAATTGGGGCCTAGGGACATGTCAAGCCCATTATGACATCTAATGGTCAAGCCTCTGTGAGGTCTTAGTAGAGGACAGGACTCACGCTGAGTGTCACAATGCGTGTTTATGCCCTCGTCGCACTCAAGAATGGGCGGGGCCTCAGGGTGAATGCTGGTTTCTCCTACACTGATCGTTGGACAACATGCCAACCACAATGCTTCTTGCCTTGGGTAAGGAGGAGTTCTGATTTTTGCATCACATTCAACCATTGTCAGGGCTTGGAGTAAAGGTCTAAGTTCTGAAGCCTGAAAAGTTAGGTTGGGAAGAGATAACGAGCTAAACCATGGCGGGGTGTGATATTCTCTGTGTGCAGTCAGCTGTCTCGGTTTTGGTCAGGAGGTCCGGGCTCACTCTGTATCAGACAGTGTATTAGTGGCAGGTTAGACTATCTAATTTGGGTACATTCTAGTGCCGTGTATGTCTATCCTCAATTGGGTTATGTGAGACACTCCATAGGTCAAAATTTTTCTTCTGGAAGGCAGGCAGAATGCTTCATTTTGTGTCCCGAATTTCCAAATGTGAGGGCTTGGGGCCAGGAGTGTGAGGAGGGAAGTCTGAGAACACAAGCTAGTCATAGGTTTCAGGGCGAGGGCAAGGAAAGCACACTCTGCAGAGCTGCATCGAGATCTCGTGCATCTGAATTCAGGGTGAAGATCAGACGTTGGCTTAGTTTGGAGTTCCTGTCCATGATTTCCCCTTCATAAATGGGGGGGGGGGCATCACAAAGCCATCTAGATTTTCCCAGGTTGGGAGTTGTGAGATGCACCAAAACTCAAGGATTCCTTCTGCTGGACATTTGAGACCTGTTGGATGGCTCCAGGACATCCCATACGGAAAGACGCCAGAGCAGAGCTCTAAGGATGGATAGTTGGGCAGCCCGCCTCGCATTCCAATTGCCTCCTAGGCAAGACAGGTTCAGTGTGCTCGCTCTGGGGGAGCAAGCAAGGGAGCTGAGTTGAAATGGAATTTCCTGCGGATGGGTTCTAATGTGGATTTCTGTCCATGGAGACCTTGTAATGGGGCAGTGGCACACAGGCCCTGAAGGATTCTCCTAACTGGAGGTTTTGAGATATCTTCAAAGGATAATTTTCCCATGTGGAGAAGAGATTTGTTCTGATTGCTGCCTCATGAAATCCCCATATGCTAATATTGGAAAGCAGGCCTCTGAGGAGAGATACATGTAACCAAAAGCAATGAATCTGATTCAGGCCTAGGGGACTGTCTGATTCAATCTTCTTCTCTGAGTAGATGTAGATGCTCAGCTGAGTAGAGGTAGATGCTCAGCTGGTTTCAGATGACCCTTGTTTGTCCTGGGCGGCCTACATTATTGGGATGTCCTTGGGGACTCTGGAGGTTTTTCCTAATTTGTACGATTGTGGACAATGGAATGGGCAGAATTCCCGTGGTAGGGACAGGCACAGTCCTGATGTGTGGCTCCAGGGGCCCCAGCCTGAAGGGTCTGTGGGCCAGGAATGTGGGGACAGAAGTCTGAAAACACAAACTCGGCTTAGGTTTGGGAAGTAGGTATGGCAGGCCCGATCTACAGACCGTGAGGAGAACTCTTTGGGATACGACAAAAGAGCGAGTGTGAGGCGCTTGCTCAGACTTTTGTCTCTGGATTTGTTGTCAACGATGGCTGTGGAATCTCGGGGAGGCCTCATGGGCCATGGACGAGACTTCCTCTCTGTGATTTTGGTCCAATCCCAATTGTTTTGGGTCAATCTCAAGGATGGGAGGAGTCCTTTTAGTTTTGTTACCTCAGGTGTCCCACCAAAAGAGGGATTCCAAAGCAGAGCTCTGGGGAGGGATGAATGGACAATCCGAACAATCCAATTGGGGTGAGGTCGAGAACCGAGCAGGTTGATCCTCATTTGGGGTTTATGGAAATCTCCATAGAGCAACGTTTTTCTTCTGGAGGGCCAGCATAGAGCTGGATTTTGGTTCCAGAATTCCAAGTCTTGAGGACATGTTTTCCAGAAGTGTGAGGAAGGAAGTCTGAAAACACAAGGTAGCACGAGGTTTGGGCCCACTGTGCAGAGGCTGAATCGAGATCTCCTGCATCTGAGGTCAGGGCGAGTATCCGATGTTGCCTCAAGCTGGAGATTGTGTCCATGACGGCCCCTTCCTGAAGGGGGGGTGGGGGCGTCATGAGGCCAGGGAGGTTTCCCTACACTGGGAGTTGTGAGCTGCTCCAAACTTCAAAGTTTCCTTCTTCAGGACAGTCGAGTACTATTGGATGGTTCCAGGATGCCCCATACAGAAAGACTCGAGAGCAGGGGCCTAAGCATGGATGCCGAGAAACGCCAACTCACCTTCCCATTGCCTGGTCGAGACAAGGCACGCTCAATCTGCGGGCACTTGGGTGAGCTACCCAGAAGGCTGAGTTTAAATGGACTTTCCTGAGGATGAGTCATAATGTGGGTTGGTGGCCATGGAGACCTTGGAATGTGGCAGTAGCTAAGGGACACTGTAGGATTCTTCAACCCGAAGGGTTTGACACAACTCCAACAAGGAAGCTTTCCATGTGGAGATGAGAGGTGTTCTGTATGGTGCCTGAGGATAGCCCCATATGCTGGTCTTCGAACCCAGGCCTATGAGGAGTGATACCTGGACACCAAAGCCAGAGTTCATAATAGGGCCTAGGGGCCTGTCTGTTTCAATCTTCTGTCTCTGCGGATATCAGTCTGTGTGTCTGCATGGAGGAAGTAGTTACTCAGCTGGTGTCATAATGCCCCTGTTTGTCCAGTGCAGCTTGCGGTAGTGGGATGTCCTTGGGGACCTTGAGGTTTCTACTAATTTGTAGAGTTGTGGCCAATGGAACGGGCAGTTTCTTAGGAGAGAGCAGGCACAGTTCTGTGGTGTGGCTCCAGAGACCCCAGCCTGGAGGCGGTGTGGGCCACGGCTGTGCAGACAGACATCCAAAAACCCAAACTCAGCTCAGGTTTGGGGCCGAGGTTATGGCAGGCCTGATCTACAGTCCGTGAGGGGAGCTCCTCTGGATATGAAAGAAGGGTGAGACGGAGGCAGTCGCTCAGTCTTTTGTCTCTGGATATTTTGTCCACAATGGCCGTTTAATGTAGGAGTTGCCTCATGGGTCGTAGAAGTCTCCCTCTCTGGTAGTTTCTCCAGCCCCCAAGAGTTTGGGGTCATTCTGTGGGAAGGGAAGAGTCCTGTTTTCTGCTTCATGTGTCCCCCCAGTAGAGGGATTCTGGAGCATAGAAGTGGGTACTGACAACTGGAATAATCGCTCTCTGGTTAAGCCTGGGGGCCTATGGATATGATAAGCCCCATATGCAGGATCTTGGTCCAGCCACTGAGAGGCGTTACTTTAATACGGGACTCACGCTACAGGTCACAATGCATGTCTGTGCCCTAGGCGGCTCTCAAGCACTGCCCTGGCCTTTCCGACAATGCAGGTTTTCCCACATTGAACGTTGGACAACATGCCAACCACAAGGTTTCTGGCCATGAGGAAGGAGGAATTCTAATTTCTGCATCACGTTCACTGCTGGGCAGTGATTGGAGATAAGGTCTAGGTTCTGAAGCCTGAAAACCGAGGTTGGGAAGAGATGACGAACTACAGCCATAGCGGGTCCCTTTTGTCCAGGTTGGAGCCAGCTGTCTAGGTGTCGTTTGGGATGTCTTGTCTCAGGCTGTGCCAGACAGGGCATTAGTATTCAGGGTAGGCTGTATAATTGCTTTACAGTCGAGTGGCATGCATTAGATAATCATTTGGGGTTTCTTATTAGCAGCATAGGGCAAAGCTTTTCTTCTGGAGGGCAGGCAGTGTGCTGCATTGTGGCTTCGGAATTCCCAAACTGGAGGGCTTGTGGGCCAGGAGAGTGAGGACGGAAGTCTGAGAACACAAGCTAGGCTTAGGTTTCGGGGAATGGACATGGAAGGCACACTCTGCAGAGCTGAATTGCGATCTCATGAGTCTGAAGTCAGGTCGAGGATCAGACTTTGGCTCAGGTTGGAGTTTCTGTCCATGTTGGCCCCTTCATGAAGGGGGGGGGGGGGCATTATGAGGCCATGGGGGTTTTCCCAATATTAGAGTTGTGAGATGCTCCAAACCGCAAGGATTCCTTCTGTGGGACAATTAAGATTTGTTGGATGGCTCCAGGACGTCTCATAAGGTATTTTTCCAGAACAGGGTTCTAATTATGGATGCCTGGGCAGACAGCCTCAATTCCAATTGTCTCCTAGCAACAAGAATCGTTTGATCTGCTGGCTTGGGGTAGCATCAGAGGGGGCTGAGTTGGAATGGACTTTCCTGAGGATGGTCTTAAATGAGTTGAAATGGACTTTCCTGAGGATGGTCTTAATGTTGGTTTGAGTCCATTGAGACCTTGGTATGGGGCAGTGGCACCAGGGCCCTGAAGGATTCTCCTAACCAGAGGTTATAACAAAGCTCCAATGAGCAAGTTTTCCATGGGGAGACGAGATTTGTTCTTATTGGTGCCTCAGGAAACCACCATTTGCTGGTATTGGAAATGAGGCCTCTGAGGAGAGATGCCTGGAAACCAAAGCAATGGATCTGATTAGGGCCTAGGGGCCTGTCCGGTTCAATATTCTTCTCTGGGGACATCTTTTGTCTGAGTGGAGGTAGTTGCTCAGCTGGTTTGAGATCACACCTGTTTGTCCTGGGCGGCTTACACTATTGGGATGGCCTCGGTAACTTTGGAGGTTTTTCCTAATTTGCAAGGTTGTGGCCAATGGAATGGGAAGAATTCTCTTGAAAGGGAAGCACAGTCCTGAGGTGTGGCTCCAGGGACCCAAGTGTGGAGCGTGTGTGGTCCAGGGCTATTTGGACAAAAGTCTGAAAACACAAACTCCACTTAGGTTTGGGTCTGTAGCTATGGCCAGCCCGATATATAGACCGTGAGGAGAACTCTTCGGGATATGAACAAAGGGCGAAAGTGAGGTGCTTGCTCATGCTTATTTTTTTCTGGATATGTGTCACCGATTGCCATGGAATGTCCGGGTGTCCTCATGGGCCATCGATGAGGCTCCCTTTCTGGGGATTTGACCCAATCCCAAGAGTTTGGGGTCATTCTGTGGGAAGGGAGGAGGCCATTCTGTTTTGTTTTTTTTTTTTTTTTTTTTTTTTTACCTCAGGTGGACCACCAAAAGAGGGATTCCACAGCAGATTCCTGGGGAGGGGCGACTGGACAACCAGAACTCTGGTTAACATTGGGACCTAAGAACATGGCAAGCCCCATATGTGGGCTCTTGGTCCAGGCACTGAGAGGCCTTCCTTGAGCATAGGGCTCACATTGAGTTTCACAATGTGTTTTTGTGCCCAAGGAGCCCCTCAAGTCAGGGCGTGGCCTAATGTACCATGCTGGTTTCTCCTACACTGAACGTTGCACAATATGGCAACCACAAGTTTTCTGGCCATGGGGAAGAAGGAGTTCTAATTTCTGCAACACTTTCACTCCTGGACTGTGATTGGATTTAAGGTCTAGGTTCTGAAGCCTGAAAACTGAGGTTGGGAAGAGATGAAGACCTAAGGCCATGGTGTGATTGATGTGCTCAGTGTTCGGCCAGCTGTTGAGTGTGGGTTGGGAGGTGCAGGCTCAGGCTGTGGCAGACAGGGAATTAGTGCCCAGGCTAGACTGTATCATTGGGGTGCAGTCGAGTTTCGTGCAGGTTGGTACTCATTTGTGGTTACTGGGTAGCCCCAGAGGGCAACGTTTTTTTCTTCTGGAAGGAAGACACAGTGCCACATAGTGGCTCCAGAATTCCCAAACTGGAAGGCTTGTGGGCCAGGAGTGTGAGGAAAAAATTCTGAGAACACAAGCCAGACTTAGATTTCGGGGTGAGGGGACGGGACGGCAGGAACCCTCTGCAGAGATGTTTCGAGATCCCGTGTACCTGAAGACAGAGCTAGGATCAGACGTTGGCTCAGGTTGGAGTTTCTGTCCATGACGGCCCCTTCATGAAGGGGAGGGTGTCACGAGGCCATGGAGGTTTTCCCACGATGGGAATTGTGAGATGCTCCAAACCGCAATGATTCCTTCCGTGGGACAGTCGAGACATGCTGGATGGCTCCAGGACATCCCATAAGGAAGTTATCCAGAACAGGGTTCTAAGGATGGATGCCTGGCAGACTGCCTCCCATTCCAGGTGTCTCTTAGCGCCAAGGCAAGTTCGATCTGCTGGATCTAGGGGAGTAACCGAGGCGGGTGTGTTGAAATGGGTGAGTTGAGGATGGGTCATAATGTGCATTTGTGTCCATGGAGACCTTGGAATGGGGTGCTTGATCCGGGTCCTTGAGGGATGTTCATAACCGGAGGTTTTGATGGAGCCCTAAAGAGTACGTTTCCTATGTAGAGAAGAGAATTGTTTTGATGAGTGCCTAAGGAATCTCCCATATGCTGGTATTGGAAACCAGGCCTCTGAGGAGAGATGCCTGGAAACAAAAGCAATGGATATGATTAGGGCCTAGGTGCCTGTCCGGTTCAATCTCTTTCCTGGGGATACGTGTCTATGGATCTGAGGGGAGGTAGTTGCTCGGCTTGTGTCAGATCGCCCCTGTTTGTCCTGGGCAGCCTATAATATTGGGAATGGCCTCGGGATTTTGGAGTTTCTCCTAATATATAGGGTTGTGGCCAATGGAATGGGCAGAAATCCCCTGGAGAGGGCAGGCACAGTTCTGAGTTTGGCTCTAGGGGCCCAGCCTTGAAGGTGTGTGAGCCAGGCCAGTGGGGACAGAAGTCTGAAAACACAAATTCCGCTTAGGACTGGGGACATAGGTATGGCACGCCCAATCTACAGACCGTGATAACACTTCGGGATATGAAAAAGGGTGAGTTTGAGGTGCTTGCTCATGTTTTGTCTCTGGATTTGTGTCAACAATGTGGGTCAAATGGTGGCGTGGCCTCATGGGTTGTGGACGGCTTTCCTTCTCTGAGGATTTCCCCCAAACCCAATAGTTTGGGTACATTCTGTGGGATGGGAGGTGTCCTTTCTGTTTTTTTTATTTTATTTTATGTACCTCATGTGTGCCAATAAAAGAGGGATTCCCGAGCAGAGTCCTTGGTAGGGACAACTGGATAACCCCACCTCTGTTTAAGTTTGGGGGCCTAGGGGCATGGCAAGTCCAATATGTGGGCTCTTGATTCAGACACTGAGAGGTCTTCCTTGAGGACAGGGCTCATGCTGAGGGTCACAATGCCTATTTGTGCCCAACAAGGCCCTCAAGCATGGGAAGGGCCTCATGGGCCACGCTGGATTCTCCTACACTGAACGTTGGAGAATATGCCAACCACAAGGTTTCCGGCCATGGCGAAGGAAGAGTTGTGATTTCTGCATCACGTTCACCCCTGGACAGTGATTGGAGTTTAGGTCTAGGTTCTGAAACCCGAAAACCGAGGTTGGGAAGAGATGAAGACCTAAGGACCTGATGGGTACAATGAGCTCAGTGTGTGGCTAGCTGTTGAGCGTAGGTCTGGAGGTGTGGGCTCATGCTGTGTCAGACAGGGCATTAGACAGTGTCGACTGTATATTTGGGGTGCAGTCGAGTGGCGTTCAGTTGATCCTCATTCGGGTTTCTAGGTAGCTCCATAAGGCAACGTTTTTCTTCTGGAGGGCAGGCAGAGTGCTGCATTGTGGCCCCAGTATTGCCAAATTGTAGGGCTTTTGGGTCTGGGGTGTGAGGACGTTAGTCTGAGAACACAAGGTAGGCTTAGTTTTGTGGTGAGGGCACAGAAGGCGCACTCTGCAGAGCTGAATCAAGATCTCATGCACCTGAAGCCAGGGCGAATATCAGACGTTTGCTCAGGTTGGAGTTTCTGTCCATGATGGCCCC
The DNA here is from genome assembly GCF_011764305.1 of Mustela putorius furo. Classification (NCBI taxonomy): domain Eukaryota; kingdom Metazoa; phylum Chordata; class Mammalia; order Carnivora; family Mustelidae; genus Mustela; species Mustela putorius. The sequence goes on from NW_025421630.1 coordinate 44,874, forward strand.
TTTATAAAGTGGAGCGTCTCAAGAGGCCATGAAGATTTTCCCACAATGGGAGTTGTGAGATGCACCAGACTGCAAAGATTCCTTCTGTGGGACACTTGAGACCTGTTGGATGGCTCTAGGATGTCCCATATGGAACGATTCCAGAGTAGGGTTCTAAGGATGGATGCCTGGGCAGCCCGCCTCCCATTCTAGTTGTCTCCTAGCAACAAGGCAGGTTTGATCTGCAGGCCCTGGGGGAGAACCAAGGGGGATGAGTTGACATGGACTCTACCGAGGATAGATCATAATGTGGGTTTAAGTCCATGGAGACCTTGGAATGGGGCGCTTGATCCGGGGCCCTGAAATATTCTCCTAAACAGAGGTTTTTATAGAGCTCCAAAGAGTACATTTCCTATGTGGAGACGAGATTTTTCTATGAGTGTCTCAGTAATCCCCCTATGCTGGTATTGGTAACCATGCCTCTGAGGAGAGATGCCTGGAAACAAAAGCAATGGATCTGATTAGGGCCTAAGTGCCTGTCCAGTTCAATCTTATTCTATCGGGATATCTGTCTCTGGGTCTGAGTGGAGGTAGTTTCCTAACTTGTGAAAGATCATCCCTGATTGTCCTGGGCAGCCAACACTATTGGGATGGCCTCGGGGAGTTTGGAGGTTTCTCCTAATCTATAGGGTTGTGGCCAATGGAAATGGCAGAATTCCCCTGGAGAAGGAAGCCACAGTCTTCAGGTGTGGCTCCAGGGGCCCCAGCTTGGATGGTGTGTGGGCCAGGACTGTGGGGACAGAAGTCTGAAAACACAAACTCAGCTTAGGTTTGGGGATGTATGTATGAATGCTCGATCTACAGACCGTGAGAATTTTCCGGGCTATGAACAAAGGGCGAGTATGTGGCGTTTGCTCAGGCTTTTGTCTCTGGATTTTGTGCCTACGGTGGCCGTGGAATGTCGGGGTGTCCTCAAGGGCCATAGACAAGTCTTTCTCTGGTGATTTGGCCTGATCCCAAGTGGTTGGGATCATTCTGTGGATGGGAAGAGTCCTTTCTGTATTTTTTTTTTTTTTTACCTCAGGTGTCCCAACAAAGAGGGATTCCAGAGCAGTGCCCTGAGTAGGGGTGACTAGACATCTCTAACTCTGGTTGAGATTGGGGGACTAGGGGCTTGGCAAGCCCCATATGTGGGCTGTTGTTCCAGTAACTAAGAGGCTTTACATGAGGATAGGGCTCACGCTGAGGGTCACGATGTGTGTTTGTTTAAATTGTAGCCCTCCGGGATAGGTGGGGCCTCATAGTCCATGCTGCTTTCTCCTACAATGAACGTTGGACAACATGCCAACCACAAGGTTTCTTGCCATGGCGAAGGAGAAGTTCTGATTCTTGTATCACGTTCACTCCTGAGCAGTGAGTGGAGATAAGGTCTTGGTTTTGAAGATGAAAACTGAGGATGGGTAGAGATGATGGCCGAAAGCCATTGTGGGTTTGATATGCTCAGTGTATGGCCAGCTGTCTGGGTGTTGGACTGGAGGTGTGCCGTCAGGCTGTGTCAGACAGGGCTTTAGTGCACAGGCTAGATTGGGTTATGGTCGAGTGGCATGCAGGTTGTTACTCATTTGGCGTTTCTGGTTAGCCCTATAGGGCAACATTTTTCTTCTGGAGGGCAGGCAGAGTGCTGCATTGTGTCTCCAGAATTGCCAAACTGGAGGGGTGTGGCCAGGATTGTGAAGACGGAAGTCTGAGAACACAAGTTAGGCTTCGGTTTCGGGGCGAGGGCACAGCAAGCACACTCTCAAGTGCTGAATCGAGATCTCGTGCTTCTAAATTCAGGGCTCGGATCAGACTTTGGCTTAGGATGGAGTTTCTGTCCATGATGGCCCATTTATGAAGGTGTGGGGCATCATGAGGAAATGGAGATTTTCTCCCAGTGGGATTGTGTGATGCTTCAAACCACAAGGATTCATTCTGCGAGACAGTCAAGACAGGTTGGTTGGATTCAAGACGTCCCATAAAGAAATTCTCCAGAGCAGGGTTCTAAGGATGGATGCCTGGCAGCCCACCTCGCATTCCAACTGTCTCCTAGTGACAAGGCAGTTTTGATCTGCTGGCTCTGGGTGAGCAGCCGAGGGGGTTGATTTGAAATGGACTCTCCTGAGGATGGATCATAATGTAAGTTTGTGTCCTTGGAGACCTTGGAATTGGGCCATGGTGCCAGGGCCCTGAAGGATCCTCCTAACCTGAGGTATTGACACAGCTCCAAAGAGCAAGTTTCTCATGTGGAGATGAGATCTGTTCTGATGGTTTCCTTAGGAAACCCCCATATTCTGATATTGGAAACCAGGCCTCTGAGGAGAGATACATAGAAACCAAAGCAATGGATCAGAAGTTGGCTCAGGTTGGAGTTTCTGTCCATGATGGCCCCTTTATAAAGGGGAGCATCTCATGAGGCCATGTAGGTTTTCCCACGATAGGAGTTGTGAGATGCTCCAATCTGCAAGTATTCCTTCTGCAGGACAGTCAAGACCTGTTGGAAGGCTCCCAGGTCATCCCATATGGAACGGCACCAGAGCAGGATTCCAACGATGGATGCCTAGAGAGTCTGCTTTGCATTCAAGTTGTCTCCTAGCGACAAGGCAGGTTTGATATTCTGGCTCTGGGGGAGTAATCAACGGGGCTGAGTTGAAATGTACCCTCCTGCCGAATGGTCATAATGCGGGTTTGTGTCCATGGAGACCTTGGAATAGGGCGGTGGCTCCGGATACCTGAAGGTTTCTCCTAGCTGGAGGTTTTTACAGAGCTCCAAAGGATAAGTTTCCCATGTGGAGACAAGATTTGTTCTGATTGGTATCTCTGGAATCCCCCATATGCTGGTATTGGAAAACAGGCCTCTGAGGAGAGATGCTTAGAAACAAAAGCAATGGAACCAATTACGTTCTAGGGGCCTGTCCATTTTAATACCTTTCTCTTGGGATATCTGTCTACGGGTGAGTTGAGGTCGTTGCTCAGCTTGTGACAGATCACCCCTCTTTGTACTGGGTGGCCTACACTATTGGAATGGCCTCTGGGACTTTGGAGGTTTCTCCTAATCTGTAGGGTTGTGGCCAATGGAATGGGAAGAATTTCCTTGGAGAGGGCAGGCACAGTCCTGAGGTGTGGCTCCAGGGGCCTCAGCCTGGAGGGTGTGTGGGACAGGGATGTTCAGGATAGAAGTCTGAAAACACGGTTTGGGGACGTTGGTATGGCAGGCCCGATCTACAGACTATGAGGAGAATTTTTTGGCCTATGACTTAAGGGTGAGGCTTATGTCTCTGGATTTTGTGTCAATAGTGGCCGTGGAAGGTCGGGCTGGCCTCATGGGCCATGGAGGAGTCTTTCTCTCTGGGGATGGCCTGATCCCAAGTGATTGGGGTCATTCTTTGGGTGGGAGGAATCCTTTCTGTGTTTACTTACCTCAAATGTCGCACCAAAGAGGGATTCCAGAGCAGAGCCCTGAGTAGGGGTGCCTAGATGTCTCTAACTCTGGTTAAGATTGGGCGACTTGGGGCATGGCAGGCCCCATATGTGGACTCATGGTCCAGCCACTGAGAGGCTTTACTTGAGGACAGGGCTCAAACTGAGGGTCCCAATGTGTGTTTGCACCCACCGCAGCTCTTAAGCATGTGCAGGGCCTCAGGAACCCTACACTACCCTGAGGGGCCCTTCTACTACTCCTGTAGGCCCTACAGGGGTCCTACACTGAACTTTGGATAAGATGCCAACCACAAGATTCGGGCGAGAGGGAAGGAGGAGTTATGATTTCTGCATCACGTTCACCCATGGGAAATGAGTAGAGATAAGGTCTAGGTTCCTGTAGCCTGAAAACCAGGTTGGAAAGAGATGGCAACTTAAGGCCATGGCGGTTCAGATGTTCTCAGTGTACGGCAAGCTGTCTGGGTGTCGGTTGGGAATTCAGGCCTCAGGTTGTGTCAGACAGGGCATTAGTGCACAGGCTCGACTATATAATTGGTGTACAGTTGAGTGGCATGCAGGTTTATCCTCATTTGAGGTTTCTGGGTAGACCCATAGGGCAACGTTTTTCTTCTAGAGGGCAGGCAGGGTGCAGCACTGTGTCATCGGAAATCCCAAAATGGAGGGCGTGTGGTCCAGGAGAGTGAGGACGGAAGTCTGAGAACACTAGCTATGCTTAGGTTTTGGGATGAGGGCACAGCAGGTGCACTCTGAAGAGCTTAATCAAGATCTCGTGCATCTGAGGTCAAGGTGAATATCAGCCGTTGGCTCAGGTTGGAGTTTCTTTCCATGATCCGACTCCATGAAGATTGGGGCCATCATGTGACCTTGGAAGCTTTCCATGATATGGATTGTGAGGTGGTCCATGCACAAGGACTCCTGTGGGGCAGTCGAGGCCAGCTGGATGGCTCAAGGATGTCGCATAAGGAACGACGCAAGAGCAGGGTTCTAAGGGTTCTAAGGATCTCCAAGGAGAGATGCCTGGAAACCAAAGCAATAGATCCGATAGGTGCCTATGGGCCTGTTCGTTCCTTTTTACCTCTGGGGACATCAGTCTCCGGTTCTGAGTGCCGGTAGGTGCTCAGATGGGCCCAGATTGCCCCTGTTTGTCCTGGGAAGCCACAAATATTGGGATGGCCTCAGAGACTTTGGAGGTTTATCCTCTTAGTAGGGTTGTTGCCATTGGAATGGGCACATACAATTACCTTGGAGAGGGCATGCACAGTCTTCATGTTTGGCTCCAGTGGCCTGAGCCTGTAGGGTGTGTAGGCCAGGGCTGTTTGGACAGTTGTCTGAAAACACAAACTCGGCTTATGTTTCGGGTCATAGGAATGGCAGGACTGATGTACAGACCATGAGGAGAATTCTTCAGGATATGAAAAAAGGGCGAGTGTGAGGCTCTTGCTCAAGTTTTTGGCTCTGGATATCGTGTCACTCATTGTCGTGAGATTTCCGGGTGACTTCATGGGAAATGGAAGAGTCTTACTCTCTGGGGGTTTGGCCCCGTCCAAAGAGTTTGGGGTCATTCTGTGGGATGGAAGAAGTGTTTTTGTTCTGTTGTTGTTTATTTGTTTTGTTTTGTTTTTCAACCTCAGGTGTCCCAACATATGAGGGACTCCAGAGTAGAGCCCTGGGTTGGGGCCACTGGACAACCAGAAATCTGGTTAAAAATTGGGGCCTAGGGACATCTCAAGCCCATTATGACACCTAATGGTCCAGCCACTGAGAGGACGTAAAAGAGGACATGACTCACGCTGAGGGTCAAAATGCGTTTTTATGCCTTCGTCGCACTCAAGAATGGGCGAGGCCTCAGGGTGAATGCTGGTTTCTCCTACACTGAACGTTGGACAACATGCCAACCACAAGGTTTCTTGCCATGGGTAAGGAAGAGTTCTGATTTCTGCATCACAGTCACCCCTGGGCAGTGATTGGAGATAAGGTCTAGGTTCTGAAACATGAAAACTGAGGTAGGGAAGAGATGATGACCTAAGGCCATTGCGGGTCTGATGTGCTCAATGTGCAGTCAGCTGTCTGGGTGTTGGTCACGAGGTCCGGACTCAGGTTGTCAGACTGTGCATTAGTGCCCAGGTTAGACTATATATGTTGGGTGCATTCGAGTGCCGTGTAGGTTCTTATCTGAAGAACTCTTCAGGATATGAAGAATGAGCGAGTCTGAGGCGCGTGCTCAGGCTTTTGTCTCTGGATTTTGTATCAGCGATGGCCGTGGAATGTTGGGGAGGCCTCATGGGCCATGGACGAATCTTGCTCTCTGTGGATTTGGCCCGATCCCAATTGTTTTTCGTCAATCTGTGGGATGGGAGGACTCCTTTCAGGATTGTTACCTCAGGTGTCCCACCAAAAGAGGGAATCCAAAGCAGAGCCCAGGGGAAGAGTGAAGGGACAACCCGAAATACGGTTGAAAATTGGGGCCTAGGGGCATGGCAAGCCCAATATGCTGTCTCTCCATCCAGCCACTGAGAGGCCTTACCTGAGAACTGGGCTCAGGCTGAGGGTCACAATGTGTGTTTGTGACCAATGTGGCCCGCAAGCATGGGCGGGCCCTCATGGGCCACACGGGTTTCAACTACACTGTACCTTGGACAAAATGCCAACCACAAGGTTTCTTTCCATGGGTAAAGTGTTCTGATTTCTGCATCATTTTCAAACCCGGACCGTGATTGGAGATAAGATCTAGGTTCTGAAGCCTGATAACCGAGGTTGGGAAGAGATGACTCACTAAGGCCATGGTGGGTCCGATGTGCTCAGTGTCCGGACAGCTGTCTGGGTGGGGCCAGGAGGTCCAGGCTCAGGCTGTGTCAGAAAGGGCATTAGTGCCCAGGTCATCCTATATATTTGGGTACAGCCGAATGGCGTGCAGGTTGATCCTCATTTGGGGTTTCTGGTAGCCCCAGAGGGCAAGGTTTTTCTTCTGGAGTGCAAGAAGAGTGCTGTATTGTAGTTCTGGGTTGCCAAACGGGAGGGCTTGTGGGCCAGTAGTCTGAGGACGGAAGACTGAGAACCCAAGATACGCCTAGAATTCTGGGTGAGGATATGGAGGGCACAATCTACAGACCTGAATCGAGATCTCGTGCATCTGAAGTCAGGGCGAGGATCAGACGAACGCTCAGGTTGGACATTCTATCCCTGATGGCCCTTTCTTGAAGGGGGGGGTGGATCACGAGGACATGGGTCTTTTCCCAAGATGGGAGTTCTGAGAAGCTCCAATTGCAAAGATTCTTCTGCAGGAAAATTGAGTTCTTTTGGTTGGCTCCAGAACAACGATTCCGAGCAGGGTTCTAAGGATGGAAGGCTGGGTAGCCCACCTTGCATTCCAATTGTCTCCAAGCAAAAAGACAGGTTAGATCTGCTGGATCTGGGGGAGCAACCGAGGAGGCTTAGTTGGGGTCATTCTGTGGGATGGAAGAAGTCCGTTGTTCTGTTGTTGTTGATTTGTTTTGTTTTGTTTTTCAACCTCAGATGTCCCACAATATGGGGGATTCCAGAGTAGAGCCCTGTGGAGGGGCGACTGGACAATCAGAAATCTGGTTAAAAATTGGGGCCTAGGGACATCTCAAGCCCATTATGACATCTAATGGTCCAGCCACTGAGAGGACGTACTAGAGGACAGGACTCACGCTGAGGGTCACAATGCGTGTTTATGCCCTCGTCGCACTCAAGAATGGGCGGGGACCAAGGATGAATGCTGGTTTCTCCTACACTGAACGTTGGACAACATGCCAACCACAAGGTTTCTTGCCATGGGTAAGGAAGAGTTCTGATTTCTGCCTCACAGTCACCCCTGGGCAGTGATTGGAGATAAGGTCTAGGTTCTGAAGCCTGAAAACTGAGGTAGGGAAGAGATGATGACCTAAGGCCATTGCGATTCTGATGTGCTCAGTGTTCGGTCAGCTGTCAGGGTGTTGGTCACGAGGTCCGGGCTCTGGTTGTCAGACAGTGCTATAGTGCCCAGGTTAGACTATATATGTTGAGTGCCTTCGAGTGCCGTGTAGGTTCTTATCTGAAGAACTCTTCAGGATATGAAGAATGAGCGAGTCTGAGGCGCGTGCTCAGTCTTTTGTCTCTGGAAATTGTATCAGCGATGGCCGTGGAAGGTTGGGGAGGCCTCATGGGCTATGGACGAATCTTGCACTCTGTGGATTTCGCCCTATCCCAATTGTTTTTCGTCAATCTGTGGGATGGAAGGACACCTTTCAGGTTTGTTGCCTCAGGTGTCCCACCAAAAGAGGAATTCCAAAGCAGAGCCCTGGGGAAGAGTGAAGGGACAACCCGAACTACGGTTAAAAATTGGGGCCTAGGGGCATGGTAAGCCCAATATGCTGTCTCTCCATCCAGCCACTGAGACGACTTACCTGAGGACTGGGAACAGACTGAGGGTTACAATGTGTGTTTTTCACCAATGTGGCCCGCAAGCATGCGCGGGGCCTCATGGGCCACACTGGTTTCGACTACACTGAACCATGGACAACAAGCCATCCACAAGGTTTCTTGCCATGGGGAAAGAGTTCTGATTTCTACATCATTTTCGAACCCGGGCCGTGATTGGAGATAAGGTCTAGGTTCTGAAGCCTTAAAACCGAGGTTGAGAAGAGATGACGACCTAAGGCCTTGGCGGGTCCGATGTGCTCAGTGTGCGGCCAGCTGTCTGGGTGGGCCAGGAGGTCCAGGCTCAGGCGGTGTCAGAAAGGGCATTAGTGCCCAGGTCAGCCTATATATTTGGGGTACAGCCGAATGGCGTGCAGGTTGATCCTCATTTGGGGTTTCTGGCTAGCCACAGAGGGCAATGTTTTTCTTCTGGAGGGCAAGCAGAGTGCTGCATTGTAGTTCTGGATTTCCAAACTTAGGGCTAGTGGGCCAGTAGTCTGAGGACGGAAGTCTGAGAACCCAAGCTTGGCCTAGGTTTCTGGGTGAGGATATGGCAGGCACAATCTACAGACCTGAATCGAGATCGTGCATCTGAAATCAGGGCGAGGATCAGACAATCGCTCAGGTTGGACATTCTGTCCCTGATGGCCCCTACTTGAAGGGGGGTGGATCACGAGGCCATGGGTTTTTTCCCACGATGGGACTTGTGAGAATGTCCAAACTGCAAAGATTCTTATGCAGGACAATTGAGACCTGTTGGTTGGCTCCAGGACAACGATTCCGAGCAGGGATCTAATGATGGATGGCTGGGTAGCCCACCTCGCATTCCAATTGTCTCCAAGCAACAAGACAGGTTAGATCTGCTGGATCTGGGGGTGCAACCGAGGAGGATGAGTTGAAGTGGACTCTCCCGTGGATGTGTCCTAATATGATTTTGTGTCTATGGAGACCTTTGCATGAAGCGGTGGCACTGGGGTCCTGAAGGGTTCTCCTAAAAAGAGGCTTTCACAGAGCTCCATCGTGCAAGTTTCCCGTGTGTAGATGAGATTTGTTCTTATGGGTTAGTCAAGAAACAGCCATATGCTGTTATTGAAATCCAGGCCTTTGAGGAGAGATGCCTGGAAACCAAAGCAATGGATCCGATAGGTGCCTAGGGGCCTGTTCGTTCCTTTTTACCTCTGGGGACCTCAGTATACAGGTCTGAGTGCCCGTAGGTGCTCAGTTGGGCCTAGAATGCGCCAGTTTGTCTTGGGAAGCCACAAATATTGTGATGGCATCAGGGACTTTGGAGGTTTTTCCTCTTAGTAGGGTTGTGGCCATTGGTTGTGCACATACAATTCCCTTGGAGAAGGCAAGCCATTCGTCAGGTTTGGCTCCAGGGGCCTGAGCCTGTAGGGTGTGTAGGCCAGGGCTGTTTGGACCGTTGTCTGAAAACACAAACTCGGCTTATGTTTTCAATCATAGGTATAGCAGGACTGATCTACAGACCATGAGGAAAACACTGCGGGATATGAAAAAAGGGCGAGTGGGAGGCTCTTGCTCAAGTCTTTGTCTGTGAATATCGTGTCACACATGGTCGTGAAATTTCCGGGTGTCTTCATGGGAAATGGACGACTCTTACTCTCTGGGGGTTTGGCCCCGTCCAAAGAGTTTGGGTTCATTCTGTGGGATGGAAGAAGTCCATTGTTCTGTTGTTGTTGTTGATTTGTTTTGTTTTGTTTTTCAACCTCAGGTGTCCCACCATATGGGGGATTCCAGAGTAGAGCCCTGGGGAGGGGCGACTGGACAATCAGAAATCTGGTTAAAAATTGGGGCCTAGGGACATGTCATGCCCATTATGACATCTAATGGTCCAGCCACTGTGAGGACGTACTAGAGGACAGGACCCACGCTGAGGGTCACAATGCGTGTTTATGCCCTCGTTGCTCTCAAGAATTGGCGGGGCATCAGGGAGAATGCTGGATTCTCCTACACTGAACGTTGGACAACATGCCAACCACAAGGGTTCTTGCCATGGGTAAGGAAGAGTTCTGATTTCTGCATCACAGTCACCCCTGGGAAGTGATTGGGGATAAGGTCTAGGTTCTGACCTGAAAACTGAGGTAGGGAAGAAATGATGATCTAAGGCCATGGCGGGTCTGATGTGCTCAGTGTTCGGTCAGGTGTCTGGGTGTTGGTCACGAGTTCCGGGCTCAGGTTGTCAGTCAGTGCATTAGTGCCCAGGTTAGACTATATATTTTGGGTGCATTTGAGTGCCGTAGGTTCTATCTGAAGAACTCTTCAGGATATGAAGAATGAGCGTGTCTGAGGCGCGTGCTCAGGCTTTTTTCTCTGGATTTTGTATCAGCGATGGCCGTGGAATGTTGGGGAGGCCTCATGGGCCATGGACGAACATTGCTCTCTGTGTATTTGGCCCGATCCCAATTGTTTTTCTTCAATCTGTGGGATGGGAGGACTCCGTTCAGGTTTGTCACCTCTGGTGTCCCACCAATAGAGGAATTCCAAAGCAGAGCCCTGGGGAAGAGTGAAGGGACAACCCGAACTACGGTTAAAAATTGGGGCCTAGGGGCATGGTAAGCCCAATATGCTGTCTCTCCATCCAGCCACTGAGACGACTTACCTGAGGACTGGGAACAGACTGAGGGTTACAATGTGTGTTTTTCACCAATGTGGCCCGCAAGCATGCACGGGGCCTCATGGGCCACACTGGTTTCGACTACACTGAACCATGGACAACAAGCCATCCACAAGGTTTCTTGCCATGGGGAAAGAGTTCTGATTTCTACATCATTTTCGAACCCGGGCCGTGATTGGAGATAAGGTCTAGGTTCTGAAGCCTTAAAACCGAGGTTGAGAAGAGATGACGACCTAAGGCCTTGGCGGGTCCGATGTGCTCAGTGTGCGGCCAGCTGTCTGGGTGGGCCAGGAGGTCCAGGCTCAGGCGGTGTCAGAAAGGGCATTAGTGCCCAGGTCAGCCTATATATTTGGGGTACAGCCGAATGGCGTGCAGGTTGATCCTCATTTGGGGTTTCTGGCTAGCCACAGAGGGCAATGTTTTTCTTCTGGAGGGCAAGCAGAGTGCTGCATTGTAGTTCTGGATTTCCAAACTTAGGGCTAGTGGGCCAGTAGTCTGAGGACGGAAGTCTGAGAACCCAAGCTTGGCCTAGGTTTCTGGGTGAGGATATGGCAGGCACAATCTACAGACCTGAATCGAGATCGTGCATCTGAAATCAGGGCGAGGATCAGACAATCGCTCAGGTTGGACATTCTGTCCCTGATGGCCCCTACTTGAAGGGGGGTGGATGACGAGGCCATGGTTTTTTTCCCACGATGGGACTTGTGAGAATGTCCAAACTGCAAAGATTCTTATGCAGGACAATTGAGACCTGTTGGTTGGCTCCAGGACAACGATTCCGAGCAGGGATCTAATGATGGATGGCTGGGTAGCCCACCTCGCATTCCAATTGTCTCCAAGCAACAAGACAGGTTAGATCTGCTGGATCTGGGGGTGCAACCGAGGAGGATGAGTTGAAGTGGACTCTCCCGTGGATGTGTCCTAATATGATTTTGTGTCTATGGAGACCTTTGCATGAAGCGGTGGCACTGGGGTCCTGAAGGGTTCTCCTAAAAAGAGGCTTTCACAGAGCTCCATCGTGCAAGTTTCCCGTGTGTAGATGAGATTTGTTCTTATGGGTTAGTCAAGAAACAGCCATATGCTGTTATTGAAATCCAGGCCTTTGAGGAGAGATGCCTGGAAACCAAAGCAATGGATCCGATAGGTGCCTAGGGGCCTGTTCGTTCCTTTTTACCTCTGGGGACCTCAGTATACAGGTCTGAGTGCCCGTAGGTGCTCAGTTGGGCCTAGAATGCGCCAGTTTGTCTTGGGAAGCCACAAATATTGTGATGGCATCAGGGACTTTGGAGGTTTTTCCTCTTAGTAGGGTTGTGGCCATTGGTTGTGCACATACAATTCCCTTGGAGAAGGCAAGCCATTCGTCAGGTTTGGCTCCAGGGGCCTGAGCCTGTAGGGTGTGTAGGCCAGGGCTGTTTGGACCGTTGTCTGAAAACACAAACTCGGCTTATGTTTTCAATCATAGGTATAGCAGGACTGATCTACAGACCATGAGGAAAACACTGCGGGATATGAAAAAAGGGCGAGTGGGAGGCTCTTGCTCAAGTCTTTGTCTGTGAATATCGTGTCACACATGGTCGTGAAATTTCCGGGTGTCTTCATGGGAAATGGACGACTCTTACTCTCTGGGGGTTTGGCCCCGTCCAAAGAGTTTGGGTTCATTCTGTGGGATGGAAGAAGTCCATTGTTCTGTTGTTGTTGATTTGTTTTGTTTTGTTTTTCAACCTCAGGTGTCCCACCATATGGGGGATTCCAGAGTAGAGCCCTGGGGAGGGGCGACTGGACAATCAGAAATCTGGTTAAAAATTGGGGCCTAGGGACATGTCATGCCCATTATGACATCTAATGGTCCAGCCACTGTGAGGACGTACTAGAGGACAGGACCCACGCTGAGGGTCACAATGCGTGTTTATGCCCTCGTTGCTCTCAAGAATTGGCGGGGCATCAGGGAGAATGCTGGATTCTCCTACACTGAACGTTGGACAACATGCCAACCACAAGGGTTCTTGCCATGGGTAAGGAAGAGTTCTGATTTCTGCATCACAGTCACCCCTGGGAAGTGATTGGGGATAAGGTCTAGGTTCTGACCTGAAAACTGAGGTAGGGAAGAAATGATGATCTAAGGCCATGGCGGGTCTGATGTGCTCAGTGTTCGGTCAGGTGTCTGGGTGTTGGTCACGAGTTCCGGGCTCAGGTTGTCAGTCAGTGCATTAGTGCCCAGGTTAGACTATATATTTTGGGTGCATTTGAGTGCCGTAGGTTCTATCTGAAGAACTCTTCAGGATATGAAGAATGAGCGTGTCTGAGGCGCGTGCTCAGGCTTTTTTCTCTGGATTTTGTATCAGCGATGGCCGTGGAATGTTGGGGAGGCCTCATGGGCCATGGACGAACATTGCTCTCTGTGTATTTGGCCCGATCCCAATTGTTTTTCTTCAATCTGTGGGATGGGAGGACTCCGTTCAGGTTTGTCACCTCTGGTGTCCCACCAATAGAGGAATTCCAAAGCAGAGCCCTGGGGAAGAGTGAAGGGACAACCCGAACGATGGTTAAAAATTGGGGCCTAGGGGCATGGCAAACCCAATATGCTCTCTCTCCATCCAGCCACTGAGAGGCCTTACTGGAGGACTGGGTTGAGACTGAAGGACACAATGTGTGTTTGTGACTAATGTGGCCCGCAAGCATGGACGGGGCCTCATGGGCCACATGGGTTTCAACTACACTGAACCTTGGACAACATGTCAACCACAAGGTTTCTTGCCATGGGGAAAGAGTTCTGATTTCTGCATCATTTTCAAACCCTGGCCGTGATTTGAGATAACGTCTAGGATCTGAAGCCTGAAAACCGAGGTTGAGAAGAGATGACGACCTAAGGCCATGGCGGGTCAGATGTGCTCAGTGTGCGACCAGCTGTCTGGGGGGGGGCAGGAGGTCCAGGCTCAGGGTGTGCCAGAAAGGGCTTTAGGGCCCAGGTCAGCCTATATATTTCAGGAACAGCCGAATGACGTGCAGTTTGATCCTCATTGGGGGTTTCTGGGTAGCCCCAGAGGGGCAATGTTTTTTCTTCTGGAGGGCAGGGGGAGTGCTGCATTGTAGTTCTGGATTGCCAAACTGGAGGGCTTTTGGGCCCGTAGTCTGAGGACGGAAGTCTGAGAACCCAAGCTAGGCCTAGGTTTCTGGGTTAGGATATGGCACAACCTACAGTCGTGAATCGAGATCTCGTGCATCTGAAGTCAGGGCGAGGATCAGACGATCGCTCAGGTTGGACAATCTGTCCCTGATGGTCCCTTCTTGAAGGGGTGGGGGTGGATCACGAGGTCATGGGGGTTTTCCCTCGATGGGAGTTGTGAGAAACTCCTACCTGCAATGATGATTTCTGCAGGGCAATTGAGACCTGTTGGTTGGCTCCAGGACAACAATTCCGAGGAGGGTTCTAAGGATGGATAGCTGGGTAGCCCACCTCGCATTCCAATTGTCTCCAAGCAACAAGACAGGTTAGATCTGCTATATTTGGGGGAGCAACCGAGGAGGCTGAGTTGAAATGGACTCTCCCGTGGATGTGTCCTAATATGATTTTGTGTCTATGGAGTCCTTGGAATGAAGCGGTGGCACTGGGGCCCTGACGGGTTCCCCTAAAGAGAGGCTTTCACACAGCTCCATCGTGCAAGTTTCCCATGTGTAGATGAGATTTGTTCTGATGGGTGAGTCAAGAAACAGCCATATGCTGTTATTGAAATCCAGGCCTCTGATGAGAGATGCCTCGAAACCAAAGCAATGGATCCGATATGAGCCTAGGGGCCTGATCGTTCCTTATTACATCTGCGGATATCAGTCTACGGGTCTGAGTGCAGGTAGGTGCTCAGATGGCTTCAGATTGCCCAGTTTGTCCTGGGAAGCCACAACAATTGGGATGGCCTGAGGAATTTTGGAGGTTTATCCTATTAGTAGGGTTGTGGCCATTGGAATGTCACATACAATTCCCATGGAGAGGGCAAGCACAGTAGTCAGGTTTGGCCTCAGGGGCCTGAGCCTGTAGGGCTTGTAGGCCAGAGCTGTTGGGACAGTTGTCTGAAAACCCAAACTCGGCTTATGTTTTAGGTCATAGGTATGGCATGACTGATCTACAGACTATGAGGAGAACTCTTTGGGATATGAAAAAGGGGGGGAGTGTGTGTCTCTTGCTCAAGTTTTTGTCTCAAGATATTGTGTCACTCATGGTCGTGAAATTTCCGGGTGACTTCATAGGAAATGGACGAGTCTTACTCTCTAGGGGTTTGGCCCCGTCCAAGGATTTTGGGCTCACTCTGTGGGATGGAAGAAGTCCGTTTTTTTTTTGTTGTTGTTGATTTGTTTTGTTTTGTTTTTCAACCTCAGGTGTCCCACCAAATGAGGGATTCCAGAGTAGAGCCCTGGGGAGGGGCGATTGGACAACCAGAAATCTGGATAAAATTGTGGCCTAGGGACATGTCAAGCCCATTATGACATCTAATGGTCCAGCCACTGAGAGGACGTACTAGAGGACATGAATCACGATGAGGTTCACAATGCGTTTCTATGCCATCGTCGCACTCAAGAATTGGCGGGACTCAGGGGTGAATGCTGGTTTCTCCTACACTGAACATAGGACAACATGGCAACCAAAAGGATTCTTGCCATGAGTATGCAGGAGTTCTGATTTCTGCAACACAGTCACCCCTGGGCAGTGATTGGAGATAAGGTCTAGGTTCTGAAGCCTGAAAACTGAGGTAGGACAGAGATGATGACCTAAGGCCATGGCGGGTCTGATGTGCTCAGTATGCGGTCAGCTGTCTGGGTGTTGCTCAGGAGGTCCTGGCTCAGGTTGTGTCAGACAGTGCATTACTGCCCAGGTTAGACTCTATAATTTGGGTACATTCGAGTGCCTTGTAGGTTTATTCTCATTTCAGCTGCCTGGGCAGCTCATTAGGCAATATCTTTTTTCTAGAGAGCAGGCATAGTGCTGCAAAGATGGTCCGGAATTGCCAAATTTGTGGGCTTCGAGGCCAGTAGTGTGAGGATGGAAGTCTGAGAACACAAGCTAGACATGGGTTTCAGGGCGAGGGCACGGCATGTACCCCCTGAAGATCTGAAGCAATATCTCATGCATCAAAGTCAGAGCGAGGATTAGACGTTGGCTCAGCTTGGATTTTCTGTTTATGACGGCCCCTTCATGAAGGGAGCGGATTCTCGAGAGCGTGGAGGTTTTCCCACGTTGGGAGTGGTGGGATGCCCCCTCCAAGGATTCATTCTGCGGGACAATTGAGACCTCTTGGACAGCTCCAGGACATCCCATATGGAGGAGTCCAGACCAACGTTCGAGGATGGATGCCTGGGAAGCCAGCCTCGCATTCCAATTGTCTCCTAGCGTCAAGACAGTTTAGTTCTGATGGCTCTGCGGGAGCAACCGGGGTGGCTGAGTTGAAATGGACTTTCCTGAGGATGGGTCTAATGTGTGTTTGTGTCCATGAGGGCCTTGGAATGGGGCGGTGGCACCGGGACCCTGAAGTATTCTCCTCAGCTTTTGACATAGCTCCCATGCACAAGTTTCCTTGTGGAGACGAGTTTGGTTCTGATGGGTGCCTCAGGAAAACCCCAATGCTGGTATTGGAATCCAGGGTTTTGAGGAGACATGCCTGTAAACCAAAGCAATGGATCCGATTTTGGCCTAGGTTCCTGTCTGGTTCAATCTTCTTCTCTGGGGACATCCATCTAGGGTATGAGTGGAGGTAGATGCTCAGCTGGTGTCAGACTGACCTTTTTTGTCCCTGGCGACCCATACTATTGGGATGGCCTCAGGGACTTTGGAGGGTTCTCCTAATTTGTACGATTTTGGACAATGGAATGGGCAGAATTCCCATGGATTGGGTAGGCACAGTCCTAATGTGTGCCTCCAGGGTCCCCAGCCTGGATGGTGTGTGGCCCAGGACTTTGCGGACAGAAGTCTGAAAACACAATCTCAGCTTATGTTTGGGGACGTAGGTATGGCAGGCCCGGTCTACAAACCATGAGAAGACATCTTCAGGATATGAAGATAGTGCGAGTCTGAAGCGCTTGCTCAGGCTTTTGTCTCTGGATTTTGTTTCCGTGATGGCCTTGGAATGTCGGGGAGGCCTCATGGGCCATGGACGAATCTTGCTCTCTGTGGATTTGGCCCGATCCCAATAGTTTTTTTCGTCAATCTGTTGGATGGAGTACTCCTTTCAGGGTTGTTACCTCAGGTGTCCCACCAAAAGCGGAATTCCAAAGCAGAGCCCTGGGGAAGAGTGAAGGGACAACCCGAACTATGGTTAAAAATTGGGGCCTATGGGCATGGCAAGCCCAATATGCTGTCTCTTCATCCAGCCACTGAGAGGCCTTACCTGAGGACTGGGCTAAGGCTGAGGGTCACAATGTGAGTTTGCCACCTATGTGGCCCGCGAGCAACGGCGGGGCCTCATCGGACAAACAGGTTTCCACTACACTGAACGTTGGACAACAAGCCAACCACAAGGTTCTTGCCATTGGGCAGGAGTTCTGATTTCTGCATCATTTTCAAACCTGGGCAGTGATTGGAGATAAGGTCTAGGATCTGAATCCTGAAAACCTAGGTTGGGAAGAGATAACGACCTAAGGCAATGGCTGGTCCTATGTGCTCAGTGAGCGGCAAGCTCTCTGGGTGGGGCCAGGAAGTCCAGGCTCAGGCTCTGTCAGAAAGGGCATTATTGCCCAGGTAAGCCTATATATTTTGGGTACAGCCAAGGGGCGTGCAGGTTGATCTTCATTTGGGGTTTCTGGGTAGCGCCAGAGGGCAATGTTTTTCTTTTGGAGCGCAAGCAGTGTGCTGCATTGTAATTCTGGGTTGCCAAACTGGAGGGCTTGTGGGCCATTAGTCTGAGGAAGGAAGTCTGAGGACACAAGCTAGGCTTAGGTTTCTGGGTGAGGACATGGCAGGCACAATATACAGACCTGAATCGAGATCTCGTGCATCTGAAGTCAGGGTGAGGATCAGACTATTCTCAGGTTGGACCTTATGTCCCTGATGGCCCCTTCATGAAGGGGGGGGGATCACGAGGCCATGTGGTTTTCTCACGATGGGAGTTGTGAGAAGCTCCCAACTGCAAAGATTCCCTGCAGGACAATTGAGACCTATTGGTTGGCTCCAGGACAATGATTCTGAGCAGGGTTCTAAGGATGGATGGCGAGGTAGGCCACCTCGCATTCCAATTGTCTCCTAGCAACAAGACAAGTTAGATCTGCTGGATCTCGCGGAGCAACCGAATATGCTGAGTTGAAATGGACTCTCCGGTGGATGGGTCCTAATGTGTTTTTGTGTCTATGGAGACCTTGGAATGAAGCGGTGGCACTGGGGCCCTGAAGGTTTCTCCTAAAAAGAGGCTTTGACACACCTCCCACGTGAATTTTTCCCATGTGTAGATGAGTTTTGTTCTGATGGGTGAGTCAAGAAACAGCCATAGTCTGGTACTGAAATCCAGGCCTCTGAGGAAGATACCTGGAAACCAAAGCAATGGATCCGATTAGGGCCTAGGGGCCTGTTCGTTCCTTTTTACCTCTGGGGATATCAGTCTATGAGTCTGAGTGCAGGTAGGTTCTCAGATGGGCTCAGATTGCTCCTGCTTGTCCTGGGAAGCCACCACTATTGGGATGGCCTCAGGGACTTTGGAGGTTTTATCCTATTAGTAGGGTTGTGGCCATTGGAATGGTTACACAGAATTCCCTTGGAGAGGGCAAGTACAGTCCTCAGGTTGGCTCCAGGGGCCTGAGCCTCTAGGGTGTGTAGGCCTGGGCTGTTTGGACAGTTGTCTAAAAACACAAACTCGGATTATGTTTCGGGTCATAGGTATGGCAGGACTGATCTACAGACCATGAGGAGAACTCTTCGGGATATGAAAAAGGGCGAGTGTGAGACTCTTGCTCATGTTTTTATCTCTGGATATCGTGCCATTCATGGTCATGAAATATCCGGGTGACTTCATGGTTAATGGACGAGTCTTACTCTCTGGGGGTTTGGCCCCATCCAAAGAGTTTGGGGTCATTCTGTGGGATGGAAGAAGTCCGTTTTTTTGTTGTTGTTGTTTTGTTTTGTTTTGTTTTTCAACCTCAGGTGTCCCACCAAATGAGGGATTCCAGAGTAGAGCCATGGGTAGGGGCGATTGGCAAACAGAAATCTGGTTTAAATTTGGGGCCTAGGGACATGTCCAACCATTATGGCATCTAATGTTCTAGACACTGAAAGGACTTACTAGAGGACAGGACTCACGCTGAGGGTCACAATGCGTGTTTATGCCCTCGTCGCACTCAAGAATGGGTGGGACCTCAGGGTGAATGCTGGTTTCTCCTACACTGAACCTTGGACAACATGGCAACCACAAGGTTTCTTGCCGTGGATAAAGAGGAGTTCTGATTTCTGCATCACACTCACCCCTGGGCAGTGATTGGAGATAAGGTCTAGGTTCTGAAGCCTGATAACTTAGGTAGGGAAGAAATGATGACTTAAGGCCACTGCGGGTCTTATGGGATCAGGGTGCGGTCGGTCAGTGTCTGGTGTCTGGGTGTTGCTCAGGATGTCCCGGCTCAGGTTGTGTCAGACAGTGCATTAGTGCCTAGGTTAGACTATATAATATGGGTACATTCGAGTGCCGTGTAGGTTTATTCTCATTTAATGTTCCCGGGCAGCTCCTTAGGCAATATTTTGTTTCTAGAGGGCAGGCAGAGTGCTGCAATGATGGTCCGGAAGTGCCAAACTTGTGGGCTTCGGGGCCAGGAGTGTGAGGACGGAAGTCTGAGAACACAAGCTAGACTTGGGATTCAGGTCGAGGGCACGGCATGTACCTCATGAAGATCTGAAGCAATATCTCATTCATCTGAAATTAAAGCGAGGATCAGACGTTGGCTCAGCTTGGATTTTCTGTTCATGACGGCCCCTTCATGAAGGGAGCCGAATCTCGAGGCCGTAGAGGTTTTCCCACGTTTGGAGTGGTGGGATGCCCCCTCCTAGGATTCCTTCTACGGGACAATTGAGACCTGTTGGACAGCTCCAGGACATCCCATATGGATGAGTCCAGACCAATGTTCGAGGATGGATGCCTGAGAAGCCCGCCTCGCATTCCAATTGTCTCCTAGCGACAAGACAGTTTAGATCTGATGGCTCTGCGGGAGCAACCGGGGTGGCTGAGTTGAAATGGACTTTCCTGAGGATGGGTCTAATGTGTGTTTGTGTCCATGAGGGCCTTGGAATGGGGCGGTGGCACCGGGACCCTGAAGTATTCTCCTCAGCTTTTGACATAGCTCCCATGCACAAGTTTCCTTGTGGAGACGAGTTTGGTTCTGATGGGTGCCTCAGGAAAACCCCAATGCTGGTATTGGAATCCAGGGTTTTGAGGAGACTTGCCTGTAAACCAAAGCAATGGATCCGATTTTGGCCTAGGGTCCTGTCTGGTTCAATCTTCTTCTCTGGGGACATCCATCTAGGGTATGAGTGGAGGTAGATGCTCAGCTGGTGTCAGACTGACCTTTTTTGTCCCTGGCGACCCATACTATTGGGATGGCCTCAGGGACTTTGGAGGGTTCTCCTAATTTGTACGATTTTGGACAATGGAATGGGCAGAATTCCCATGGATTGGGTAGGCACAGTCCTAATGTGTGCCTCCAGGGTCCCCAGCCTGGATGGTGTGTGGCCCAGGACTTTGAGAGGACAGAAGTCTGAAAACACAATCTCAGCTTATGTTTGGGGACGTAGGTATGGCAGGCCCGGTCTACAAACCATGAGAAGACATCTTCAGGATATGAAGATAGTGCGAGTCTGAAGCGCTTGCTCAGGCTTTTGTCTCTGGATTTTGTTTTTCCGCGATGGCCGTGGAATGTCGGGGAGGCCTCATGGGCCATGGACGAATCTTGCTCTCTGTGGATTTGGCCCGATCCCAATAGTTTTTTTTTTTCGTCAATCTGTTGGATGGAGTACTCCTTTCAGGGTTGTTACCTCAGGTGTCCCACCAAAAGCGGAATTCCAAAGCAGAGCCCTGGGGAAGAGTGAAGGGACAACCCGAACTATGGTTAAAAATTGGGGCCTACGGGCATGGCAAGCCCAATATGCTCTCTCTTCATCCAGCCACTGAGAGGCCTTACCTGAGGACTGGGCTAAGGCTGAGGGTCACAATGTGAGTTTGCCACCTATGTGGCCCGCGAGCAACGGCGGGGCCTCATTGGACAAACAGGTTTCCACTACACTGAACGTTGGACAACAAGCCAACCACAAGGTTCTTGCCATTGGGCAGGAGTTCTGATTTCTGCATCATTTTCAAACCTGGGCAGTGATTGGAGATAAGGTCTTGGATCAGACTCCTGAAAACCTAGGTTGGGAAGAGATAACGACCTAAGGCAAAGGCTGGTCCTATGTGCCAGGAAGTCCAGGCTCAGGCTCTGTCAGAAAGGGCATTATTGCCCAGGTAAGCCTATATATTTTGGGTACAGCCAAGGGGCGTGCAGGTTGATCTTCTTTTGGGGTTTCTGGGTAGCGCCAGAGGGCAATGTTTTTCTTTTGGAGCGCAAGCAGTGTGCTGCATTGTAAATCTGGGTTGCCAAACTGGAGGGCTTGTGGGCCATTAGTCTGAGGAAGGAAGTCTGAGGACACAAGCTAGGCTTAGGTTTCTGGGTGAGGACATGGCAGGCATAATATACAGACCTGAATCGAGGGTTGTGGCCATTGGAATGGTCACACAGAATTCCCTTGGAGAGGGCAAGTACAGTCCTCAGGTTGGCTCCAGGGGCCTGAGCCTGTAGAGTGTGTAGGCCTGGGCTGTTTGGACAGTTGTCTGAAAACACAAACTCGGATTATGTTTCGGGTCATAGGTATGGCAGGACTGATCTACAGACCATGAGGAGATCTCTTCGGGATATGAAAAAAGGGCGAGTGTGAGACACTTGCTCATGTTTTTATCTCTGGTTATCGTGCCATTCATGGTCATGAAATATCCGGGTGACTTCATGGGAAATGGACGAGTCTTACTCTCTGGGGGTTTGGCCCCATCCAAAGAGTTTGGGGTCATTCTGTGGGATGGAAGAAGTCCGTTTTTTTTGTTGTTGTTGTTTTGTTTTGTTTTGTTTTGTTTTTCAACCTCAGGTGTCCCACCAAATGAGGGATTCCAGAGTAGAGCCATGGGGAGGGGCGATTGGACAAACAGAAATCTGGTTTAAACTTGGGGCCTAGGGACATGTCAAACCATTATGGCATCTAATGTTCTAGACACTGAAAGGACTTACTAGAGGACAGGACTCACGCTGAGGGTCATAATGCGTGTTTATGCCCTCGTCGCACTCAAGAATGGGTGGGACCTCAGGGTGAATGCTGGTTTCTCCTACACTGAACCTTGGACAACATGGCAACCACAAGGTTTCTTGCCGTGGATAAAGAGGAGTTCTGATTTCTGCATCACACTCACCCCTGGGCAGTGATTGGAGATAAGGTCTAGGTTCTGAAGCCTGATAACTTAGGTAGGGAAGAAATGATGACCTAAGGCCACTGCGGGTCTTATGGGATCAGGGTGCGGTCAGTGTCTGGTGTCTGGGTGTTGCTCAGGATGTCCCGGCTCAGGTTGTGTCAGACAGTGCATTAGTGCCTAGGTTAGACTATATAATATGGGTACATTCGAGTGCCGTGTAGGTTTATTCTCATTTAATGTTCCCGGGCAGCTCCTTAGGCAATATTTTGTTTCTAGAGGGCAGGCAGAGTGCTGCAATGATGGTCCGGAATTGCCAAACTTGTGGGCTTCGGGGCCAGGAGTGTGAGGACGGAAGTCTGAGAACACAAGCTAGACTTGGGATTCAGGTCGAGGGCACGGCATGTACCTCATGAAGATCTGAAGCAATATCTCATTCATCTGAAGTTAGAGCGAGGATCAGACGTTGGCTCAGCTTGGATTTTCTGTTCATGACGGCCCCTTCATGAAGGGAGCCGAATCTCGAGGCCGTAGAGGTTTTCCCACGTTTGGAGTGGTGGGATGCCCCCTCCTAGGATTCCTTTTAAGGGACAATTGAGACCGGTTGGACAGCTCCAGGATATCCCATATGGATGAGTCCAGACCAATGTTCGAGGATGGATGCCTGAGAAGCCTGCCTCGCATTCCAATTGTCTCCTAGCGACAAGACAGTTTAGATCTGATGGCTCTGTGGGAGCAACCGGGGTGGCTGAGTTGAAATGGACTTTCCTGAGGATGGGACTAATGTGTGTTTGTGTCCATGAGGGCCTTGGAATGGGGCGGTGGCACCGGGACCCTGAAGTATTCTCCTCAGCTTTTGACATAGCTCCCATGCACAAGTTTCCTTGTGGAGACAAGTTTTGTTCTGATGGGTGCCTCAGGAAAACCCCAATGCTGGTATTGGAATCCAGGGTTTTGAGGAGATATGCCTGTAAACCAAAGCAATGGATCCGAATTTGGCCTAGGGTCCTGTCTGGTTCAATCTTCTTCTCTGGGGACATCCATCTAGGGTATGAGTGGAGGTAGATGCTCAGCTGGTGACAGACTGACCTTTTTGTCCCGGGTGACCCATACTATTGGGATGGCCTCAGGGACTTTGGAGGGTTCTCCTAATTTGTACGATTTTGGACAATGGAATGGGCAGAATTCCCATGGATTGGGTAGGCAGAGTCCTAATGTGTGGCTCCAGGGTCCTCAGCCTGGATGGTGTGTGGCCCAGGACTTTGAGGACAGAAGTCTGAAAACACAAACTCAGCTTATGTTTGGGTACGTACGTATGGCATGCCCGATCTACAAACCATGAGAAGACATCTTCAGGATATGAAGATAGTGCGAGTCTGAGGCGCTTGCTCAGGCTTTTGCCTCTGGATTTTGCATCAGCGTTGGCCGTGGAATGTCGGGGAGGCCTCATGGGTCATGGACGAATCTTGCTCTCTGTGGATTTGGCCCGATCCCAATTGATTTTCGTCAATCTTTTGGATGGAGGACTCCTTTCAGGGTTGTTACCTCAGGTGTCCCACCAAAAGCGGAATTCCAAAGCAGAGCCCTGGGGAAGAGTGAAGGGACAACCCAAACTATGGTTAAAAATTGGGGCCTAGGGGCATGGCAAGCCCAATATGCTGTCTCTTCATCCAGCCTCTGAGAGGCCTTACCTGAGGACTGGGCTAAGGCTGAGGGTCACAATGTGTGTTTGCCACATATGTGGCCCGCGAGCAATGGTGGGGCGTCATCGGACACACAGGTTTCCACTACACTGAACATTATACAACAATCCTACCACAAGTTTTCTTGCCATCGGGAAGGAGTTCTGATTTCTGCATCATTTTCAAACATGGGCAGTGATTGGAGATAAGGTCTAGGTTCTAAATCCTGAAACCCGAGGCTGGGAAGAGATAACGACCTAAAGCAATGGCTGGTCCGATGTGCCCAGAGAGCGGCCAGCTGTATGGGTGAGCCAGGAGGTCTAGGCTCAGCCTCTGTCAGAAAGGGCATTATTGTCCAGGTTAGTCTATATATTTTGGGTAAAGCCAAGTGGCGTGCAGGTAGATCTTCATTTGGGGATTCTGGGTAGCGCAAGAAGGCAATGTTTTTCTTCTGGAGCCCAGGCAGATTGCTACATTATAATTCTGGATTGCCAAACTGGAGGGCTTGTGGGCCATTAGTCTGAGGATGGAAGTCTGAAGACACAAGCTAGGCTTACGTTTCTGGTGAGGACATGGCAGGCACAATCTACAGACCTGAACCGAGATCTCGTGCATCTGAAGTCAGGGTGAGGATCAGACGATCACTCAGGTTGGACCTTATGTCCCTGAGGGCCCCTTCATGAAGGGTGGTGGGTATCAGGAGGCCATGGGTGTTTTCTCACGATGAGAGTTGTGAGAATCTCCCAACTTCAAAGAATCTTCTGCAGGACAAATGAGACCTGTTGGTTGACTCCAGGCCAACGATTCCGAGCAGGGTTTTAAGGATGGATGGCGGGGTAGGCCACCTCGCATTCCAATTGTCTCCTAGCAACAAGTCAAGTTAGATCTACTGGATCTCGCGGAGCAACCGAATACGCTCAGTTGAAATGGACTCTCCTGTGGATGGGTCCTAATGTGTTTTTGTGTCTATGGAGACCTTGGAATGAAGCGGTGGCACTGGGGCCGTGAAGGGTTCTCCTAAACAGAGGCTTTGACACAGCTCCCACGTGCAAGTTTCCCATGTGTAGATTAGATTTGTACTGAATTGTGAGTCAAGAAACAGCCATATGCTGGTATTGAAATCCAGGCCTCTGAGGAGAGATGCCTGGAAACCAAAGCAATGGATCCGATTAGTGCCTAGGGGCCTGTTCGTTCCTTTTTACCTCTGGGAACATCAGTCTACGGGTCTGAGTGCAGGTAGGTTCTCGGATGGGCTCAGATTACTCCTGTTTGTCCTCGGAAGCCACCACTATTGGGATGGCCTCAGGGACTTTGTAGGTTTATTCTATTAGTAGGGTTGTGGCCATTGGAATGGGCACACAGAATTCCCTTGGAGAGGGCAAGTAGAGTCCTCAGGTTGGCTCCAGGGGCCTGAAACTGTAGGGTGTTGTTTAGGCCAGGGCTGTTTGGACAGTTGTCTGAAAACACAAACTCGGCTTACGTTTCGGGTCATAGGTATGGCAGGACTGATCTACAGACCTTGAGGAGAAACTCTTCAGGATATGAAAAAAGGGCGAGTGTGAGGCTCTTGCTCAAGTTTTTTTGTCTCTGGTTATCGTGTCACTCATGGTCGTGAAATTTCCGGGTGACTTCATGGGAAATAGATGAGTCTTATTCTCTGGGGTTTGGCCTTGTCCAAAGAGTTTGAGGTCATTTTGTGGGATGGATGAAGTCCGTTTTTTTTTTTTGTTGTTGTTGTTGTTGTTTGTTTTGTTTTGTTTTTTTTTTAACCTCAGGTGTCCCACCAAATGAGGGATTCCAGAGTAAAGCCCTGGGGAGGGGCGTTTGACAACCAGAAATCTGGTTAAATATTGGGGCCTAGGGACATGTCAAGCCCATTATGACATCTAATGGTCCAGCCACTGTGAGGTCTTACTAGAGGACAGGACTCACGCTGAGTGTCACAATGCGTGTTTATGCCCTCGTCGCACTCAAGAATGGGCGGGGCCTCAGGGTGAATGCTGGATTCTCCTACACTGAACGTTGGACAACATGCCAACCACAAGGCTTCTTGCCTTGGGTAAGGAGGAGTTCTGATTTCTGCATCACATTCAACCATTGTCAGGACTTGGAGTTAAGGTCTCGGTCCTAAAGCCTGAAAAGTTAGGTTGGGAAGAGATAACGAGCTAAGACCATGGCCGGTGTGATGTTCTCAGTGTGCAGTCAGCTGTCTCGGTTTTGGTCTGGAGGTCCGGGCTCACTCTGTATCAGACAGTGTATTAGTGGCCAGGTTAGACTATCTAATTTGGGTACATTCCAGTGCCGTGTATGTCTATCCTCATTTGGGTTATGTGAGAAACTCCATAGGTCAAAATTTTTCTTCTGGAAGTCAGGCAGAATGCTTCATTTTGTGTCCCGAATTTCCAAATGTGAGGGCTTGGGGGCCAGGAGTGTGAGGACGGAAGTCTGAGAACACAAGCTAGTCATAGGTTTCAGGGCGAGGGCAAGGAAAGCACACTCTGCAGAGCTGCATCGAGATCTCGTGCATCTGAATTCAGGGTGAAGATCAGACGTTGGCTTAGGTTGGAGTTCCTGTCCATGATTTCCCTTCATATATGGGGGGGGGGGCATCACAAAGCCATCTAGATTGTTCCAGGTTGGGAGTTGTGAGATGCTCCAAAACTCAAGGATTCCTTCTGCTGGACATTTAAGACCTGTTGGATGGCTCCAGGACATCCCATACGGAACGACGCCAGAGCAGAGCTCTAAGGATGGATGGGTGGGCAGCCCGCCTCGCATTCCAATTGTCTCCTAGTCAAGACAGGTTCAGTGTGCTCGCTCTGGGGGAGCAAGCAAGGGAGCTGAGTTGAAATGGAATTTCCTGCGGATGGGTTCTAATGTGGATTTCTGTCCATGGAGACCTTGTAATGGGGCAGTGGCACACAGGCCCTGAAGGCTTCTCCTAACTGGAGGTTTTGAGATATCTTCAAAGGATAATTTTCCCATGTGGAGAAGAGATTTGTTCTGATTGCTGCCTCATGAAATCCCCATATGCTAATATTGGAAAGCAGGCCTCTGAGGAGAGATACCTGTAACCGAAAGCAATGAATCTGATTCAGGCCTAGGGGCCTGTCTGATTCAATCTTCTTCTCTGGGGACATCCATCTACGCTGAGTAGAGGTAGATGTTCAGCTGGTTTCAGATGACCCTTGTTTGTCCTGGGCGGCCTACATTATTGGGATGTCCTTGGGGACTCTGGAGGTTTTTCCTAATTTGTACGATTGTGGACAATGGAATGGGCAGAATTCCCGTGGTAGGGACAGGCACAGTCCTGATGTGTGGCTCCAGGGGCCCCAGCCTGAAGGGTCTGTGGGCCAGGAATGTGGGGACAGAAGTCTGAAAACACAAACTCGGCTTAGGTTTGGGAAGTAGGTATGGCAGGCCCGATCTACAGACCGTGAGGAGAACTCTTTGGGATACGACAAAAGAGCGAGTGTGAGGCGCTTGCTCAGACTTTTGTCTCTGGATTTGTTGTCAACGATGGCTGTGGAATCTCGGGGAGGCCTCATGGGCCATGGACGAGACTTCCTCTCCGTGAATTTGGTCCAATCCCAATTGTGTTGGGTCAATCTGAAGGATGGGAGGAGTCCTTTTAGTTTTGTTACCTCAGGTGTCCCACCAAAAGAGGGATTCCAAAGCAGAGCTCTGGGGAGGGATGAATGGACAATCCGAACAATCCAATTGGGGTGAGGTCGAGAACCGAGCAGGTTGATCCTCATTTGGGGTTTATGGAGATCCCCATAGAGCAACGTTTTTCTTCTGGAGGGCCAGCATATGCTGTCTCTCCATCCAGCCACTGAGAGGCCGTACCTGAGGACTGTTCTCAGGCTGAGGGTCACAATGTGTGTTTGTGACCAATGTGGCCCGCAAACATGGGCGGGGCCTCATGGGCCCACACTGGTTTCAACTACACTGAACCTTGGACAACATGCCAACCACAAGATTTCTTGCCATGGGGGGGAAAGAGTTCTGCTTTCTGCATCATTTTCAAACCCGGGCTGTGATTGGAGATAAGGTCTAGGTTCTGAAGCCTGAAAACCGAGGTTGAGAAGAGATGACGACCTAAGGCCATGGCGGGTCCGATGTGCTCAGTGTGCGGCCAGCTGTCTGGGTGAGGCCAGGAGGTACAGGCTTAAGCTGTGTCAGAAAGGGCATTAGTGCCCAGGTCAGACTATATATTTGGGGTAGAGCCGAATGCCGTGCAGGTAGATCCTCATTGGTGGTTTCTAGGTAGCCCCAGAGGGCAATGTTTTTCTTCTGGAGGCCAGGCAGAGTGCTGCATTTTAGTTCTGGATTGCCAAACTGGAGAGCTTGTGGGCCAGTAGTCTGAGGACGGAAGTCTGAGAAACCAAGCTAGTCCTGGAATTCTGGGTGAGGACATGGGAGGCACAATCTACAGACCTGAATCTAGATCTCGTGCGTCTGAAGTCAGGGCGAGGATCAGACGATCGCTCATGTTGGACATTCTGTCCCTGATGCCCCTTCTTGAAGGTGGGAGGGATCACGAGGCCATGGGGGTTTTCCCAAGATGGGAGTTTTGAGAAGCTCCCAACTGCAAAGATTCTTCTGCAGGACAATTGAGACCTGTTGGTTGGCTCCAGGACAACGATTCCGAGCAGGGTTCTAAGGATGGATTTCTGGTTAGCCCGCCTCGCATTCCAATTGTCTCCAAGCAACAAGACAGTTTATATCTGCTGGATCTGGTGGAGCAACCGAGGAGGCTGAGTTGAAATGGACTCTCCCGTGGATGTGTCGTAATATGATTTTGTGTCTATGGAGACCTTGGAGTGAAGCGGTGGCACTGGGGCCCTGAAGGGTTCTCCTAAATTGAGGCATTCACACAGCTCCGTCGTGCAAGTTTCTCATGTGTAGATGAGATTTGTTCTGATGGGTGAGTCAAGAAAAAGGCATATGCTGTTATTGAAATCCAGGCCTCTGAGGAGAGATGCCTGGAAGCCAAACCAATGGATCCGATAGGTGCCTAGGGGCCTGTTCATTCCTTTTTCCTCTGGGGACATCAGTCTACCGGTCTGAGTGCAGGTAGATGCTCAGATGGGCCCAGATTGCCCCTGTTTGTCCTGGGAAGCCACAAATATTGGGATGGCCTCAGGGACTTTGGAGGTTTATCCTATTAGTAGGGTTGTGGCCATTGGAATGGGCAAATACAATTCCCTTGGAGAGGCCAAGCACAGTCGTCAGGTTTGGCTCCAGGGGCCTGAGCCTGTAGGGTGTGTGGGCCATGGCTGTTTGGACAGTTGTCTGAAAACACAAACTCGGCTTATGTTTCGGGTCATAGGTATGGCAGGACTGATCTACAGACCATGAGGAGAACTCTTGGGGATATGAAAAAAGGGCGAGTGTGAGGCTCTTGCTCAAGTTTTTATCTCTGGATATCGTGTCACTCATGGTCGTCAAATTTCCGGGTGACTTCATGGGAAATGAACGAGTCTTACTCTCTGGGGGTTTGGCCCTGTCCAAAGAGTTTGGGGTCATTCTGTGGGATGGAAGAAGTCCGTTGTTCTGTTGTAGTTGATTTGTTTTGTTTTGTTTTTCAACCTCTGGTGTCCCATCAAATGGGGGTTCCAGAGTATTGACCTGGGTAGGGGCGACTGGACAACCAGAAATCTAGTTAAAAATAGGGACTCGGGACATGTCAATCCCATTATGACATCTCATGGTCCTGCCACTGAGCGGACATACTAGAGGACAGGACTCCCGCTGAGGGTCACAATGCGTGTGTATGCCCTCGTCGCACTCAAGAATGGGCGGGGCCTCAGGGTGAATGCTGCTTTCTCCAACACTGAACGTTGGACAACATGCCAACCACAAGGTTTCTTGCCATGGGTAAGGAAGAGTTCTGATTTCGGCATCACAGTCAACCCTGGGCAGTGAATGGAGATATGGTCTAGGTTCTGAAGCCTGAAAACTGAGGTAGGGAAGAGATGATGACCTAAGGCCATGGCGGGTCTGATGTGCTCAGTGTGCGGTCAGCTGTCTGGGTGTTGGTAACGAGGTCCGGGCTCAGTTTGTCCGAGAGTGCATTAGTGCCCAGGTTAGACTATATATTTTGGGTGCAATCGAGTGCCGTGTAGGTTCTTATCTGAAGAACTCTTCAGGCTATGAAGAATGAGCGAGTCTGAGGTGCGTACTCAGGCTTTTGTCTCTGGATTTTGTATCAGCGATGGCCGTGGAATGTTGGGGAGGCCTCATGGGCCATGGACGAATCTTGCTCTCTGTGGACTTGGCCCAATCCCAATAGTTTTCGTCAATCTGAGGGATGGGAGGACTCCTTACAGGTTTGTTACCTCAGGTGTCCCACCAAAAGAGGAATTCCAAAGCAGAGCCCTGGGGAAGAGTGAAGGGACAACGCGAACTATGGTTAAAAATTGGGGCCTAGGGACATGTCAAGCCCATTATGACATCTACTGGTCCAGCCACTGAGAGGACGCATGATCGGGGCCTCATGGGCCACACTGGTTTCCACTACACTGAACCTTGGACAACATGCCAACCACAAGGTTTCTTGCCATGGGGAAAGAGTTCTGTTTTTTGCATCATTTTCAAACCCGGGCCGTGATTGGAGATAAGGTCTAGGTTCTGAAGCCTGAAAACGAAGGTTGAGAAGAGATGACGACCTAAGGCCATGGCGGGTCCGATGTGCTCAGTGTGCGGCCAGCTGTCTGGGTGGGGCCCGGAGGTCCAGGATCTGTCTGTGTCAGAAAGGGCATTAGTGCCCAGGTCAGCCTATATATTTGTGGTAGAGCCGAATGGGTTGCAGGTTGATCCTCATTTGGGGTTTCTGGGTAGCCCTAGATGACAAGTTTATCTTCTGGAGGTCAGGCAGAGTGCTGCATTGTAGTTCTGGGTTGCCAAACTGGAGGGCTTGTGGGCCAGTAGTCTGAGGACGGAAATCTGAGACCCAAGCTAGGCCTAGGTTTCTGGGTGAGGAAATGGCAGGCACAATCTACAGACCCGAATCGAGATCTCGTGCATATGCAGTCAGGGCGAGGATCAGACGATCGCTCAGGTTGGACATTCTGTCCCTGATGGCCCTTTCTGAAGGGGGGGGGAATCACGAGGCCCCAAGAGGGTAGTTGTGAGAAGCTCCCAACTGCAAAGATTCTTCTACAGGACAATTGAGACCTGTTGGTTGCCTCCAGGACAATGATTCCGAGCAGGGTTCTAAGGATGGATGGCTGGGTAGCCCACCTCGCATTCCAATTTTCTCCAAACAACAAGACAGGTTAGATCTGCTGGATCTGGGGGAGCAACCGAGGAGGCTGAGTTGAAATGGAATCTCCCGTGGATGTGTCCTAATATGATTTTGTGTCTATGGAGACCTTGGAATGAAGCGGTGGCACTGGGGCCGTGAAGGGTTCTCCTAAAGAGAGGCTTTCACACAGCTCCATCGTGCAAGTTTCCCGTGTGTAGACGAGATTTGTTCTGATGGGTGAGTCAAGAAACAGCCATATGCTGTTATTGAAATCCAGGCCTCTGAGGAGAGATGCCTGGAAGCCAAACCAATGGATCCGATTGGTACCTAGGGGCCTGTTCGTTCCTTTTTACCTCTGGGGACATCAGTCTACGGGTCAGAGTGCCGGTAGGTGCTCAGATGGGACAAGATTGCCCCTGTTTGTCCTGGGAAGCCACAAATTTGGGATGGCCTCAGGGACTTTGGAGGTTTATCCTCTTAGTAGGGTTGTGGCCATTGGAATGGGCACATAGAATGCCCTTGGAGAGGGCAAGCACATTCGTCAGGTTTGGCTCCAGGGGCCTGATCCTGTAGGGTGTGTAGGCCAGGGCTGTTTGGACAGTTGTCTGAAAACACAAACACAGCTTATCTTTCGTGTCATAGGTATGGCAGGACTGATCTACAAACCATGAGGAGTACTCTACGGGATATGAAAAAAGGGCGAGTGTGAGGCTCTTGCTCAAGTTTTTGTCTCTGGATATCGTGTCACTCATGGTCGTGAAATTTCCGGTTGACTTCATGGGAAATGGACGAGTCTTACTCTCTGGGGGTTTGGCCCCGTCCAAAGAGTTTGGAGTCATTCTGTGGGATGGAAGAAGTCCGTTTTTCTGTTGTTGTTGATTTTTTTGGTTTTGTTTTTCAACCTCAGGTGTCCCACCAAATGAGGGATTCCGGAGTAGAGCCCTGTGGAGGGGCGACTGGACAACCAAATCTGGTTAAATATTGGGGCCTAGGAACATGTAAAGCTAATTATGACATCTAATTGTCTAGCCACTGAGAGTACGTACTAGAGGTCAGGACTCACGCTGAGGGTCACAATGCGTGTTTATGCCCTCGTCGCACTCAAGAATGGGCGGGGCCTCAGGGTGAAGGCTGGTTTCTCCTACATTGAACGTTGTCCATGCCAACCACAAGGTTTCTTGGATGGGTAAGGAAGAGTTCTGATTTCTGCATCACAGTCATCCCTGGACAGTGATTGGAGATATGGTCTAGGTTCTGAAGCCTGAAAACTGAGGTAGGGAATAGATGATGACCTAAGGCCATGGCGGGTCTGATGTGCTCAGTGTGCGGTCAGCTGTCTGGGTGTTGTTCACGAGGTCCGGGCTCAGGTTGTCAGACTGTGCATTAGTGCCCAGTATAGACTATATATTTTGGGTGCCATCGAGTGCCGTGTAGGTTCTTATCTGAAGAACTCTTCAGGATATGAAGAATGAGCGAGTCTGAGGTGCATGCTCAGGCTTTTGTCTCTGGATTTTGTATCAGCGATGGCCGTGGAATGTTGGGGAGTCCTCATGGGCCATGGATGAATCTTGCTCGCTGTGGATTTGGCCCTTACCCAATTGTTTTTCGGCAATCTGTTGGATGGGAGGACTCCTTTTAGGTTTGTTACCTCAGGTGTCCCACCGAAAGAGGAATTCCAAAGCAGAGCCCTGGAGAAGGGTGAAGGGACAACCCGAACTAACATTAAAAATTGGGGCCTAGGGGCATGGCAAGCCCAATATGCTCTCTCTCCATCCAGCCACTGAGAGGCCTTACCTGAGAACTGGGCTCAGGCTGAGGGTCACAATGTGTGTTTGTGACCAATGTGGCCCACAAGCATGGGCTGGGCCTAATGGGCCACACTGGTTTCAAGTACACTGAACCTTGGACAACATGCCAACCACAAGGTTTCTTACCATGGGAAAAGATTTCTGATTTCTGCATCATTTTCAAACCCGGGCCGTGATTAGGGATAAGGTCTATTATGAAGCCTGAAAACGGAGGTTGAGAAGTGATGACGAACTAAGGCCATGGCGGGTGCGGTGTGCTCAGTGTGCGGCCAGCTGTCTGGGTAGGGCCAGGAGGTCCAGGCTCAGGCTGTGTCAGAAAGGGCATTAGTGCCCAGGTCAGCCTATATATTTGGGGTACAGCCGAATGGCGTGCATGTTTATCCTCATTTGGGGTTTCTGGGTAGGCCCAGAGGGCAATGTTTTTCTTCCGGTGGGCAGGCAGAGTCCTGCATTGTAGTTCTGGATTGCCAAAGTGGGGGGCTTGTGGGCCAGCAGTCTGAGGACGGAAGTGTGAGAACCTAAGCTAGGCCTAGGTTTCTGGGTAAGAATATGGCAGGCACAATCTACAGATCTGAATCGAGATCTCGTGCATCTGAAGTCAGGCCGAGGATCAGACTATCGCTCAGGTTGGACATTCTGTCCCTGACGGCCCCTTCCTGAAGGGGGGGTGGATCACGAGGCCATGGGGGTTTTCCCACGATGGGAGTTGTGAGAAGCTCCCAACTGCAAAGATTCTTCTGCAGGACAATTGAGACCTGTTGGTTGGCTCCAGGACAACGATTTCGAGCAGGGTTCTAAGGATGGATGGCTGGGTAGCCCACCTCGCATTCCAATTGTCTCCAAGCAACAACACAGGTTAGAACTGCTTAATCTGGGGGAGCAACAGAGGAGGCTGTGTTGAAATGGACTCTCCCATGGATGTGTCCTAATATGATTTTGTGTCTATGAGACCTTTGCATGAAGCGGTGGCACTGGGGCCCTGAAGGGTTCTCCTAAGAGAGGCTTTCACACAGCTCCATCGTGCAAGTTTCCCATGTGTAGATGAGATTTGTTCTGATGGGTGAGTCAAGAAACAGCCATATGCTGTTATTGAAATCCAGGCCTCTGAGGAGAGATGCCTGGAAACCAAATCAATGGATCCGATATGTGCCTAGGGACACGTTCCTTCCTTTTTACCTCTGGCGACATCAGTCTACCGGTCTGAGTGCAGGTAGGTGCTCAGATGGGCCCAGATTGCCCCTGTTTGTCCTGGAAAGCCACAAATATTGCGATGGCCTCAGGGACTTGGAGGTTTATCCTATTAGTAGGGTTGTGGCCTTGGAATGGGCACATACAATTTCCTTGGAAAGGGCTAAAACAGTAGTCAGGTTTGGCTCCAGGGGCCTGAGCCTATAGGGTCTGTAGGCCAGGGTTGTTTGGACAGTTGTCTGAAAAGAGAAACTCGGCTTATGTTCGGGTCATAGGTGTGGCAGGACTGATCTACAGACCTTGAGGAGAACTCTTCGGGATATGAAAAAAGGGCGAGTGTGAGGCTCTTGCTCAAGTTTTTCTCTCGGGTATCGTGACACGCATGGTCGTGAAATTTCCGGGTGACTTCATGGGAAATGGACGAGTCTTACTCTCTGGGGGTTTGGCCCCGTCCAAAGAGTTTGGGGTCATTCTGTGGGATGGAAGAAGTCCGTTTTTTTTTTTTTTTTTTTTTTTTTTGTTGTTGTTTGGTTTGGTTTTTCAAACCTCACCAAATGAGGGATTCCAGAGTAGAGCCATGGGGAGGGGCGATTGGACAACCAGAAATCTGGTTTAAATTTGGGGCCTAGGGACATGTGAAGCCCATTATGACATCTAATGATCCAACCACTTAGAGGACGTACTAGAGGACAGGACTCACGCTGAGGGTCACAATGCAGGTTTATGCCCTCGTCGCACTCAAGAATGGGCGGGGCCTCAGGCTGAATGCTGGTTTCTCCTACACTGAACGTTGGACAACATGCCAACCACAAGGTTTCTTGCCATGGGTAAGAAGAGTTCTGATTTCTGCATCACAGTCACCCCTGGGCTGTAATTGGAGATAAGGTCTAGGTTCTGAAGCCTGAAAACTGAGGTAGGGAAGATATGATGACCTAAGGCCATGGCGGGTCTGATGTGCTCAGTGTGCGGTCAGCTGTCTGGGTGTTGGTCACGAGGTCCGTGCTCAGGTTGTCAGACAGTGCATTAGTGCCCAGGTTAGACTATATATTTTGGGTGCATTCGAGTGCCGTGTAGGTTCTTATCTGAAGAACTCTTCAGCATAGGAAGAATGAGCGTGTTTGAGGCGCGTGCTCAGTCTTTTGTCTCTGGATTTTGTATCAGCAATGGCCGTTGAATGTTGGCGAGGCCTCATGGGCTTTGGACGAATCTTGCTCTCTGTGGATTTGGCCCGATCCCAATTGTTTTTCGTCAATCTGTGGGATGGGAGGACTCCTTTCAGGTTTGATACCTCAGGTGTCCCACTAAAAGAGGAATTCCAAAGCAGAGCCCTGGGGGAAGAGTGAAGGGACAACCTGAACTAAGGTTAAAAATTGGGGCCTAGGGGCATGGCAAGCCCAATATGCTGTCTCTCCATCCAGCCACTGAGAGGCCTTACTTGAAGACTCTTCTCAGGCTGAGGGTCACAATGTGTGTTTGTGACCAATGTGGCCCGCAAGCATGGGCGGGGCCTCATGGGCCACACTGGTTTCAACTACACTGAACCTTGGACAACATGCCAACCACAAGATTTCTTGCCATGGGGAAAGAGTTCTGCTTTCTGCATCATTTTCAAACCCGGGCTGTGATTGGAGATAAGGTCTAGGTTCTGAAGCCTGAAAACCGAGGTTGAGAAGAGATGACGACCTAAGGCCATGGCGGGTACGATGTGCTCAGTGTGCGGCCAGCTGTCTGGGTGGGGCCAGGAGGTCCAGGTTTAAGCTGTGTCAGAAAGGACATTAGTGCCCAGGTCAGCCTATATATTTGGGGTAGAGCCAAATGCTGTGCAGGTCGATCCTCATTGGGGGTTTCTAAGTAGCCCCAGAGGGCAATGTTTTTCTTCCGGATGCCATGCAGAGTGCTACATTTTAGTTCTGGATTGCCAAACTGGAGAGCTTGTGGGCCAGTAGTCTGAGGACGGAAGTCTGAGAAACCAAGCTAGGCCTGGAATTCTGGGTGAGGGCATGGGAGGCACAATCTACAGACCTGAATCGAGATCTCGTGCGTCTGATGTCAGGGTGAGGATCAGAAGATCGCTCAGGTTGGATATTCTGTCCCTGATGCCCCTTCTTGAAGGTGGGGTGGATCACGAGGCCATGGCGGTTTTCCCAAGATGGGAGTTCTGAGAAGCTCACAACTGCAAAGATTCTTCTGCAGGACAATTGAGACCTGTTGGTTGGCTCCAGGACAACGATTCCGAGCAGGGTTCTAAGGATGGATGTCTGGTTAGCCCGCCTCGCATTTCAATTGTCTCCAAGCAACAAGACAGTTTAGATCTGCTGGATCTGGTGGAGCAACCGAGGAGGCTGAGTTGAAATGGACTCTCCCGTGGATGTGTCCTAATATGATTTTGTGTCTATGGAGACCTTGGAGTGAAGCGGTGGCACTGGGGCCCTGAAGGGTTCTCCCAAATTGAGGCATTCACACAGCTCCGTCGTGCAAGTTTCCCATGTGTAGATGAGATTTGTTCTGATGGGTGAGTCAAGAAATAGGCATATGCTGTTATTGAAATCCAGGCTTCTGAGTAGATGTGCCTGGAAGCCAAACCAATGGATCCGATAGTTTCCTAGGGGCCTGTTCATTCCTTTTTACCTCTGGGGACATCAGTCTACGGGTCAGAGTGAAGGTAGATGCTCAGATGGGCCCAGATTGCCCCTGTTTGTCTGGGAAGCCACAAATATTGGGATGGCCTCAGGGACTTTGGAGGTTTATCCTATTAGTAGGGATGTGGCCATTGGAATGGGCAAATACAATTCCCTTGGAGTGACCAAGCACAGTCGTCAGGTTTGGATCCAGGGGCCTGAGCCTGTAGGGTGTGTATGCCAGGGCTGTTTGGACAGTTGTCTGAAAACACAAACTCGGCTTATGTTTCGGGTCATAGGTATGGCAGGACTGACCTACAGACCATGAGGAGAACTCTTGGGCATATGAAAAAAGGGCGAGTGTGAGGCTCTTGCTCAAGTTTTTCTCTCTTGATATCGTGTCACTCATGGTCGTCAAATTTCCGGGTGACTTCATGGGAAATGAACGAGTCTTACTCTCTGGGGGTTTGGCCCCGTCCAAAGAGTTTGTGGTCCTTCTGTGGGTTGGAAGAAGTCCGTTGTTCTGTTGTTGTTGATTTGTTTTTTTTTTTTTTTTTTTTCAACCTCTGGTGTCCCAGCAAATGAGGGATTCCAGAGTATTGACCTGGGGAGGGGCGACTGGACAACCAGAAATCTAGTTAAAAATAGGGACTCGGGACATGTCAATCCCATTATGACATCTAATGGTCCAGCCACTGTGCGGACATACTAGAGGACAGGACTCCCGCTGAGGGTCACAATGTGTGTTTATGCCCTCGTCGCACTCAAGAATGGGCGGGGCCTCAGGGTGAATGCTGCTTTCTCCTACACTGAACGTTGGACAACATGCCAACCACAAGGTTACTTGCCATGGGTAAGGAAGAGTTCTGATTTCGGCATCACAGTCAACCCTGGGCAGTGATTGGAGATATCGTCTAGGTTCTAAAGCCTGAAAACTGAGGTAGGGAAGATATGATGACCTAAGGCCATGGTGGGTCTGATGTGCTCAGTGTGCGGTCAGCTGTCTGGGTGTTGGTAACGAGGTCCGGGCTCAGTTTGTCCGAGAGTGCATTAGTGCCCAGGTTTGACTATATATTTTGGGTGCAATCGAGTACCGTGTAGGTTCTTATCTGAAGAACTCTTCAGGATATGAAGAATGAGCGAGTCTGAGGTGCGTGCTCAGGCTTTTGTCTCTGGATTTTGTATCAGCGATGGCCGTGGAATGTTGGGGAGGCCTCATGGGCCATGGACGAATCTTGCTCTCTGTGGACTTGGCCCAATCCCAATTGTTTTCGTCAATCTGTGGGATGGGAGGACTCCTTTCAGGTTTGTTACCTCCGGTGTCCCACCAAAAGAGGAATCCAAAGCAGAGCCCTGGGGAAGAGTGAAGTGACAACGCGAACTATGGTTAAAAATTGGGGCCTAGGGGCATGGCAAGACTAGTATGCTGTCTCTCCATCCAGACACTGAGAGACCTTACCTGAGGACTGGTCTCAGCTGAGGGTCACAATGTGTGTTTGCCACCTATGTGGCCCGCGAGCAATGGCGGGGCCTCATTGGACACACTGGTATCCACTACATTGAACATTATACAACAAGCCTACCACAAGGTTTCTTGCCATCGGGAAAGAGTTCTGATTTCTGCATCATTTTCAAACATGGGCAGTGATTGGAGATAAGGTCTAGGTTCTAAATCCTGTAACCGAGGCTGGGAAGAGATAACAACCTTAGGCCAAGGCTGGTCCGATGTGCTCAGTGAGCTGCCAGCTGTATGGGTGGGGCCAGGAGGTCCAGGCTCAGCCTCTGTCAGAAAGGGCATTATTGCCCAGGTCAGCCTATATATTTTGGGTACAGCCAAATGGCTTGCAGGTTGATTTTCATTTGGGGTTTCTGGGTAGCCCCAGAAGGCAATGTTTTTCTTCTGGATAGCAGGCAGATTGCTGCATTATAATTCTGGATTGCCAAACTTGAGGGCTTGTGGGCCATTAGTCTGAGGGTGGAAGTCTGAGGAAACAAGCTATGCTTAGTTTTCTGGGTGGGGACATGGCAGGCAAAATCTACATATCTGAACCGAGATCTCATGCATCTGACGTCAGGGTGAGGATCAGACGATCGCTCAGGTTGGACCTTATGTCCCTGAGGGCCACATCATGAAGGGGGGGGGGATCACGAGGCCATGGGTGTTTTCTCACGATGGGAGTTGTGAGAAGCTCCCAACTTCAAAGATTCTTCTGCAGGACAATTGAGACCTGTTGGTTGGCTCCAGGCTAACGATTCCGAGCAGGGTTCTAAGGATGGATGGCTGGGTAGCCCACTTCGCATTCCAATTGTCTCCTAGCAACAATACAAGTTAGATCTGCTGGATCTCTCGGATCAACCGAATACGCTGAGTTTAAAAGGACTCTCCTGTGGATGGGTCCTAATGTGTTTTTGTGTCTATGGAGACCTTGGAATGAAGCGGTGGCACTGGAGCCCTGAAGGGTTCTCCTAAAGAGAGGCTTTCATACAGCTCCATCGTGCAAGTTCCCCATGTGTAGATGAGATTTGTTCTGATGGGTGAGTCAAGAAACAGCCATATGCTGTTATTGAAATCCAGCCCTTGAGGAGAGATGCCTGGAAGCCAAAGCAATGGATCCGATAGGTGCCTAGGTGCCAGTTCGTTCCTTTTTACCTCTGGCACACATCAGTCTACAGGTCTGAGTGCCGGTAGGTGCTCAGATGGGCCCAGATTGCCCCTGTTTTTCGTGGGTAGCCACAAATATTGAGATGGCCTCATGGACTTTGGAGGTTTATCCTATTAATAGGGTTGTGGCCATTGGAATGGGCACACACAATTCCCTTGGAGAGGGCAAGCACAGTCGTCATGTTTGGCTCCAGGGGCCTTAGCCTGTAGGGTGTGTAGGCCAGGGCTGTTTGTACAGTTGTCTGAAAACAGAAACTCGGCTTATGTTTCGGGTCATAGGTATGGCAGGACTGATCCCCAGTCCATGAGTAGAACTATTCAGGATATGAAAAAAGGGCGAGTGTGAGGCTCTTGCTCAAGTATTTATCTCTGGATATCATGCCATTCATGGTCATGAAATTTCCGGGTGACTTCATGGGAAATGGACGAGTCTTACTCCCTGGGGGTTTGGCCCAATCCAAAGAGTTTGGCGTCATTCTGTGGGACGGAAGAAGTCGGTTTGTTGTTGTTGTTGTTGTTGTTTTGTTTTGTTTTTCAAACTCAGGGGTCCCACCAAATGAGGGATTCCAGAGTAGAGCCCTGGGGAGGGGCGATTGGACAACCAGAAATCTGGTTAAAATTGGGTCCTAGGGACAGCTAGACTTGGGTTTCAGGGCGAGGGCACGGCATGTACCCCCTGAAGATCTGAAGCAATATCTCATGCATCTGAAGTCAGAGCGAGGACCAGACGTTGGCTCAGCTTGGATTTTCTGTTCATGACGGCCCCTTCATAAAGGGAGATGAATCTCGAGGCCGTGGAGGTTTTCCCACGTTGGGAGTTGTGGGATGCCCCCTCCAAGGATTCCTTCTGCGGGACAATTGAGACCTGTTGGACAGCTCCAGGACATCCCATATGGATGAGTCCAGACCAACGTTCGAGGATGGATGCCTGGGAAGCCCGCCTCGCATTCCAATTGTCTCCTAGAGACAAGACAGTTTAGATCTGATGGCTCTGCGGGAGCAACCGGGGTGGCTGAGTTGAAATGGACTTTCCTGAGGATGGGTCTAATGTGTGTTTGTGTCCATG
Source organism: Mustela putorius furo (assembly GCF_011764305.1). Lineage (NCBI taxonomy): Eukaryota > Metazoa > Chordata > Mammalia > Carnivora > Mustelidae > Mustela > Mustela putorius. The sequence continues at coordinate 85,104 of NW_025421630.1, forward strand.
AGGGCCTTGGAATGGGGCGGTGGCACCGGGACCCTGATGTATTCTCCTAAGCTTTTGACATAGCTCCCATGCACAAGTTTCCTTGTGGAGACGAGGTTTGTTCTGATGGGTGCCTCAGGAAAACCCCAAGGCTGGTATTGGAATCCAGGATTTTGAGGAGACATGCCTTTAAACCTAAGCAATGGATCCGATTTTGACCTAGGGTCCTGTCTGGTTCAATCTTCTTCTCTGGGGACATCCATCTAGGGTATGAGTGGAGGTAGATGCTCAGCTGGCGACAGACTGACCTTTTTTGTCCCGGGCGACCTATACTATTGGGATGGCCTCAGAGACTTTGGAGGGTTCTCCTAATTTGTACGATTTTGGACAATGGAATGGGCAGAATTCCCATGGATTGGGTAAGCACAGTCCTAATGTGTGGCTCCAGTGTCCCCAGCCTGGATGGTGTGTGGCCCAGGACTTTGAGGACAGAAGTCTCAAAACACAAACTCAGCTTATGTTTGGGGACGTAGGTATGGCAGGCCCGATCTACAAACCATGAGAAGACATCTTCAGGATATGATGATAGTGCGAGTCTGAGGCGCTTGCTCAGGCTTTTGTCTCTGGATTTTGTTTCAGCGATGGCCGTGGAATGTTGAGGAGGCCTCATGGGCCATGGACGAATCTTGCTCTCTGTGGATTTGGCCCAATCCCAATTGTTTTTCGTCAATCTGTTGGATGGAGTACTCCTTTCAGGGTTGTTACCTCAGGTGTCCCACCAAAAGAGGAGTTCCAAAGCAGAGCCCTGGGAAGAGTGAAGGGACAACCCGAACTGTTGTTAAAAATTGGGGTCTAGGGGCATGGCAAGCCCAATATGCTGTCTCTTCATCCAGCCACTGACAGGCCTTACCTGAGGACTGGGCTAAGGCTGAGGGTCACAATGTGTGTTTGCCACCTATGTGGCCCGAGAGCAATGGCGGGGCCTCATTGGACACACTGGTATCCACTACACTGAACATTATACAACAAGCCTACCACAAGGTTTCTTGCCATCGGGAAAGAGTTCTGATTTCTGCATCATTTTCAAACCCGGGTCGTGATTGGAGATAAGGTCTAGGTTCTGAAGCCTGAAAACTGACGTAGGGAGGAGATGATGACCTAAGGCCATGCCCGTCAGATGTGCTCAGTGTGGGGTCAGCTGTGTGGGTGTTGATCACGAGATCCGGGCTCAGGTTGTCAGACAGTGCATAAGTGCCCAGGTTAGACTATATATTTTGGGTGCATTCGAGTGCCGTGTAGGTTCTTATCTGAAGGACTCTTCAGGATATGAAGAATGAGCCGTCTGAGGAGCGTGCTCAGGATTTGGTCTCTGGGTTTTGTATCAGCGATGGCCGTGGAATGTTGGGGAGGCCTCATGGGCCATGGACGAATCCTGCTCTCTGTGGATTTGGCCCGATCCCAATTGTTCTTTGTCAATCTGTGGGATGGGAGGACTCCTTGGAATGATGCGGTTGCACTGGGGCCCTGAAGGGTTCTCCTAAAGAGAGGCCTTCACACAGCTACATCGTGCAAGTTTCCCATGTGTAGATGAGATTTGTTCTGATGGGTGAGTCAAGAAACAGGCATAAGCTGTTATTGAAATCCAGGCCTCTGAGGAGAGATGCCTGGAAACCAAAGCAATGGATCCGATAGGTGCCTAGGGGCCTATTCGTTCCTTTTTCCCCCTGGGGTCATCAGTCTACGGGTCTGAGTGCCGGTAGGTGCTCAGATGGGCCTAGATTGCCCCTGTTTGTCCTGGGAAGCCACAAATATTGGGATGGCCTCAGGGACTTTGGAGTTTTATACTCTTAGTAGGGTTGTGGCCATTGGAATTGGCACATACAATTCCCTTGGAGAGGGCAAGCACAGTCGTCATGTTTGCCTCAGGGGCCTGAGCCTGTAGGGTGTGTAGGCCAGGGATTTGGATAGTTGTCTGAAAACACAAGCTCGGCTTCTGTTTCGGGTCATAGGTATGGCAGGACAGATCTACAGTCCATTTGAGAACACTTCGGGTTTTGAAAAAATGGCAAGTGTGAGGCTCTTGATCAAGTTTTTGTCTCGGGATATCGTGTCACTCATGGTCGTGAAATTTCCAGGTAACTTCATGGGAAATGGACGAGTCATACTCTCTGGGGGTTTGGCCCCGTCCAAAGAGTTTGGGGTCATTCTGTGGGATGGAAGACGTCCGTTGTTATGTTGTTGTTGATTTGTTTTGTTTTGTTTTTCAACCTAAGGTGTCCCACCAAATGAGGGATTCCAGAGTAGAGCCCTAGGGGAGGGACGACGGGACAACTAAAAATCTGGTTAAAATTTGGGGCCTAGGGACATGTCAAGCCCATTATGACATCTAATGGTCCAGCCACGGAGAGGACATACTAGAGGACAGGACTCACGCTGAGGGTCACAATGCGTGTTTATGCCCTCGTCGCACTCAAGAATTGTCGGGTCCTCAGGGTGAATGCTGGTTTCTCCTACACTGAACGTTGGACAACATGCCAAACACAAGGTTTCTAGCCATGGGTAAGGAAGAGTTCTGATTTCTGAATCACAGTGACCCGTGGGCAGTGATTGGAGATAAGGTCTAGGTTCTGATGCCTGAAAACTGATGTAGGGAAGAGATGATGACCTAAGGCCATGGCGGGTGCGATGTGCTCAGTGTGCGGTCAGCTGTCTGGGTGTTGGTCACGAGGTCCGGGCTCAGGTTGTCAGACAGTGCATTAGTGCGCAGATTAGACTATATATTTTGGGAGCATTCGAGTGCCGTGTAGTTTCTGATCTGAAGAACTCTTAAGGATATGAAGAATGAGCGAGTCTGAGGCGCGTGCTCAGGTTTTTGTCTCTGGATTTTGTATCAGCGATGGCCGTGGAATGTTGGGGAGCCCTCATGGTCCATGAACGAATCTTGCTCTCTGTGGACTTGGCCCGCTCCAAATTGTTTTTCGTCATCTGTGGGATCGGAGAACTCCTTTCAGGTTTGTTACCTCAGGTGCCCCACCAAAAGAGGAATTCCAAAGCAGAGCCCTGGGGAAGAGTGAAAGGACAACCCGAACTATGGTTAAAAATTGGGGCCTAGGGGCATGGCAAGCCCAATATTCTGGCTCTCCATCCAGCCACTGAGAGGCCTTACCTGAGGACTGGGCTCAAGCTGGGGGTCACAATGTGTGTTTGTGACCAATGTGGCCCGCAAGCATGGTCGGGGCCTCATGGGACACACGGGTTTCAACTACACTGAACCTTGGACAACATGCCAACCACAAGGTTTCTTGCCATAGGGAAAGAGTACTGATTTCTGCATCATTTTCAAACCCGGGCCGTCATTGGATAAGGTCTAGGTTCTGAAGCCTGAAAACCGAGGTTGAGAAAAGATGACGATCTAAGGCCAAGGCGGGTCAGATGTGCTCAGCGTGCGGCCAGCTGTCTGTGTGGGGCCTGGAGGTCCAGGCTCAGGCTGTGTCAGAAAGGGCATTATGCCCAATTCAGCCTATGTATTTAGGGTAGAGCCGAATGGCGTGAAGGTTGATCCTCATTTGCGGTTTCTGGGTAGCCCTCGAGGGCAATATTTTTCTTCTGGAGGGCAGGCAGAGTGCTGCATTGTAGTTCTGGATTGCCAAACTGGAGGGCTTTTGGGCCAGTAGTCTGAGGACGGAAGTCTGAGAACCCAAGCTAAGCCTAGGTTTGTGGGTGAGGATATGGCAGGCACAATCTACAGACCTGAATCAAGATCTCGTGCATCTGCAGTCAGGGCGAGGATCAGATGATCGCTCAGGTTGGACATTCTATCCCTGATGGCCCCTTCTTGAAGGGGGGTGGATCACGAGGCCATGGGGGTTTTCCCACGATGGGAGTTCTGAGAAGCTCCAAACTGCAAAGATTCTTCTGCAGGACAATTGAGACCTGTTGGTTGGCTCCAGGACAACGATTCCGAGCAGGGTTCTAAGGATGGATGGCTGGGTAGCCCACCTCGCATTCCAATTTCTCCAAGCAACAAGACGGGTTAGATCTGCTGGATCTGGGGGAGCAACCGAGGAGGCTCAGTTGAAATGGACTCTCCGCTGGATGTGTCCTAATATGATTTATTGTCTATGGAGACCTTGGAATGAAGCGGTGGCACTGAGGCCCTGAAGGTTACTCCTAAAGAGAGGCTTTCACACAGCTCCATCGTGCAAGTTTCCCATGTGTAAATGAGATTTGTTCTGATGGGTAAGTCAAGAAACAGCCATATGCTGTTATTGAAATCCAGGCCTCTGAGGAGAGATGCCTGGAAACCAAAGCAATGGATCCTATAGATGCCTAGGTGCCTGTTCACTCCTTTTTACCTCAGAGGACATCAGTCTTCGGCTCTGAGTGCAGGTAGGTGCTCAGATGGGCCCAGATTGCCCCTGTTTTTCCTGGGAAGCCACAAATATTGGGATGGCCTCAGGGACTTTGGAGGTTTATCCTCTTAGTAGGGTTGTGGCCATTGGAATGGGCATATACAATTCCCTTGGAGAGGGCAAGCACAGTCGTCAGGTTTGTCTCCAGGGGCCTGAGCCAGTAGAGTGTGTATGCCTGGGCTGTTTGGACAGTTGTCTGAAAACACAAACTCGGCTTATGTTTCGGGTCATAGGTATGGCAGGACTGATATACAGACCATGAGGAGAACACTCCGGGATATGAAAAAAGTGCGAGTGTGAGGCTCTTGCTCAAGTTTTAGTCTCTGGATATCTTGTCACTCATGGTCGTGAAATTTTCGGGTGACTTCATGGTAAATGGACGAGTCTTACTCTCTGGGGGTTTGGCCCCGTCCAAAGAGTTTGGGGTCCTTCTGTGGGTTGGAAGAAGTCCGTTGTTCTGTTGTTGTTGATTTGTTTTGTTTTGTTTTTCAACCACAGTAGCCCCACCAAATGAGGGATTCCAGAGTAGAGCCCTAGGGGAGGGGAGACGGGACAACTAGAAATCTGGTTAAGATTTGGGGCCTAGGGACATGTCAAGCCCATTATGACATCTAATGGTCCTGCCACTGAGAGGACGTACTAGAGGACAGGACTCACGCTGAGGGTCACAATGCGTGTTTATGCCCTCGTGGCACTCAAGGTTGGGCGGGGCCTCAGTGTGAATGCTGGTTTCTCCTTCACTGAACGATGTACAACATGCCAAACACAAGGTTTCTTGCCATGGGTAAGGAGAGTTCTGATTTCTGCATCACAGTGACCCGTGGGCAGTGATTGGAGATAAGGTCTAGGTTCTGAAGCCTGAAAACTGAGGTAGGGAAGAGATGATGACCTAAGGCCATGGCGGGTCTGATATGCTCAGTGTGCAGTCAGCTGTCGGGGTGTTGGTCACGAGGTCCGGGCTCAGGTTGTCAGACAGTGCATTAGTGCCCAGGTTAGACTATATATTTTCGGTGCATTCGAGTGCCGTGTATGTTGTGATCTGAAGAACTCATCGGGATAGGAAGAATGAGCGAGTCTGAGGCCGTGCTCAGGATTTTTTCTCTGGATTTTGTACCATCGATGGCCGTGGAATGTTGGGGAAGCCTCATGGGCCATGGACGAATCTTGCTCTCTGTGGATTTGGCCCGATCCCAATTGTTTTTCGTCAATTTGTGGGAAGGGAGGACTCCTTTCAGGTTTGTGACCTCAGGTGTCCCACCAAAAGAGGAATTCCAAAGCAGAGCCCTGGGGAAGAGTGAAGACACAACCCGAACTTCGGTTAAAAATTGGGGCCTAGGGGCGCCTGGGTGGCTCAGTGGGTTAACCCGCTGCCTTCAGCTCAGGTCATGATCTCCGGGTCCTGGGATCGAGTCCCGCTCGGGTCTCTCTCAGCATCCTCTGCCTACTTGTGATCTCTCTCTGTCAAATAAATAAATAAAATCTTTGAAAAAAAAAAAAAAAAAAAAAATTGGGGCCTAGGGGCATGGCAACCACAATATGCTGTCTCTCCATCCAGCCACTGAGAGGCCTTACCTGAGGACTGGGCTCAGGCTTAGGGTCACAATGTGTGTTTGTGACCAATGTGGCCCGCAAGCATGGGCGGGGCCTCATGGGCCACACTGGTTTCAACTACACTGCACCTTTGAAAACATGCCAACCGCAACGTTTCTTGCCCTGGGGAAAGAGTTCTGATTTCTGCATCATTTTCAAACCTGGGCCGTGATTGGAGATAAGGTCTAGGTTCTGAAGCCTGAAAACCGAGGTTGAGAAGAGATGACGATCTAAGGCCAAGGCTGTCCGATGTGCTCAGTGTGTGGCCAGCTGTCTGGGTGGGGCCAGGAATTCCAGGCTCAAGCTGCGTCAGAAAGGGCATTAGTGCCCAGGTCAGCCTATATGTTTGTGGTACAGCCGAATCGCGTGCAGGTTGATCCTCATTTGGGGTTTCTGGGTAGCCCAGATGGCAATGTTTTTCTTCAGGAGGGCAGGCAGAGTGCTGCATTGGAGTTCTAGATTGCCAAACTGGAGGGCTTGTGGGTCAGTAGTCTGAGGACGGAAGTCTGAGAACCCAAGCTGGGCCTAGGTTTCTGGGTGGGGATATGGCAGGCACAATCTACAGAACTGAATCGAGATCTCGTGCATCTGCAATCAGGGCGATGATTAGACGATCGCTCAGGTTGGACATTATGTCCCAGATGGCCCCTTCTTGATGGGGGGGTGGATCACGAGGCCATGGGGCTTGTCCCACGATCGGAGTTGTGAGAAGCTCCCAACTGCAAAGATTCTTCTGCAGGACAATTGAGACCTGTTGGTTGTCTCCAGGACAACGTTTCTGTGCAGGGTTCTAAGGATGGATGGCTGGGTAGCACACCTCGCCTTCCAATTGTCTCCAAGCAAAAAGACAGGTTAGATCTGCTGGATCTGTGGGAGCTACCGAGGTGGCTCAGTTGAAATGGACTCACCCGTGGTTGTGTCCTAATATGATTTTGTGTCTATGGAGACCTTGGAATGAAGCGGAGGCACTGGGGCCTGGAAGGGTTCTCCTAAAGAGAGGCTTTCACACACCTCCATCGTGCAAGTTTCCTATGTGTAGATGAGATTTGTTCTGATGGGTGAGTCAAGAAACAGCCATATGCTGTTATTGAAATCCAGGCCTCTGAGTAGAGATGCCTGGAAACCAAAGCAATGGATCTGATAGGTTCGTAGGGGCCTGTTCGTTGTTTTTACCCCTGGGGTCATCAGTCTACGGGTCTGAGTGCCGGTTGGTGCTCAGATGGGCCTTGATTGCCCCTGTTTATCCTTGGAAGCCAAAAATATTGGGATGGCCTCAGGGACTTTGGAGGTTTATCCTCTTTGTAGGGTTGTGTCCATTCGAATGGGCACATAAAATTCCCATGGAGAGGGCAAGCACAGTCTTCAGGTTTGGCTCCAGGGGCCTGAGCCTGTAGGGTGTGTAGGCCAGGGCTTTGGACAGTTGTCTGAAAACACAAACTCGGCTTATGTTTTGGGTCATAGGTATGTCAGGACTTATCTACAGACCATGAAGCGAAGACTTCGGGATATGAAAAAAGGGCGAGTGTGAGGCTCTTGCTCAAGTTTTTTTCTCTGGATATCGTGTCACCCATGGTCGTGAAATTTCCGGGTGACTTCATGGGAAATGGAAGAGTCTTACTCTCTGGGGGTTTGGCACCGTCCAAAGAGTTTGGGGTCATTCTGTGGGATGGAAGAAGTCCGTTGTTCTGTTGTTGTTGATTTGTTTTGTTTTGTTTTTCAACCTCAGGTGTCCCAGCAAATGAGGGATTCCAGAGTAGAGCCCTGGGGAGGGGCGACTGGACAACCAGAAATCTGGTTAAAATTTGGGGCCTATGGACATGTTAAGAACATTATGACATCTAATGGTCCAGCCACTGAGAGGACTTACGAGAGTACAGGACTCACGCTGAGGGTCACAATGCGTGTTTATGCCTTCGTCGCACTCAAGAATGGCCGGGGCCTCAGGGTGAATGCTGGTTTCTCCTTCACTGAACGTTGGACAACATGCCAACCACAAGGTTTCTTGCTATGGGTAAGGAAGAGTTCTGATTTCTGCATCACAGTCACCCCTGGGCAGTGATTGGAGATAAGGTCTAGGTTCTGAAGCCTGAAAACTGAGGTAGGGAAGAGATGATGACCTAAGGCCATGGCGGGTCTGATGTGCTCAGTGTGCGGTCAGCTGTCTGGGTGTTGGTCACGTGGTCCTTGCTCAGGTTGTCAGACAGTGCATTAGTGCCCAGATTAGACTATAAATTTGGGTGTATTCGAGCGCCGTGTAGGTTCATATCTGAAGAACTCTTAAGGATATGAAGAATGAGCGAGTCTGAGGCGCGTGCTCAGTCTTTTGAATCTGGATTTTGTATCAAAGATGGCCGTGGAATATTGGGGAGGCCTCATGGGCCATGGACGAATCTTCCTCTCTGTGGACTTGTCCCGATCCCAATTGCTTTCGTCAATCTGTTGGATGGGAGGACTCCTTTCAGGTTTGTTACCTCAGTTGTCCCACTAAAAGAGGAATTCCAAAGCACAGCCCTGGGGAAGACTGAAGGGACAACCCGAATTAGGGTTAAAAATTGGGGCCTAGGGGCATGGCAAGCCCAATATGATGTCTCTCCATCCAGCCATTGAGATGCCTTACCTGAGGACTGGGCTCAGGCTGAGGGTCACAATGTGTGTTTGTGACCAAATTGGCCCGCAAGCATGGGTGGGGACTCATGGGCCACACTGGTTTCAACTACACTGAACCTTGGACAACATTCCAACCACAAGGTTTCTTGCCATGGGGAAAGAGTTCTGATTTCTACATCATTTTCCAACCTGGGCCGTGATTGGAGATAAGGTCTAGGTTCTGAAGCCTGAAAATCGAGCTTGAGAAGAGATGACGTCCTAAGGCCATGGCGGGTCCTATGTGCTCAGTGTGCGGCCAGCTGTCTGGGTGGGGCCAGGAGGTCCAGGCTCAGGCTGTGTCAGAAAGGGCATTAGTGCCCAGATCAGCGTATACATTTGGGGTAGACCCGAAAGCCAGGCAGGTTGATCCTCATTGGGGGTTTTTGGGTAGCCCCAAGGGCAATGCTTTTCTTCTGGAGGGCAGGCAGAGAGCTGCATTGTAGTTCTAGATTGCCAAACTGGAGGGCTTGTGGGCCAGTAGTCTGAGGACAGAATTCTGAGAACCAAAGCTAGGCCTAGTTTTTCTGAGTGAGTGAGGATATGGCAGGCAGGCACAATCAACAGACCTGAATCGAGATCTTGTGCGTCTGAAGTCAGGGCAAAGATCAGCTGATCACTCAGGTTGGATATTCTGTCCCTGATGCCCCTTCTTGAAGGTGCTGTGGATCACGAGGCCATGGGGGTTTTCCCAAGATGGGAGTTCTGAGAAGCTCCCAACTGCAAAGTTTCTTCTGCAGGACATTTGAGACCGGTTGGTTGGCTCCAGGACAACGATTCCGAGCAGGGTTCTAAGGATGGATGTCTGGGTAGCCCACCTCGCATTCCAATTCTCTCCAAGCAACAAGACAGGTTAGATCTGCTGGATCTGGGGGAGCAACCGAGGAGGCTGAGTTGAAATGGACTTTGCCGTGGATGTGTCCTAGTATGATTTTGTGTCTATGGAAACTTTGGAATGAAGCGGTAGCACTGGGGCCCTGAAGGGTTCTCCTAAAGAAGGCTTTCACCCAGCTCCATCGTGCAAGTTTCCCATGTGTAGATGAAATTTGTTCTGATGGGTGAGTCAATAAACAGCCATATGCTGTTACTGTAATCCTGGCCTCTGAGGAGAGATGCCTGGAAGCCAAACCAATGGATCCAGTAGGTGCCTAGGGGTCTGTTCGTTCCTTTTTACCTCTGGGTTCATCAGTCTACGGTTCTGAGTGCAGGTAGGTCCTCAGATGGGCCCAGGTTGCCCCTGTTTGTCCTGTGAAGCCCCAAATATTGGGATGGCCTCAGGGACTTTGGAGATTTATCCTATTAGTAGTGTTGTGGCCATTCGAATGGTCACTTACAATTCCCTTGGAGAGGGCAAGCACAGTCGTCAGGTTTGGCTCCAGCGGCCTGAGCCTGAAGGGTGTGTAGGCCTGGGCTGTTTGGACAGTTGTCTGAAAACCCAAACTCGGCTTATGTTTCCGGTCATAGGTATGGCAGGACTGATCTACAGACCATGAGGAGAACTCTTCGGGATATGAAAAAAGGGCGAGTGTGAGGCTCTTGCTCAAGTTTTTGTCTCTGAATATCGTGTCACCCATGATCGTGAAATTTCCGGGTGACTTCATGGGAAAAGGACGAGTCTAACTCTCTGGGAGTGTGGCCCCGTCCAAAGACTTTGGGGTCATTCTGTGGGATGGAAGAAGGCCGTTGTTCTGTTGTTGTTGATTTGTTTGTTTTGTTTATCAACATCAGGTGTCCCACCAGATGAGGGATTCCAGAGTATAGACCTGGCGAGGGGCGACTGGACAACCAGAAATCTGGTTAAAAACTGAGGCCTAGGGACATGTGAAGCGCATTATGACATCTAATGGTCCAGCCACTGAGAGGACGTTCTAGAGGACAGGACTCAGGCTGAGGGTCACAATGCGTGTTTATTCCCTCGTCGCACTCAAGAATGGTCGGGGCCTCAGGGTGAATGCTGGTTTCTCCTACACTTAACGTTGGACAACATGCCAACCACAGGTTTCTTGCCATGGGTAAGGAACAGTTCTGATTTCTGCATCAGAGTCACCCCTGGGCAGTGATTGGAGATAAGGTCTAGGTCTGAAGCCTGAAAACTGAGGTAGGGCAGAGATTATGACCTAAGGCCATGGCAGGTCTGATGTGCTCAGTGTGCGGACAGCTGTCTGCGTGTTGGTCACGATGTCCGGGTTCAGGTTGTCAGACAGTGCATTAGTGCCCAGGTTGGACTATATATTTTGGGTGCATTCGATTGCGGTGTAGGTTCTTATCTGAAGAACTCTTCAGGATATGAAGAATGAGCGAGTCTGAGGCGCGTGCTCAGCTTTTTTGTCTCTGGATTTTGTATCATAAATGGCCGTGGAATGTTGGGGAGGCCTCATGGGCCAGGGATGAATCTTGCTCTCTGTGGATTTTGCTCGATCCCAATTATTTTTCGTCAATCTGTGGGATGGGAGGACTCCTTTCAGGTTTGTTACCTCAGGTGTACCACCAAAAGAGGAATACCAAAGCAGAGCCCTGGGGAAGAGTGAAGGGACAACGCGAACTATGGTTAAAAAAATTGGGGCCTAGGGGCATGGCAAGCCCAATATGCTGTATCTCCATCCAGCCACTGAGTGGCCTTACCTGAGGTCTGGGCTCAGACTGAGGGTCACAATGTGTGTTTGTGACCAATGTGGCCCGCAAGCATGGGCTGGGCATCATCGGAAACACTGGTTTCAACTACACTGAAACTTGGACAACATGCCAACCACCAGGTTTCTTACCATGGGGAAAGTGTTCTGATTTCTGCATCATTTTCAGTCCTGGGCAGAGATTGGAGATAAGTCTAGGTTTGAAGCGTGAAAAGTGAGGTTGAGAAGAGATGACGACCTAAGGCTATGGCTGGTCCGATGTGCTCATTGTGCCGCCAGCTGTCTGGGTGGGGCCAGGACGTCCAGGCTCAGGCTGTGGCAGAAATGGCATTAGTGCCCAGGTCAGCCTATATATTTGGGGTTCAGCCGAATGCCCGTGCCGGTTGATTCTCATTGGGGATTCTGGGTAGCCCCCGAGTGCAAAGTTTTTCTTTCTAGAGGGCGGGCAGAGTGCTGCATTGTAGTTCAGGATTGCCAAACTGGAGGGCTTGTGGGCCAGTATTCTGAGGACGAAAGTCTGACAACCCAAGCTAGGCCTAGGTTTCTGAGTGAGGATATGGCAGGCACAATTTACCGACCTGATTTGAGATCTCGTGCATCTGAAGTCAGGGCGAGGATCAGAGGATCCCTCAGGTTGGACATTCTGTCCCTGATTTCCCCTTCTTGAAGGGGGTTGGATCACGAGACCATGGGGGTTTTCCCAACATGGGAGTTGTGAGAAGCTCCCAAGTGCAAAGATTCTTCTGCAGGACAATTGAGACCTGTTGGTTGGCTCCAGGACAACGATTCCGAGCAGGGTTCTATGGATGGATGGCTAGGTAGCCCACCTCGCATTCCTATTGTCTCCAAGCAACAAGACAGGTTATATCTGCTCAATATGGGGGAGATACCGAAGAGGCTGAGTTGAAATGGACTCTCCCGTGGTGTGTCCTAATATGATTTTGTGTCTATGGAGACCTTGGAATTCAGCGGTTGCACTGGGACCCTGAAGGGTTCTTCAAAAGAGAGGCAGCTCCATCGTGCAAGTTTCCCATGTGTAGATGAGATTTGTTCTTATGGGTGACTCAAGAAACAGCCATATGCTGTCATTGAAATCGAGGCCTCTGAGGAGAGATGCCTGGAAACCAAAGCAATGGATCCGATAGGTGCCTAGGGGCCTGTTCGTTCCTTTTTTCCTCTGGGAAAATCAGTCTACTGGTCTGAGTGCAGGTAGGTGCTCAGATGGGCCCAGATTGCCCCTGTTTGTCCTGGGAAGCCACAAATATTGCGATGGCCTCAGGGACTTTGGTGGTTTATCCTATTAGTAGGGTTGTGGCCATTGGAATGGGCACATAAAATTCCCTTGGATAGGGCAAGCACAGTCTTCAGGTTTGGCTCCAGGGGCCTGAGCCTGTAGGGTGTGTATGCCAGGGCTGTTTGGACAGTTGTCTGAAAACACAAACTCGGCTTATGTTTCGGGTCAGAGGTATGGCATGACTGATCTACAGACCATGAGGAGAACTCTTCGGGATATGAAAAAAGGGCGAGCGTGAGGCTCTTGATCAAGTTTTTTTCTCTGGATATCGTGTCACCCGTGGTCGTGAAATTTCTGGGTGACTTCATGGGAAATGGACGAGTCTTACTCTCTGGGGGTTGGCCCCGTCCAAAGAGTTTGGGGTCATTCTGTGGGATGCAATAAGTCCGTTGTTCTGTTGTTGTTGATTTGTTTTGTTTTGTTTTTCACACTCAAGTGTCCCACCAATTGAGGGATTCCACAGTAGAGCCCTGGGGAGGGGCGCCTGGTCAACCAGAAATCTGGTTAAAAATTGGGGCCTAGGGACATGTCAAGCCCATTATGACATCTAATGGTCCCGCCTCTGAGAGGACGTACTAGAGGAAAGGACTCACGCTGAGGGTCACAATGCGTGTTTATGTCTCGTCGCACTCAAGAATGGGCGGGGCCTCAGGGTGAATGCTGGTTTCTCCTACACTGAACGTTGGACAACATACCAACCACAAGATTTCTTGCCATGGGTAAGTAAGAGTTCTGATTTCTGCATCAAAGTCACCCCTCGGCAGTGATTGGAGATAAGGTCTAGGTTCTGAATCCTGAAATCTGAGGTAGGGAAGAGATGATGACCTAAGGCCTTGTCGGGTCTCATGAGCTCAGTGTGCGGTCAGCTGTCTGGGAGTTGGTCACGAGGTCCGGGCTCAGGTTGTCAGACAGTGCATTAGTGTCCAGGTTAGACTCTATATTTTGGGTGCATTCGAGTGCCTTGTAGGTTCTTATCTGAAGAACTCTTCAGGATATGAAGAATGAGCGAATCTGAGGCGCATGCTAGGATTTTGTATCAGCGATGACCGTGGAATGTTGGGGAGGCCTCATGGCCATGGACGAATCTTGCTCGCTGTGGATTTGGCCCGATCCCAATTCTTTTTCGTCAATCTGTGGGATAGGAGGACTCCTTTCAGGATTGTTACCTCAGGTGTCCCACCAAAAGAGGAATTCCAAAGCAGAGCCCTGGGGAAGAGTGAAGGGACAACCCGAACTATGGTTAAAAATTGGGGCCTAGGGGCATGGCAAGCACAATATGCTGTCTCTAGATACACCAACAGAGAGGCCTTACCCGAGGACTGGGCTCAGGCTGAAGGTCACAATGTGTGTTTGTGACCAATGTGGCCCGCAAGCATGGGAGGGGCCTCATGGGCCACACTGGTTTCAACTACACTGAACCTTGGACAACATGCCAACCACAAGGTTTCTTGCCATGGGGAAATAGTTCTGATTTCTGCATCATTTTCAACCCGGGCCGTGACTGGAGATAAGGTCTAGGTTCTGAAGACTGAAAATCGAGGTTGAGAAGATGACGACCTAAGGCCATGGTGGGTCCGATGTGCTCAGTGTGCGGCCAGCAGTCTGGGTGGGGCGAGGAGGTCCACGCTCAGGCTGTGTCAGAAAGGGCATTAGTGCCCAGGTCAGCCTATATATTTGGGGTACAGCCGAATGCCGTGCAAGTTGATCCTCTCTGGGGGTTTCTGGGTAGCCCCAGAGGGCAATGTTTTTCTTCTGGAGGGCAGGCAGAGTGCTGCATTGTAGTTCTGGATTGCCAAACTGGAGGGCTTGTAGGCCAGTCGTCTGAGGACGGAAGTCCGAGAAACCAAGATAGGCCTAGGTTTCTGGGTGAGGATATGGCAGGCACAATCTACAGACCTGAATCGAGATCTCGTGCATCTGAAGTCAGGCCGAGGATCAGACGATCGCTCAGGTTGGACATTTTGTCCCTGATGGCCCCTTCTTGAAGGGGGGGTGGATCACGAGGCCATGGGGGTTTTCCCACGATGGGAGTTGTGAGAAGCTCCCAACTGCAAAGATTCTTCTGCAGGACAATTGAGACCTGTTGCTTGTCTCCAGGACAAGTTTCCAAGCAGGGTTCTAAGGATGGATGGTTGGGTAGAGCAACACGCATTCCTATTTTCTCCAAACAATGACAGGTTAGATCTGCTGGATCTGGGGGAGCAACCGAGGAGGCTGAGTTGAAATGGACTCTCCCTTGGATGTGTCCTAATATGATTTTGTGTCTATGGAGAACTTGGAATGAAGCGGTAGCACTGGGGCCATGAAGGGTTCTCCTAAAGAGAGGCTTTCACACAGCTCCATCGTGTCGGTTTCCCATGTGTAGATGAGATTTGTTCTGATGGGTGAGTCAAGAAACAGCCATATGCTGTTATTGAAATCCAGGCCTCTAAGGAAAGATGCCTGGAAGCCAAACCAATGGATCCGATAGGTGCCTAGGGGCTTGTTAGTTCCTTTTTCCCTATGGGGACATCAGTTTACGTGTCTGAGTCAGGTAGGTGCTCAGATGGGCCCAGATTGCCGCTGTTTGTCCTGGGAAGCCACAACTATTGGGATGGCCTCAGGGAATTTGGAGGTTTATCCTATTAGTAGGGTAGGCCATTGGAATGGGCACATACAATTCCCTTGGAGATGCAAGCACAGTCGTCAGGTTTGGCTCCAGGGGCCTGAGCAGGTAGGGTGTGTAGGCCAGGACTCTTTGGACAGTTGTCTGAAAACACAAGCTCGGCTTATGTTTCCGGTCATAGGTATGGCAGGACTGATCAACAGTCCATGAGGAGAACTCTTCGGGATATGAAAAAAGGGCGATTGTGAGGTTCTAGCTCAAGTTTTTCTCTCTGGATATCGTGTCACTCATGGCCGTGAGATTTCCGGGTGACTTCATGGGAAATTGATGAGTCTTACTCTCTGGGGGTTTGGCCCCGTCCAAAGAGTTTGTGGTCATTCTGTGGAATGGAAGAAGTCACTTGTTCTGTTGTTGTTGATTTGTATTGTTTTGTTTTTCAACCTCAGGTGTCCCACCAAATGAGGGATTCCAGAGTAGAGCCCTGGGGAGGCGAGCCTGGACAACCAGAAATCTGGTTAAAAATTGGGGCCTAGGGACATGTCAAGCCCATTATGACATCTAATGGTCCAGCCACTGAGAGGACATACTAGAGGACAGGACTCATTCTGAGGGTCACAATGCGTGTTTAAGTTCGTCGCACTCAAGAATGGGTGGGGCCTCAGGGTGAATGATGGTATCTCCTACACTGAAGGTTGTACAACATGCCAACCACAAGGTTTCTTGCCATGGGTAAGGAAGAGTTCTGATTTCTGCATCACAGTCACCCCTGGGCAGTGATTGGAGATAAGGTCTAGGTTGTGAAGCCATAATGGGCTTGACATGTCCCTAGGCCCCAATTTTTAACCAGATTTCTGGTTGTCCAGTCGCCCCTCCCCTCGGCTCTACTCTGGAATCCCTCATTTGGAGGGACACCTGAGGTTGAAAAACAAAACAAAAAAAACAAATCAACAACAACAGAACAACGGACTTCTTCCATCCCACAGAATGACCCCAAACTCTTTGGACGGGGCCAAACCCCCAGAGAGTAAGACTCGTCCATTTCCCATGAAGTCACCCGGAAATTTCACGACCATGAGTGACACGATATCCAGAGACAAAAAAGTGAGCAAGAGCCTCACACTCGCCCTTTTTTCATATCCCGAGAGTTCTCCTCATGGTCTGTAGATCAGTCCTGCCATATCGATGACCCGAAACATAAGCCGAGTTTGTGTTTTCAGACAACTGTCCAAACAGCCCTGGCCTACACACCCTACAGGCTCAGGCCCCTGGAGCCAAACCTGACGACTGTGCTTGCCCTCTCCAAGGGAATTGTATGTGCCCATTCCAATGGCCACAATCCTACTAAGAGGATAAACCCTCAAAGTCCCTGAGGCCATCCCAATATTTGTGGCTTCCCAGGACAAACAGGGGTAATCTGGGCCCATCTGAGCACCTACCGGCTCTCAGAACCGTAGACTGATGTCCCCAGAGGTAAAAAGGAACGAACAGGCCCCTAGGCAACTATCTGATCCATTGCTTTGGTTTCCAGGTATCTCTTCTCAGAGGCCTGGATTTCAATAACAGCATATGGCTGTTTCTTGACTCACCCATCAGAACAAATCTCATCTACACATGGGAAACTTGTACGATGGAGCTATGTGAAAGCCTCTCTTTAGTAGAACCCTAAGGGCCCCAGTGCCACCGCTTCATTCCAAGGTCTCCATAGACACAAAATCATATTAGGACACATCCACGGGAGAGGCCATTTCATCTCAGCCTCCTCGGTTGCTCCCCTGATCCAGCAGATCTAAACTTTCTTTTTGCTTGGAGACTATTGGAATGTGAGGTGGGCTACCCAGCCATCTTTACTTAGAACCCTGCTCGGAATCGTTGTCCTGGAGCCAACCAACAGGTCTCAAATGTCCTGCAGAAGAATCTTTGAAGTTGGGAACTCTCACAACTCCCATCGTGGGAAAGCCCCCATGGCCTCGTGATCCACCACCCCTTCAAGAAGGGGCCATCAGGGACAGAATGTGAACCTGAGCTATCGTCTGATCCTCGCGCTGACTTCAGATGCATGTGATCTCATTCAGGTCTGTATATTGTGCCTGCCATATCCTCATCCAGAAAACTAGGCCTAGCTTTGGTTCTCATACTTCTGTCCTCAGACTACTGGCCTACAAGCCCTCCACTTTGGCAATCCAGAACTACAATGGAGCACTCTGCCTGCCCTCCAGAAGAAAAACATTGCCCTCTGGGGATACCCATAAACCCCAAATGAGGATCAACCTGCACGCCATTCAACTGTACCCCAAATATATAGGCTGACCTGGGCCTAATGCCCTTTCTGACACAGCCTGAGTCTCGACCTCCTGGCCCCACCCAGACAGCTAGCCGCACACTGAGCAGCACATTGGACCCTCCATGGCCTTAGGTCGTCATCTCTACTCAAGCTCGGCTTTCAGGCTTCAGAACCTAGACCTTATCTCCAATCACGGCCCGGGTTTGAAAATGATGCAGAAATCAGAACTCTTTCCCCATGGCAAGAAACCTTCTGGTTGGCATGTTGTCCAAGGTTCAGTGTAGTTGAAACCAGTGTGGCCTATGAGGCCCCGCCCATGCTTGCGGGCCACATTCGTCACAAACACACATTGTGACCCTCAGCCTGAGCCCAGTCCTCAGGTAAGGCCTCTCAGTGGCTGGATGGAGAGACATCATGTTTGGCTTGCCATGCCCCTAGGCCCCAATTTTTAACCGTAGTTCGGGTTGTCCCTTCACTCTTCCACAGGGCTCTCCTTTGCAATTCCTCTTTTGGTGGGACACCTGAGGTAACAACCTGAAAGGAGTCCTCCCACCCCACAGATTGACAAAAAACAATTGGGTTTGGGCCAAATCCACAGAGAGCAAGATTCGTCCATGGCCCCTGAGGCCTCCCCAACATTCCACGGCCATCGCTGATACAAAATCCAGAGTCGAAAGCCTGAGCACGAGCCTCAGACTGGCTCATTCTTCATATCCTGAAGCGTTCTTCAGAATAGAACCTACACGGCACTCTAAGCACCCAAAATATATAGTCTAACCTGGGCACTAATGCACTGTCTGACAACCTGAGCCCGGACCTCGTGACCAACACCCAGACAGCTGACCGCACACTGAGCACATCAGACCCGCCATGGCCTTAGGTCTTCATCTCTTCCCTACCTCAATTTTCTGGCTTCAGAACCTAGACCTTATCTCCAATCACTGCCCAGGGGTGACTGTGATGCACAAATCAGAACTCTGCCTTACCCATGGCAAGAAACCTTGTGGTTGGCATGTTGTCCAACGTTCAGTGTAGGAGAAACCAGCATTCACCCTGAGGCCCTGCCCATTCTTGAGTGCGACGAGGGCATAAACACGCATTGTGACCCTCAGCGTGAGTCCTGTCCTCTAGTACGTCCTCTCAGTGGCTGGACAATTAGATTTCATAATGGGCTTGACATGTCCCTAGGCCCCAATTTTTAACCAGAGTTCTGGTTGTCCAGTCGCCCCTCCCCAGGGCTCTACTCTGGAATCCCTCATTTGATGGAACACCGGAGGTTGAAAAACAGAACAAAACAAAAAACAACAGCAGTACAACGGACTTCTTCCATCCCTCAGAATGACCCCAAACTCTTTGGACGGGGCCAAACCCCAAGAGAATAAGACTCGTCCATTTCCCATGACGTCACCCGGAAATTTAACGACCATGTGTGACACGTTATCCAGAGACAAAAACTTGAGCAAGAGCCTCACACTCGCCCTTTTTCCATATCCTGAAGAGTACTCCTCATGGTCTGTAGATCAGTCCTGCCACTTATGACCTGAAACATAAGCCTAGTTTGTGTTTTCAAACTACTGTCCAAACAGCCCTGGCCTACACACCCTACAGGCTCAGGCCCCTGGAGCCAAACCTGAAGACTGTGCTTGCCCTCTCCAAGGGAATCGTATGTGCCCATTCCAATGGCCACAACCTTACTAATAGTATAAACTTCCAAAGTCCCTGAGGCCATCCTAATTTTTGTGGCTTCCCAGGACAAACAGGGGCAATCTGGGCCCATCTGACCACCTACCAGCACTCAGACCTGTAGACTGTTGTCCCCAGATGTAAAAAGGAAGGAACAGGCCCCTAGTCACCTATCGGATCCATTGCTTTGTTTTCCAGGCATCTCTCCTCAGAGGACTGGATTTCAATAACAGCATATGGCTGTTTCATGACTCACCCGTTAGAACAAATCTCATCTAAACATGGGAAACTTGCACGATGGATCTGTGTGAAGGCCTCTCTTTAGGAGAACCCTTCAGGGCCCCAGTGCCACCGCTTTATTCCAAGTTCTCCATAGACACAAATTCATATTAGGACACATCCACGGGAGATTCCATTTGAACTCAGCCTCCTCGGTTGCTCCCCCAGATCCAGCAGATCTAACCTGTCTTGTTGCTTGGAAAAAATTGGAATGTGTGGGTGTCTACCCAGCCATCCATCCTTAGAACCCTGCTCGGAATCGTTGTCCTGGAGCCAACCAACAGGTCTCAATTGTCCTGCAGATGAATCTTTGCAGTTGGGATCTTCTCAGAACTCCCGTCGTGGGAAAACCCCCATGGCCTCATGATCCACACCCCCTTCAAAAAGGGGCCAATAGGGACAGAATGTCCAACCTGAGAGATCGTCTGATCATCGCCCTGACTTCAGATGCACGAGACCTCGATTTAGGTCTGTAGATTGTGCCTGCCATATCCTCACCCAGAAACCTAGGCCTAGCTTGGGTTCTCAGACTTCCTTCCTGAGACTACTGGGCACAAGCCCTCCAGTTTGGCAATCCAGAGCTACAATGCAGCACTCTGCCAGCCCTCCAGAAGAAAAACATTGCCCTCTGGGACTAACCAGAAAACACAAATGAGCATCAAACAGCACACCATTTGGCTGTACCCAAAATATATAGGCTGACCTGCGCACTAAAGCCCTTTCTGACACTCCCTGAGCATGGACCTCCTGGCCCCACCCAGACAGCTGGCCGCACACTGAGCACATTAGACCCGTCATGGTCTTACGTCGTCATCTCTTCTCAACCTCGGTTTTCAGGCTCAGAACCTAGACCTTATCTTCAATCAAGGCCCGGGATTGAAAATGATGCAGAAATCAGAACTCTTGCCCCATGGCAAGAAACCTTGTGGTTGGCATGTTGTCCAAGGTTCAGTGTAGTTGAAACCAATGTGGCCCATGAGGCCCCGCCCATGCTTGCGGGCCACATTGGTCACAAACACACATTAAGACCCTCAGCCTGAGCCCAGTCCTCAGGTAAGGCCTCTCAGTGGCTGGATGGAGAGACAGCATATTGGGCTTGCCGTGCCCCTCAGCCCCAATTTTTAACCGTAGTTCGGGTTGTCCCTTCACTCTTCCCCAGGGCTCTGCTTTGGAATTCCTCTTTGGTGGGACACCTGAGGTAACAAACCTGAAAGGAGTCCTCCCATCCCTCAGATTGACGAAAAACAATTGGGATCAGGCCAAATCCACAGATAGCAAGATTCGTCCATGGCCCATGAGGCCTCCCCAACATTCCACGGCCATCGCTGATACAAAATCCAGAGACAAAAGCCTGAGTACGAAACACTGACTCGCTATTCTTCATATCCTGAAGAGTTCTTCAGATAAGAACCTACATGGCACTCTAAGGCACCCAGAATATATAGGGTAACCTGGGCACTAATGCACTGTCTGACAACCTGAACCCGGACCTCGTGATCAACACCCAGACAGCTGACCGCACACTGACTGAGCATCAGACGCGCCATGGCCTTAGGTCATCATCTCTTCCCTACCTCAGTTTTCAGGCTTCAGAACCTAGACCGTATCTCCAATCACTGCCCAGGGGTGAATGTGATGCAGAAATCAGAACTCTTCCTTACCCATGGCAAGAAACCTTGTGGTTGGCATGTTGTCCAATGTTCAGTGTAGGAGAAACCAGCATTCACCCTGAGGCCCCGCCCATTCTTGAGTGCGACGAGGGCATAAACACGCATTGTGACCCTCAGCGGGAGTCCTGTCCTCTAGTACGTCCTCTCAGAGGCTGGACCATTAGATGTCATAATGGGCTTGACATGTCCCTAGGCCCCAATTTTTAACCAGATTTCTGGTTCTCCTGTTGCCCCTCCCCAGGGCTCTACTCTGAAATCCCTCATTTGGTGGGACACCTGAGGTTGAAAAACAAAACAAAACAAATCAACAACACAGAATGACGGACTTCTTCCATCCCACAGAATGACCCCAAACTCTTTAGACGGGGCGAAATCCCCAGAGAGTAAGACTCGTCCATTTCCCATGAAGTCACCCGGAAATTTCACGACCATGAGTGATACGATATCCAGAGACAAAAACTTGAGCAAGAGCCTCACACTCGCCCTTTTTTCATATCCCGAAGAGTTCTCTTCATGGTCTGTAGATCAGTCCTGCCATACCTATGACCCGAAACATAAGCCGAGTTTGTGTTTTCAGACAACTTTCCAAACAGCCCTGGCCTACACTCCCTACAGGCTCAGGCCCCTGGAGCCAAATATGAAGACTGAGCTTGCCCTCTCCAAGGTAATTGTATGTGCCCATTCCAATGGCCACAACCCTACTAATAGAATAAACCTCCAAAGTCCCTGAGGCCATCCCAATATTTGTGGCTTCCCAGGACAAACAGGGGCAATCTGGGCCCATCTGAGCACCTACCGGCACTCAGACCCGTAGACTGATGTCCCCAGAAGTTAAAAGGAACGAACTGGCCCATAGGCTCCTATCGCATCTATTGCTTTGGTTTCCAGGCATCTCTCTTTAGAGAACCTTAAAACCTTTAGAACCCTGCTCTTGTGTCGTTCCTTATGGGATATACTTGATCCATCCAACAGGTGTCGACTATCCCACAGTAGTCCTTATTCATGGACCACCTCACAACTCATATCATGGAAAGCTTCCAAGGTCACATGATGTCCCCAATCTTCATGAAGTCGGATTATGGAAAGAAACTCCAACCTGAGTCAACAGCTGATCTTCTCCTTGACTTCAGTTGCACGAGATCTTGATTAAGCTCTTCAGAGTGCACCTGCTGTGACCTCTCCGGAAAACCTAAGCATATCTAGTGTTCTCAGACTTCTGTCCTCACTCTCCTGGACCACACGCCCTCCATTTTGGGATTTCCGATGACACAGTGCTGCACTCTGCCTGCCCTCTAGAAGAAAATCGTTGCCCTATGGGTCTACCCAGAAACCTCAAATGAGGATAAACCTGCATGCCACTCAACTGTACACCAATTATATACTCTAGCCTGTGCACTAATGCCCTGTCTGACACAACCTGAGGCCTGAATTCCCAACCGACACCCAGACAGCTTGCCATACACGGAGAACATCTGAACCGCCATTGCCTTAGGTAGCCATCTCTTTCCAACCTGGTTTTCAGGCTACAGAAACCTAGACCTTTTCTCTGCTTATTTCCCATAGGTTAACGTGATGCAGAAATCATAACACCTCCTTCCCTCTTGCCAGGATCTTGTGGTTGGCATCTTATCCAAAGTTCAGTGTAGGACCCCTGTAGGGCCTACAGGAGTAGTAGTAGGGCCCCTGAGGGTAGTGTAGGGTCCCTGAGGCCCTGCCCATGCTTAAGAGCTGCGGTGGGCACAAACAAACATTGGGACCCTCAGTTTGAACCATGTCCTCAAGTAAAGCCTCTCAGTGGCTGGACCATGAGCCCGCATATGGGGCCTGCCATGCCCCAAGTCACCCAATGTTAACCAGAGGTAGAGACATCTAGTCACCCCTACTCAGGGCTCTGCTCTGGAATCCCTCTTTGGTGGGACATTTGATGTAAGTAAACACAGAAAGGATTCCTCCCACCCACAGAATGACCCCAATCACTTGGGATCAGGCCATCCCCAGAGAGAAAGACTCCTCCATGGCCCATGAGGCCAGCCCGACATTCCACGGCCACTATTGACACAAAATCCAGAGACATAAGCCTCACCCTTAGGTCATAGCCTAAAAAATTCTCCTCATAGTCTGTAGATTGGGCCTGCCATACCTACGTCCCCAAACCGTGTTTTCAGACTTCTATCCTGACATCCCTGTCCCACACACCCTCAGGCTGAAGCCCCTGGGGCCACAACTCAGGACTGAGCCTTCCCTCTCCAAGGAAATTCTTCCCATTCCATTGGCCACAACCCTACAGATTAGGAGAAACCTCCAAAGACCCAGAGGCCATTCCAATAGTGTAGGCCGCCCAGTACAAAGAGGGGTGATCTGTCACAAGCTGAGCAACGACCTCAACTCACCCGTAGACAGATATCCCAAGAGAAAGGTATTAAACTGGACAGGCCCCTAGAACGTAATGGGTTCCATTGCTTTTGTTTCTAAGCATCTCTCCTTAGAGGCCTGTATTCCATACCAGCATATGGGGGATTCCAGAGATACCAATCAGAACAAATCTTGTCTCCACATGGGAAACTTATCCTTTGGAGCTCTGTAAAAACCTCCAGTTAGGAGAAACCTTCAGGTAACCGGAGCCACCGCCCTATTCCAAGGTCTCCATGGACAAAAACCCGCATTATGACCATTCGGCAGGAGAGTACATTTCAACTCAGCCCCGTTGATTACTCCCCCAGAGCCAGAATATCAAACCTGCCTTGTCGCTAGGAGATAACTGGAATGCAAAGCAGACTCTCTAGGCATCAATCGTTGGAATCCTGCACTGGCACCGTTCCATATGGGATGTCCTGGGAGCCTTCTAACAGGTCTTGACTGTCCTGCAGAAGGAATCCTTGCAGATTGGAGCATCTCACAACTCCTATCGTGGGAAAACCTACATGGCCTCATGAGATGCTCCCCTTTATAAAGGGGCCATCATGGACAGAAACTCCAACCTGAGCCAACTTCTGATCCATTGCTTTGGTTTCTATGTATCTCTCATCAGAGGCCTGGTTTCCAATATCAGAATATGGGGGTTTCCTAAGGAAACAATCAGAACAGATCTCATCTCCACATGAGAAACTTGCTCTTTGGAGCTGTGTCAATACCTCAGGTTAGGAGGATCCTTCAGGGCGCTGGCACCATGGCCCAATTCCAAGGTCTCCAAGGACACAAACTTACATTATGATCCATCCTCAGATGAGTCCATTTCAAATCAGCCCCCTCGGCTGCTCACCCAGAGTCAGCAGATCAAACCTGCCTTGTCACTAGGAGACAGTTGGAATGCGAGGTGGGCTGCCCAGGCATCCATCCTTAGAACACTGCTCTGGAGAATTTCTTTATGGGACGTCTTGAATCCACCAAACCTGTCTTGACTGTCTCGCAGAATGAATCCTTGTGGTTTGAAGCATCACACAATCCCACTGTGAGAAAACCTCCATTTCCTCATGATGCCCCACACCTTCATAAATGGGCCATCATGGACAGAAACTCCATCCTAAGCCAAAGTCTGATCCGCGCCCTGAATTCAGAAGCACGAGATCTCGATTCAGCACTTGAGAGTGTGCCTGCTGTGCCCTCGCCCCGAAACCTAAGCCTAACTTGTGTTCTCAGACTTCCGTCTTCACAATCCTGGCCACACCCCTCCAGTTTGGCAATTCTGGAGACACAATGCAGCACTCTGCCTGCCCTCCAGAAGAAAAATGTTGCCCTATAGGGCTAACCAGAAACGCCAAAGGAGTAACAACCTGCATGCCACTCGACCATACCCCAATTATACAATCTAGCCTGTGCACTAAAGCCCTGTCTGACACAGCCTGAAGGCAGACCTCCAGTCCAACACCCAGACAGCTGGCCGTACACTGAGCATATCAAACCCACAATGGCTTTCGGCCATCATCTCTACCCAACCTCAGTTTTCACCTTCAGAACCTAGACCTTATCTCCACTCAATGCTCAGGAGTGAACGTGATACAAGAATCAGAACTTCTCCTTCGCCATGGCAAGAAACCTTGTGGTTGGCATGTTGTCCAACGTTCATTGTAGGAGAAAGCAGCATGGACTATGAGGCCCCACCTATCCCTGAGGGCTACAATTTGCACAAACACACATTGTGACCCACAGCGTGAGCCCTATCCTCATGTAAAGCCTCTTAGTGACTAGAAACAACAGCCCACATATGGGGCTTGCCAAGCCCCTAGTGCCCCAATATCACCAGAGTTAGAGATGTCTAGTCACCCCTACTCAGGGCTCTGCTCTGGAAACGCTCTTTGGTGGGACACCTGAGGTAAAATAAAAAATACAGAAAGGAGTCTTCCCATCCACAGAATGATCCCAACCACTTGGGATCAGGCCAAATCACCAGAGAAAGACTTGTCCATGGCCCTTGAGGACACCCCGACATTCCACAGGCACCGTAGGCACAAAATCCAGAGACAAGAGCCTGAGCAAACGCCACATACTCGCCCTTTGTTCATAGCCCGGAAAATTCTCACGGTCTGTAGATCGAGCCTTCATACATACATCCAAAAACCTAAGCTGAGTTTGTGTTTTCAGACTTCTGTCCCCAGAGTCCTGGCCCACACACCATCCAAGCTGGGGCCCCTGGAGCCACACATGAGGACTGTGGCTTCCCTCTCCAGGTGAATTCTGCCATTTCAATTGGTCACAACCCTATAGATTAGGAGAAACCTCCAAACTCCCCGAAGCCATCCCAATAGTGTTGGCTGCCCAGGACAAACAGGGATGATCTTTCACAAGTTAGGAAACTACCTCCACTCAGACCCAGAGACAGATATCCCCATAGAATAAGATTGAACTGGACAGGCACTTAGGCCCTAATCAGATCCATTGCTTTTGTTTCCAGGCATCTCTCCTCAGAGGCCTGGTTACCAATACCAGCATATGGGGGATTACTGAGGCACTCATAGAAAAATCTCGTCTCCACATAGGAAATGTACTCTTTGGAGCTCTATAAAAACCTCTGATTAGGAGAATCTTTCAGGGCCCCGGATCAAGTGCCCCATTCCAAGGTCTCCATGGGCTTAAACCCACATTATGATCTATCCTCGGTAGAGTCCATGTCAACTCATCCCCCTTGGTTTCTCCCCCAGGCCCTGCAGATCAAACCTGCCTTGTTGCTAGGAGACAACTAGAATGGGAGGCGGGCTGCCCAGGCATCCATCCTTAGAACCCTACTCTGGAGTCGTTCCATATGGGACATCCTAGAGCCATCCAACAGGTCTCAAGTGTCCCACAGAAGGAATCTTTGCAGTCTGGTGCATCTCACAACTCCCATTGTGGGAAAATCTTCATGGCCTCTTGAGACACTCCACTTTATAAAGGGGCCATCATGGACAGAAACTCCAACCTGAGCAAACGTCTGATATTCACCCTGGCTTCAGGTGCATGAGATCTTGATTCAGCTCTGCAGAGTGTGCCTTCTGTGCCCTCACCCCAAAAACTAAGCCTAGCTTCTGTTCTCAGACTACCGTCCTCACACCCCTGGCCCAAAAGCCCTACAGTTTGGCAATACTGGGGCCACAATGCAGCAGCACTCTGCCTGCCCTCCAGAAGAGAAAAACGTTGCCTTATGGAGCTACCTAGAAACCCGAATGAGGATCAATTGAACGCCACTCGACTGCACCCCAAATATACTGTCTACCCTTTCTAATGCCCTGTCTGACACAGCATGAGCCCACACCTCCAGACCTACTCTCAACAGCTAGCCACACACTGAGCTCATTGTACCCATCAGGTCCTTAGGTCTTCATCTCTTCCCAACCTCGGTTTTCGGGTTTTCAGAACCTAGACCTAAACTCTAATCACTGTCCAGGGGTGAACGTGATGCAAAAAAAATCACAACTCTTCCTTCGCCATGGCCGGAAACCTTGTGGTTGGCATATTCTCCAACGTTCAGTGTAGGAGAATCCAGCGTGGCTCATGAGGCCCTTCCCATGCTTGAGGGCCTTGTTGGGCACAAATAGGCATTGTGACCCTCAGCATGAGCCCTGTCCTCAAGGAAGACCTCTCAGTGTCTGAATCAAGAGCCCACATATTGGACTTGCCATGCCCCTAGGCCCCCAAACTTAAACAGAGGTGGGGTTATCCAGTTGTCACTACCAAGGACTCTGCTCTGGAATCCCTCTTTTATTGGCACACATGAGGTACATAAAAGAAAATAAAAAAAACAGAAAGGACTCCTCCCATCCCACAGAATGTACCCAAACTCTTGGGATTGAGTCAAATCCTCAGAGAAGGAAAGCCGTCCACAACCCATGAGGCCACGCCAGCATTCGACCCACATTGTTGACACAAATCCAGAGACAAAACCTGAGCAAGCACCTCAAACTCACCCTTTTTCATATCCCGAAGTGTTATCACGGTCTGTAGATTGGGCGTGCCATACCTATGTCCCCAATCCTAAGCGGAATTTTTTTTCAGACTTCTGTCGCCACAGGCCTGGCCC
Organism: Mustela putorius furo; assembly: GCF_011764305.1. NCBI lineage: Eukaryota > Metazoa > Chordata > Mammalia > Carnivora > Mustelidae > Mustela > Mustela putorius. The sequence continues at coordinate 112,660 of NW_025421630.1, forward strand.
ACACACCCTCAAGGCTGGGCCCATAGAGCCAAACTCAGAACTGTGCCTGCACTCTCCAGGGGATTTCTGCCCATTCCATTGGCCAAAACCCTATAGATTAGGAGAAACTCCAACGTCCCGAAGCCATTCCCAATATTATAGGCTGCCCAGGACAAACAGGGGCGATCTGACACAAGCCGAGCAACTACCTCCCCTCAGATCCATAGACACGTATCCCCAGGAAAGAGATTGAACCGGACAGGCACCTAGGACCTAATCATATCCATTGCTTTTGTTTTCAGGCATCTCTCCACAGAGTCCTGGTTTCCAATACCAGTATATGGGAGATTCCTTAGGCACTCATCAAAACAATCCTCTTCTCTACATAGGAAACGTACTCTTTAGAGCTCTATCAAAACCTCCGGTTATGAACATCCCTCAAGGCCCCGGATCAAGCACCCCATTCCAAGGTCTCCATGGACACAAATGCACATTATGACCCATCCTCAACTCACCCATTTCAACACACCCGCCTCGGTTACTCCCCTAGATCCAGCAGATCGAACTTGCCTTGGCGCTATGAGACACCTGGAATGGGATGCAGGCTGCCCAGGCATCCATCCTTAGAACCCTGCTCTGGATAACTTCCTTATGGGATGTCCTGGAGCCATCCAGCAGGTCTCGACGGTCCCACGGAAGGAATCATTGCAGTTTGGAGCATCTCACAATTCCCATCGTGGGAAAACCTCCATGGCCTCGTGACACCCTCCCCTTCATGAATGGGCCGAGATGGACAGAAACTCCAACCTGAGCTAACGTCTGATCCTAGCTCTGTCTTCAGGTACACGGGATCTCGAATCATCTCTGCATAGGGTTCCTGCCGTCCCCTCACCCCGAAATCGAAGTCAGACTTGTGTTCTCAGAATTTTTTCCTCACACTCCTGGCCCACAAGCCTTCCAGTTTGGGAATTCTGGAGCCACTATGTGGCACTGTGTCTTCCTTCCAGAAGAAAAACGTTGCCCTCTGGGGCTTCCCAGTAACCACAAATGAGTACCAACCTGCACGAAACTTGACTGCACCCCAATGATACAGTCTAGCCTGGGCACTAATTCCCTGTCTGCCACAGCCTGAGCCTGCACCTCCCAACCCACACTCAAAGGCTGGCCGAACACTGAGCACATAAGACACACCATGGCCTTAGGTCTTCATCTCTTCCCAACCTCAGTTTTCAGGCTTCAGAACCTAGACCTTAAATCCAATCACAGTCCAGGAGTGAAAGTGTTGCAGAAATTAGAACTCCTTCTTCCCCATGGCCAGAAAACTTGTGGTTGCCATATTGTGCAACGTTTAGTGTAGGAGAAACCAGCATGGTACATTAGGCCACACCCTACTTGAGGGGCTCCTTGGGCACAAAAACACATTGTGAAACTCAATGTGAGCCCTATGCTCAAGGAAGGCCTCTCAGTATCTGGACCAAGAGCCCACATATGGGGCTTGCCATGTTCTTAGGTCCCAATGTTAACCAGAGTTCTGGTTGTCCAGTCGCCCCTCCCCAGGACTCTGCTGTGGAATCCCTCTTTTGGTGGTCCACCTGAGGTTAAAAAAAAAAAAAAAAAAAAAAAAAAAAAAAAAAAAAAAAAAAAAAAAAAAAAAAAACAGAAAGGCCTCCTCCCTTCCCACAGAATGACCCCAAACTCTTGGGATTGGGTCAAATCTCCAGAAAGGGAGCCTCATCGATGGCCCATGAGGACACCAGGACATTCCATGGCAATCGGTGACACATATCCAGAAAAAAATAAGCATGAGCAAGCACCTCACTTTCGCCCTTTGTTCATATCCTGAAGAGTTCTCCTCACGGTCTATATATCGGGCCGGCCATACCTACAGACCCAAACCGAAGTGGAGTTTGTGTTTTCAGACTTTTGTCCAAATAGCCCTGGACCACACACGCTCCACACTTGGGTCCCTGGAGCCACACCTCATGACTGTGCTTCCCTTTCAAGAGAATTCTTCCCATTCCATTGGCCACAACCTTGCAAATTAGGAAAAACCTCCAAAGTTACCGAGGCCATCCCAATAGTGTAGACCGCCCAGGACAAACAGGTGTGATCTCAAACCAGCTGAGCAACTACCTCCACTCAGACAAAAGATGTCCCCAGAGAAGAATATTGAACCGGACAGGCCCCTAGGCCCTAATCAGATCCATTGCTTTGGTTTCCAGGCATCTCTTATCAGAGGCCATATTTCCAATAACAGCAAATGATGGTTTCCTGAGGCACCCATAAGAACAAATCTCGTCTCCCCTGGTAAACTTGCTCATTGGAGCTTTGTTATAACCACTGGTTAGGAGAATCCTTCAGGGCCCTGGTGCCACGGCCCCATACCAAGGTCTCAATGGACTCAAACCAACATTAAGACCATCCTCAAGAAAGTCAATTTCAACTCATTTAAGACCATCCTCAGGAAAGTCCATTCCAACTCAGCCCCCTCTGATGCTACCCCAAGCCAGCAGATCAAAGGTTTCTTGTTGCTAGGAGAAAATTGGAATTGAGGCTGTCTGCCCAGGCATCCATACTTAGAACCCTGTTCTGGAAAAATACCTTAGGAGACGTCCTGGAGCCATCCAACAAATCTTAATTGTCCCACAGAAGGAATCCTTGCGGTTTGGAGCATCTCACATCTCTAATAGTGGGAAAACCCCCATGGCCTCATAATGCCCCCCCCTTCATGAAGGGGCCAACATGGACAGAAACTCCAACCTGAGCCAAAGTCTGATCCTCGACCTGACTTCAGACTCATGAGATCTCAATTCAGCTCTGCAGAGTGTGCCTTCCATGTCCATTCCCCGAAACCTAAGCCTAGCTTGTGTTCTCAGACTTCCGTCCTCACTCTCCTGGCCCATAGGCCCTCCAGTTTGGGAATTCTGAAGCCACAATGCAGCACTCTGCCTGCCCTCCAGAAGAAAAACTTTGTCCTATGCTGCTAATAAGAAACCCCAAATGATTATCTAATGCATGCCACTCGATTGTAAAGCAATTATACAGCCTACCCTGAATACTAATGCCCTGTCTGGCACAGCCTGAGACAAGACATCCCAAACGACTGTGGTCCAACCTGGACACAAGGGACCTGCTATGGCTGTAGTTCGTCATCTCTTCCCAACCTCGGTTTTCAGGCTTCAGAACCTAGACCTTATCTCCAATCACTGCCCAGGGGTGAACGTGATGCAGAAATTAGAATTCCTCCTTCCCCATGGCCAGAAACCTTGTGGTTGGCATGTTGTCCAACGTTCAATGTGGGAAAACCTGCATTGTCGGAAAGGCCACGCCAGTGCTTGAGGGCCGCCTAGGTAACAGACATGCATTGTGACCTGTAGCGTGAGTCCCGTATTAAAGTAACGCCTCTCAGTGGCTGGACCAAGATCCTGCCTATGGGGCTTGTCATATCCATAGGCCCCCAGGCTTAACCAGAGAGCGAGTATTCCAGTTGTCAGTACCCACTGCTATGCTCCAGAATCCCTCTACTGGGGGGACACATGAAGCAGAAAACAGGACTCTTCCCTTCCCACAGAATGACCCCAAACTCTTGGGGGCTGGACAAACTACCAGAGAGGGAGACTTCTACGACCCATGAGGCAACTCCTACATTAAACGGCCATTGTGGACAAAATATCCAGAGACAAAAGACTGAGCGACTGCCTCCCTCTCACCCTTCTTTCATATCCAGAGGAGCTCCCCTCACAGACTGTAGATCAGGCATGCCATAACCTCGGCCCCAAACCTGAGCTGAGTTTGGGTTTTTGGATGTCTGTCTACACAGCCGTGGCCCACACCGCCTCCAGGCTGGGGTCTCTGGAGCCACACCACAGAACTGTGCTCTCTCCTAAGAAACTGCCCATTCCATTGGCCACAACTCTACAGAATAGTAGAAACCTCGTGGTCCCCAAGGACATCCCACTACCGCAAGCCGCACTTGACAAACAGGGGCATTATGACACCAGCTGAGCAACTACTACCTCCATGCAGACACACAGACTGATATCCGCAGAGACAGAAGATTGAACCAGGCAGGCCCCTAGGCCCTATTATGAACTCTTGCTTTGGTGTCCAGGTATCACTCCTCAGAGGCCTGGGTTCGAAGACCAGCATATGGGGCTATCCTCAGGCACCAGATAGAACACCTCTCATCTCCACATGGAAAGCTTCCTTGTTGGAGTTGGGTCAAACCCTTCGGGTTGGAGAATCCTGCAGAGTCCCTTAGCTACTGCCACATTCCAAGGTCTCCATGGCCACCAACCCACATTATGACTCATCCTCAGGAAAGTCCATTTAAACTCAGCCTTCTGCGTAGCTCACCCAAGAGCCCGCAGATTAAGCATGCCTTGTCTCGACCAGTCAAAGGGAAGGTGAGTTGGCATTTCTCGGCATCCATGCTTAGGCCCCTGCTCTCGAGTCTTTCTGTATGGGGCATCCTGGAACCATCCAATAGTACTCGACTGTCCTGAAGAAGGAAACTTTGAAGTTTGGAGCAGCTCACAACTACCAGCATAGGGAAACCTCCCTGGCCTCAAGACACCCCCACCCCCTTCAGGACGGGGCCGTCATGGACACAAACTCCAGCTTGAGGCAACATCTGATACTCGCCCTGAACTCAGATGCAGGAGATCTCGATTCAGCCTCTGCACAGTGGGCCCAAACCTCGTGCTACCTTGTGTTTTCAGACTTCCTTCCTCACACTCCTGGCAAACATGTCCTCAAGACTTGGAATTCTGGAACCAAAATGCAGCCCTATGCTGGCCCTCCAGAAGAAAAACGCTGCTCTATGGGGATCTCCATAAACCCCAAATGAGGATCAACCTGCTCGGTTCTCGACCTCACCCCAATTGGATTGTTCGGTTTGTCCATTCATCCCTCCCCAGAACTCTGCTTTGGAATCCCTCTTTTGGTGGGACACCTGAGGTAACAAAACTAAAAGGACTCCTCCCATCCTTCAGATTGACCCAAAACAATTGGGATTGGATCAAATTCACAGAGAGGAAGTCTCGTCCATGGCCCATGAGGCCTCCCCGAGATTCCACAGCCATCGTTGACAACAAATCCAGAGACAAAAGTCTGAGCAAGCGCCTCACACTCGCTCTTTTGTCATATCCCGAAGAGTTCTCCTCACGGTCTATAGATCGGGCCTGCCATACCTACTTCCAAACCTAAGCCGAGTTTGTGTTTTCAGACTTCTGTCCCCACATTCCTGGCCCACAGACCCTTCAGGCTGGGGCCCCTGGAGCCACACATCAGGACTGTGCCTGTCCATACCACGGGAATTCTGCCCCTTCCATTGTCCACAATCGTACAAATTAGGAAAAACCTCCAGAGTCCCCAAGGACATCCCAATAATGTAGGCCGCCCAGGACAAACAAGGGTCATCTGAAACCAGCTGAGCATCTACCTCTACTCAGCGTAGATGGATGTCCCCAGAGAAGAAGATTGAATCAGACAGGCCCCTAGGCCTGAATCAGATTCATTTCTTTCGGTTTCAGGAATCTCTCCTCAGAGGCCTGGTTTCCAATATTAGCATATGGGGATTTCATGAGGCAGTAATCAGAACAAATCTCTTCACCACATGGGAAAATTATCCTTTGAAGATGTCTCAAAACCTCCAGTTAGGAGAATCCTTCAGGGCCTGTGTGCCACTGCCCCATTACAAGGTCTCCATAGACACAAAAACATATTAGGACCCATCCACAGGAGAGTCCATTTCAACTGAGCGTATTCGGTTGCTCCGCGAGATCCAGCAGATCTAACTTGTCTTGTTGCTAGGAGACAACTGGAATGTGAGGTGGACTATCCCGCCATCCATCCTTAAAAGATTGCTCGGAATCGTTGGCCTGGAGCCAACCAACAGGTCTCAATTGTCCTGCAGAAGAATCTTTGCAGTTGGGAGCTTCTCAGAACTCCCATCATGAGAGAACACCCATGGCCTCATGATCCCCACCCCCTACATAAAGGGGCCATCAGGGACATAAGGTCCAACCTGAGCGATCGTCTGATCCTCACCCTGACTTCAGAAGCACGAGATCTCGGTTCAGGTCTGTAGATTGTGCCTGCCATGTCCTCACCCAGAAACCTAAGCCTAGCTTGGGTCCTCAGACTTCTCTCCGCAGACTACTGGCTCACAAGCCCTCCAGTTTGGCAATCCAGAACTACAATGCAGCACTCTACATGCCCTGCAGAAGAAATACATTGCACTCTGGGGCTACCCAAAACCCCAAATGAAGATCAACCTGCACGACACTTGGCTATACCCAAAATATATAGGATGACCTGGGCAATAATGCCCTTTCTGACACAGCCTGAGCGTGGACCTCCTAGGCCCACCCAGACAGGTTGCTACAAACTGAGAACATCAGACCCCCCATGGCCTCAGGTCGTTATCCCTTCCCAACCTCAGTTTTCAGGCTGCAGAACCTAGACCTTATCTCCAATCACTGCCCAGGTTTGAAAATGATGCAGAAATCAGAACTCCTTCCCGATGGCAGGAAAACTTGTGGTTGGCTTGTTGTCCAACGTTCAGTGTAGTGGAAACCAGTGTGTCCAATGAGGCCCCGCCATTGCTCACGGGACACATAGGTGGCAAACACACATTGTGACTCTCAGCCTTAGCCCAGTCCTCAGGTAAGGCCTCTAAGTGGCTGGATGAAGAGACAGCATATTGGGCTTGCCATGCCCCTAGGCTTCAATTTTGAACCATAGTTCGGGTTGTCCCTTCCCTCTTCCCCAGGGCTCTGCTTTGGAATTCCTCTTTTGGTGGGACACCTGAGGTAACAACCCTGAAAGGAGTCCTCCATCCAACAGATTGACGAAAAACAAATGGGATTGGGCCAAATCCACAGAGAGCAAGATTCTTTCATGGACCATGAGGCCTCCTCGACATTCCACGGCCATCGCTGAAACAAAATCCAGAGACGAAAGCCTGAGCAAGCGCCTCAGACTCGCACTATCTTCATATCCTGAAGATGTCTTCTCATGGTTTGTACATCGGGCCTGCCATAACTAAGTTCCCAAACATAAGCTGAGTTTGTGTTTTCAGACTTCTGTCCTCACAGTCCTGGGCCACACACCATCCAGGCTGGTGACCCTGGATCCACACATTAGGACTGTGCCTACCCAATCCATGGGAATTCTGCCCATTACATTGTCCAAAATCGAACAAATTAGGGGAACCCTCCAAAGTCCCTCAGGCCATCCCAATAGTATAGGGCGCCCGGGACAAAAAAGGTCAGTCTGTCACCAGCTGAGCATCTACCTCCACTCATACCCGAGAAGGATGTCCCCAGAGGAGAAGATTGAACCAGACAGGACCCTAGGCAAAATCGGATCCATTGCTTTGGTTTACAGGCATGTCTCCTCAAAACCCTGGATTCCAATACCAGCATTGGGGTTTTCCTGAGGCACCCATCAGAACAAACCTCGTCTCCACAAGGAAACTTGTGCATGGGAGCTATGTCAAAAGCTTAGGAGAATACTTCAGGGTCCCGGTGCCACCACCCCATTCCAAGGCTCTCATGGACACAAACACACATTAGACCCATCCTCAGGAAAATCCATTTCAACTCAGCCAACCTGGTTGCTCCCGCAGAGCCATCAGATCTAAACTGTCTTGTCACTAGGAGAAAATTGGAATGCGAGGCGGGCTTCCCAGGCATCCATCCTCGAACGTTGGTCTGGACTCATCCATATGGGATGTCCTGGAGCTGTCCAACAGGTCTCAATTGTCTCGCAGAAGGAATCCTAGGAGGGGGCATCCCACCACTCCCAATGTGGGAAAACCTCCACGGCCTCGAGTCTCGGCTCCCTTCATGAAGGGGCCGTGATGAACAGAAAATCCAAGCTGAGCCAACGTCTGATCCTAGCTCTGACTTCAGATGCATGAGATATTGCTTCAGAACTTCAGGGGGTACATGCCGTGCTCTCGCTCTGAATCCCATGTCAAGCTTGTGTTCTCAGACTTCCGTCCTCACACTCCTGGCCCCGAAGCCCACAAGTTTGGCAATTCCAGACCATCATTCCAGCACTCTGCCTGCCCTCTAGAAACAAAATATTGCCCAATGAGCTGCCTGGGCACATTAAATGAGAATAAACCTACACGGCACTCGAATGTACCCCAATTATATAGTCTAACCTGGGCAGTAATGCACTGTCTGACACACCCTGAGCTGGGACATCCTGAGCAACACCCAGACAGCTGACCGCACCCTGAGCCCATAAGACCCGCCGTAGCCTTACGTCATCATCTCAGTTTTCAGGATTCAGAACCTAGACCTTATCTCCAATCACTGCCCAGGAGTGAGTGTGATGCAGAAATCAGAACTCTTCCTTACGCATGGCAAGAAACCTTATGGTTGGCATGTTGTCCAACGTTCAGTGTAGGGGAAACCAGCATTCACCCTGAGGCCCCGCCCATTCTTGAGTGAGACGAGGGCATAAACACGCATTGTGACCCTCAGCGTGAGTCCTGTCCTCTAGTACCTCCTCTCATTGGCTAGACCATTAGATGCCATAATGGCTTGACATGTCCCTAGGCCCCAAATTTAAACCAGATTTCTGGTTGTCCAATCGCCCCAACCCAGGGCTCTACTCTGGAATCCCTTTTTGGTGGGGTTTGAAAAACAGAACAAAACCACAACAACAACAACAAAAAAAAAAAACGGACTTCTTCCATCCCACAGAATGACCCCAAACTCTTGGGACGGGGCCAAACCCCCAGAGAGTAAGACTCGTCCATTTCCCATGAAGTCACCCGGAAATTTCATGACCATGAATGGCACGATATCCAGAGATAAAAACTTGAGCAAGAGACTCACACTCGCCCTTTTTTCATATCCTAAGAGTTCTCCTCATGGTCTGTACATCAGTCCTGCCATACCTATGACCCGAAACATAATCCGAGTTTGTGTTTTCAGAAAATTGTCCAAAAAGCCCAGGCCTACACACCCTACAGGCTCAGGCCCCTGGAACCAACCTGAGGACTATACTTGCCCTCTCCAAGGGAATTCTGTGTGCCCATTCCAATGGCCACAACCCTACTAATAGGATAAGCCTCCAAAGTCCCTGAGGCCATCCCAATATCTGTGGCTTCCCAGGACAAACAGGAGCAATCTGGGCCCATCTGAGATCCTACCTGCACTCAGACTTGTAGACTGATATCCCCAGAGGTAAAAAGGAACGAACAGGCCCCTAGGCCCTAATCGGATCCATTGCTTTGGTTTCCAGGCATCTCTCCTCAGAGGCCTGGATTTCAGTACCAGCATATGGCTGTTTCTTGACTCACCCACCAGAACAAATCTCATCTACACATGGGAAACTTGGACGTGGGAGTGATGTCAAAGCCTCTGTTTAGGAGAACCCTTCATGGCCCCAGTGCCACCGCGTCATTCCAAGGTCTCCATAGACACAAAAACACATTAGGACCCATCCACAGGAGAGTCCATTTCAACTCAGCCTCCTCGGTTGCTCCCCCAGATCCAGCAGATCTAACTTGTCTTTTTGCTAGGAGACAATTGGAATGCGAGGTGGGCTACCCAGCCATCCATCCTTAGAACCCTGCTCGGAATCGTTGTCCTGGAGCCAACCAACAGGTCTCAATTGTCCTGCAGAAGAATCTTTGCAGTTGGGAGCTTCTCACATCTCCCATCGTGAGAAAACCCCCATGGCCTCGTTATCCCCGCCCCCCTTCATGAAGTGGCCCTCAGGGACATAAGGTCCAACCTGAGCGATCGTCTGATCCTCACCCTGACTTCAGATGCACGAGATCTCGGTTCAGATCTGTAGATTGTGCCTGCCATGTCCTCACCCAGAAACCTAAGCCTAGCTTGTGTCCTCACACTTCCAACCTCAGACTAATGGCCCACAAGCCCTCCAGTTTGGCAATCCAGAATTATAATGCAGCACTCTGCCTGCCCTCCAGAAGAAAAACATTGCCTTCTGGGGCTACCCAGAAACCCCAAATGAAGATCAACCTGCACGCCACTTGACTGTACCCAAAATATATAGGCTGACCTTGGCAATAATGCCCTTTCTGACAGAGCCTGAGCCTGGACCTCCTGGTCCCACCCATACAGCTGGCCTCGGTTTTCAGGATTTAGATCATAGACATTATCTCCAATCACTGCCCATGTTTGAAAATGATGCAGATCAGAACTCTTTCCCAATGGCAAGAAACCTTGTGGTAGGCTTGTTATATAATTTTCAGTGTAGTGGATACCAGTGTGTCCAATGAGGCCCCGCCATTGCTCGCGGGCCACATAGGTGGCAAACACATATTGTGACCCTCAGCCTTAGCCCAGTCCTCAGGTAAGGCCTCTCAGTGGCTGGATGAAGAGACAGCATATTGGGCTTGCCATGCCCATAGGCCCCAATTTTTAACAATAGTTCGGGTTGTCCATTCACTCTTCCCCAGGGCTCTGCTTTGGAACTCCTCTATTGGTGGGACACCTGAGGTAACAACCCTGAAAGGAGTACTCCATCCAACAGATTGACGAAAAACAATTGGGATTGGGACAAATCCACAGAGAGCAAGATTCGTCCATAGCCCATGAGGTCTCCTCGACATTCCACGGCCATCGCTGAAACAAAATCCAGAGACAAAAGCCTGAGCAAGCGCCTCAGACTCGCACTATCTTCATATCCTGAAGATGTCTTCTCATGGTTTGTAGATCGGGCCTGCCATACCTACGTCCCCAAACATAAGCTGACTTTGTGTTTTCAGACTTCTGTCCTCAAAGTCCTGGGCCTCACACCATCCAGGCTGGGGACCCTGGAGCCACACATTAGGACTGTGCCTACCCAATCCATGGGAATTCTGCCCATTCCACTGTCCAAAATCGTACAAATTAGGAGAACCCTCCAAAGTCTCTGAGGCCATCCCAATAGTATAGGTCGCCCGGGACAAAAAAGGTCATTCTGTCACCAGATGAGCATCTACCTCCACTCATACCCTAGATGAATGTCCCCAGAGAAGATGATTGAACCTGACAGTACCCTAGGCTAAAATCGGATCCATTGCTTTGGTTTACAGGCATTTCTCCTCAAATCCCTGGATTCCAATACCAGCATTGGGGTTTTCCTGAGGCACCCATCAGAACAAACCTCGTCTCCACAAGGAAACTTGTGCATGTGAGCTATGTCAAAAGCTTAGGAGAATAATTCAGGGTCACGGTGCCACCGCCCCATTCCAAGGCCCTCATGGACACAAACACACATTAGACCCATCCTCAGGAAAGTCCATTTCAACTCAGCCACCCCGGTTGCTCCCGCAGAGCCATCAGATCTAAACTGTCTTGTCGCTAGGAGACAATTGGAATGCGAGGCGGGCTTCCAAGGCATCCATCCTCGAACGTTGGTCTGGACTCATCCATATGGGATGTCCTGGAGCTGTCCAACAGGTCTCAATAGTCCCGCAGAAGGAATCCTAGGAGGGGGCATCCCACCACTCCAAACGTGGGAAAATCTCCACGGCCTCGAGATTCGGCTCCCTTCATGAAAGGGCCGTCATGAACAGAAAATCCAAGCTGAGCCAACGTCTGATCCTCGCTCTAACTTCAGATGCATGAGATATTGTTTCATATCTGCAGGAGGTACATGCCGTGCCCTCGCCCTGTATCCCAAGTCTAGCTTGAATTCTCAGACTTCCGTCCTCACACTCCTGGCCCGGAAGCACACAAGTTTGGCAATTCCGGACCATCATTGCAGCACTCTGCCTGCCCTCGAGAAACAAAATATTGCCCAATGAGCTGCCCGGGCACATTAAATGAGAATAAAGCTACAAGGCACTCGAATGTACCCAAATTATATAGTCTAACCTGGGCAGTAATGCACTGTCTGACACACCCTGAGCCGGGACCTCCTGAGCAACACCCAGACAGCTGACCGCACCCTGAGCCCATAAGACCGGCGTGGCCTTAGATCATCATATCTTCCCTACCACAGTTTTCAGGCTTCAGAACCTAGAACTTATCTCCAATCACTGCCCAGGGGTGACTCTGATGCAGAAATCAGAACTCTTCCTTACCCATGGCAAGAAACCTTATGGTTGGCTTGTTGTCCAACGTTCAGTGTAGGGGAAAGCAGCATTCACCCTGAGGCCCCGCCCATTCTTGAATGCGACGAAGGCATAAACACGCATTGTGACCCTCAGCGTGAGTCCTGTCCTCAAGTACGTCCTCTCAGTGTCTAGAACATTAGATGCCATAATGGCTTGACATGTCCCTAGGCCCCAAATTTAAACCAGATTTCTGGTTGTCCAATCGCTCCTCCCTAGGGCTCTACTCTGGAATCCCTCATTTGGTGGGGTTTGAAAAACAAAACAAAACAACAAAAACAACAACAACAACAACAAAAACGGACTTCTTCCATCCCACATAATGACCCCAAACTCTTTGGACGGGGCCAAACCCCCAGAGAGTAAGACTCGTCCATTTCCCATTAAGTCACCCGGATATTTCATGACCATGAATGGCACGATCCAGAGATAAAAACTTGAGCAAGAGCCTCACACTCGCCCTTTTTTCATATCCCGAAGAGTTCTCCTCATGGTCTGTAGATCAGCCCTGCCATACCTATGACCCGAAACATAAGCCGAGTTTGTGTTTTCAGAAAACTGTCCAAAGAGCCTAGGCCTACACACCCTACAGGCTGAGGCCCCTGGAGCCAACTGAGGACTGTACTTGCCCTCACCAAGGGAATTCTGTGTGCCCATTCCAATGGCCACAACACTACTAATAGAATAAAACTCCAAATTCCCTGAGGCCATCCCAATAGTGGTGGCTTCCCAGGACAAACAGGAGCAATCTGAGCCCATCTGAGAACCTACCTGCACTCAGACTCGTAGACTGATATCCCCAGAGGTAAAAAGGAATGAACAGGCCCCTAGGCCCTAATCGGATCCATTGCTTTGGTTTCCAGGCATCTTCCTCAGAGGCCTGGATTTCAGTACCAGAATATGGCTGTTTCTTGACTCACCCATCAGAACAAAACTCATCTACACATGGGAAACTTGTACGTGGGAGGTGTGTCAAAGCCTCTTTTTAGGAGAACCCTTCAGGGCCCCAGTGCCACCGCTTCATTCCAAGGTCTCCATAGACTCAAAATCATAATAGGACACATGAACGGGATTGTCCAATTCAACTCAGCATATTCGGTTGCTCCGCAAGATCCAGCAGATCTAACTTGTCTTTTTGCTAGGAGACAATTGGAATGCGACATGGCCTACCCCGCCATCCATCCTTAGAACCCTGCTCAGTATCATTGGCCTGGAGCCAAACAACAGGTCTCAATTTTACTGCAGAAGAATCTTTGCAGTTGGGAGCTTCTCACAACTCCCCCATCGTGAGAAACCCCCATGGCCTCGTGATACCCCCCCCCTTCATGAAGGGGCCATCAGGGCATAAGGTCCAACCTGAGAAATAGTCTGATCCTCACCCTGAATACAGATGCACGAGATCTCGATTCAGGTCTGTATATTGTGCCTGCCATGTCCTCACCCAGTAACCTAAGCATAGCTTGTGTCCTCAGACTTCCGTCCTCAGACTAATGGCCCACAAGCCCTCCAGTTTGGCAATCCAGAATTACAATGCAGCATTCTGCTTGCCCTCCAGAAGAAAAACATTGCCCTCTGGGGCTACCCAGAAACCACAAATGAAGATCAACCTGCACGCCACTTGGCTGTACCCCAAATATATAGGCTGACCTGGGCAATAATGACTTTTCTGACACAGCCTGAGCCTGGACCTCCTGGCCCCACCCAGACAGCTTGCCGCTCACTGAGCACATAGGACCAGCCATTGCCTTAGGTCGATATCTCTTCCCAACCTCGGTTTTCAGGATTCAGAACCTAGACCTTATCTCCAAACACTGCCCAGGTTTGAAAATGATGCAGAAATCAGAACTCCTTCCCAATGGCAAGAACCTTGTGGTTGGCTTGTTGTCCAACGTTCAGTGTAGTGGAAACCTGTTTGTCCGATGAGGCCCCGTCATTGCTCGCGGGCCACATAGGTGGCAAACTCACATTGTGACCCTCAGCCTTAGCCCAGTCCTCAGGTAAGGCCTCTCAGTGGCTGGATGAAGAGACAGCATATTGGGATTTCATGCCCTTAGGCCCCAATTTTTAACCATAGTTCGGGTTGTGCCTTCATTCGTCCCTAGGGCTCTGCTTTGGAATTCCTCTTTTGGTGGGACACCTGATGTAACAACCCTGAAAGGAGTCCTCCATCCAACAGATTGACGAAAAACAATTGGGATCGGGCCAAATCCACAGAGAGCAAGATTCGTCCATGGCCCATGGGGCCTCCTCGACATTCCATGGCCATCGCTGAAACAAAATCCAGAGACAAAAGTCTGAACAAGCGCCTCAGACTCGCACTTTCTTCATATCCTGAAGATGTCTTCTCATGGTTCTTAGATCGGCCTGCCATACCTACGTCCCCAAACATAAGCTGAGTTTGTGTTTTCAGACTTCTGTCCTCAAAGTCCTGGGCCAAACACCCTCCAGGCTGGGGACCCTGGAGCCACACATTAGGACTGTGCCTATCCAATCCATGGGAATTCTGCCCATTCCATTGTCCAAAATCGTACAAATTAGGAGAACCCTCCAAAGTCCCTGAGGCCATCCCAATAGTATAGGTCGCCCGGGACAAAAAAGGTCAGTTTGACACCAGCTGAGCATCTACCTCCACTCATACCCTAGATGGGTGTCCCCAGAGACGAAGATTGAACCAGACAGGACCATAGGCCAAAATCGGATCCATTGCTTTGGTTTACAGGCATGTCTCCTAAAAAACCTGGTTTCCAATACAAGCATTGGGGTTTTCCTGAGGCACCCATCAGAACCAAACTCGTCTCCAAAAGGAAACTTGTGCATGGGAGCTATCTCAAAAGCTGAGGAGAATACTTCATGGTCCCGGTGCCACTACCCCATTTAAAGGCCCTCATGGACACAAACACACATTAGACCCATCCTCAGGAAAGTCCATTTCAACACAGCCACCCTGGTTGCTCCTGCAGAGCCATCAGATCTAAACTGTCTTGTCGCTAGGAGACAATTGGAATGCGAGGCGGGCTTCCCAGGCATCCATCCTCGAACGTTGGTCTGGACTCATCCATATGGGATGTCCTGGAGCTGTCCAACAGGTCTCAATTGTCCCGCAGAACGAATCCTTGGAGGGGTATCCCACCACTCCCAACGTGGGAAAAACTTTATGCTCTCGAGAATCCTCTCCCTTCATGAAGGGGACGTCATGAACAGAAAATCGAGGCTGAGCCAACCTCTGATCCTCGCTCTGACTTCAGAAGCATGAGATATTGCTTCAGATCTTCAGGAGGTACCTGCCGTGCCCTCGCCCTAAAACCCAAGTCTAGCTTGTGTTCTCAGACTTCCATCCTCACACTCCTGGCCCCGAAGCCCACAAGTTTGGCAATTCCGGACCATCATTGCAGCACTCGGCCTGCCCTCTAGAAAAAATATATTGCCTAATGAGCTGCCCGGGCACATTAAATGATTATAAACCTACACGGCACTCGAATGTACTGAATTATATAGTCTAACCTGGGCAGTAGTGCACTGTGTGACACAACCTGAGCCGGGACCTCCTGAGCAACACCCAGACAGCTGACCGCACACTGAGCACATCAGAACCGCCATGGCATTATGTCATCATCTCTGCCCTACCTCAGTTTTCAGGCTTCAGAACCTAGACCTTATCTCCAATCTCTGCCCAGGGATGACTGTGATGCAGAAATCAGAACTCCTGCTTACCCAAGGCAAGAAACCTTGTGGTTGCCATGTTGTCCTACGCTCAATGTAGGATAAACCAGCATTCACCCTGAGGTCACGCCAATTCTTGAGTGCGACGAGGGCATAAACACGCATTGTGACCCTCAGCGTGATTCCTGACCTCTAGTAAATCCTCTCAGTGGCTGGACCATTAGATGTCATAATTGGCTTGACATGTCCCTAGACCCCAATTTTTTAACCAGATTTCTGGTTGTCCAGTCACAACTCCCCAGGGCTCTACTCTGGAATCCCTCATTTGGTGGGACACCTGAGGTTGAAAAACAAAACAAAACAAATCAACAACAACAAAAAAAACCGACTTCTTCCATCCAACAGAGTGACCCCAAACTCCTTGGACGGGGCCAAACCCCCAGAGAGTAAGACTCGTCCATTTCCCATGAAGTCACCTGGAAATTTCACGATCATGAGGGACAAAATATCTAGAGACAAAAACGTGAGCAAGAGCCTCACACTCGCCCTTTTTTCATATCCCAAAGTGTTCTCCTCATGGTCTGTAGATCAGTCCTGCCATACCTATGACCTGAAACATAAGCCGAGTTTGTGTTTTCAGACAACTGTCCCAACAGCTCTGGCCTACACACCCTACAGGCTCAGGACCCTGAGGCCAAACCTGAAGACTGTGCTTGCCGTTTCCAAGGGAATTGTATGTGCCCATTCCAATGGCCAAAACCCTACTAAGAGGATAAACCTCCAAAATTTCTGAGGCCATCCCAATAGTTGTGGCTTCCCAGGACAAACAGGGGCAATCTGAGCCCATCTGAGCACCTACGTGCACTCAGACCCGTAGACTGATGTCCCCAGAGGTAATAAGGTACGAACTGGCCCCTAGGCATCTATCGGATCCATTGGTTTGGCTTCCAGGCATCCCTCCTCAGAGGCCTGGATTTCAATAACAGCATATGGCTGTTTCTTGACTCACCCATGAGAACAAATCTCATCTACACATGGGAAACTTGCATGATCGAGCTGTGTGAAAGCCTCTCTTTCGGAGAACCCTTCAGGGTCCCAGGCCCACCGCTTCATTCCAAAAGTACTCATAGACACAAAATCATATTAGGACACATCCACGGGAGAGTCCATTTCAACTCAGCCTCCTCGGTTGCTCCCCCAGATCCAGCAGATCTAACCTGTCTTGTTGTTGGAAGACAATTGGAATGCGTGGTGGGCTACCCAGCCATCGATCCTTAGAACCCTGCTCGGTATCGTTGTCCTGGAACCAACCACCAGGTCTCAAATGTCCTGCAGAAGAATCTTTGCAGTTGGGAGCTTCTCACAACTCCCATCGTGGGAAAAACCCCATTGCCTCGTGATCCACCCCCCCTTCAAGAATTGGCCATCAGGGACAGAATGTCCAACCTGAGCGATCGTCTGATCCTCGCCTTGTCTTCAGATGCACGAGATCTCGATTCAGGTCTATAGATTGTGCCTGCCATATCCTCACCCAGAATCCTACGCCTAGCTTGGGATCTCAGACTTCCGTCCTCAGAGTACTGGCCCACAAGCCCTGCAGTTTGGCAACCAGAACTACAATGCAACACACAGCCTCCCTCCAGAAGATAAACATTGCCCTCTGTGGCTACCCAGAAACTCCAAATAGGATCAACCTGCACGCCATTCGGCTGTACCCCAAATATATAGGCTGAACTGGGCACTAATGCCCTTTCTGACACAGACTGAGCCTGGACCTCCTGGCCCCACCCACACAGCTGGCCGCACACTGAGCACATGGACCCGCCATGGCCTTAGGTCGTAATCTCTTCTCAACCTCGATTTTCAGGCTTCAGAACCTAGACCTTATCTCCAATCACGGTCCGGGTTTGAAAATGATGCAGAAATCAGAACTCTTTCCCCATGGCAAGAAACCTTGTGGTTGGCATGTTGTCCAAGTTTCAGTGTAGTTGAAACCAGTGTGGCCCATGAGGCCCTGCCCATGCTTGCAGGCCACATTGGTCAAAAACACACATTGTGACCCTCAGGCTGAGCCCAGTCCTCAGGTAAGGCCTCTCAGTGGCTGGATGGAGAGACAGCATATAGGGCTTGCCATGCCCCTAGGCCTCAAGTTTAAAACATAATTCGGGTTGTCCCTTCACTCTTCCCCAGGGCTCTGCTTTGGAATTCCACTTTTGGTGGGACACCTGAGGTAAAAAACCTGAAAGGAGTCCTCCCATCCCACAGATTGACGAAAAACAATTGGGATCGGGCCGAATCCTCAGAGAGTAGGATTCGTCCAAGGCCCATGAGGCCTCCCCAACATTACACGGCCATCGCTGGTACAAAATCCAGAGACAAAAGCCTGAGCACGCGCCTCAGACTCGCTCCTTCTTCATGTCCTGAAGAGTTCTTTAGATAAGAACCTACACGGCACTCGAAGGCACCCAAAATATATAGTCTAACCTGGGCACTAATGCACTGTCTGACAACCTGAGCCAGGACCTCGAGACCAACACCCAGACAGCTGACCGCACACTGAGCTCATCACACCCGCCATCGCCTTAGATGATCATCTCTTCCCTACCTCAGTTTTCAGGCTTCAGAACCTAGACCATATTTCCAGTCACTGCCCAGGGGTGACTGTGATGCAGAAATCAGAACTCTTCGTTACCCATGGCAAGAAACCTTGTGGTTGGCATGTTGTCCAACGTTCAGTGTAGGAGAAACCAGCATTCACCCTGAGGCCCCGCCCATTCTTGAGTGCGACGAGGGCATAAACACGCATTGTGACCCTCAGGGTGAGTCCTGTCCTCTAGTACTTCCTCTCAGTTGCTGGACCATTAGATGTCATAATGGACTTGACATGTCCCTAGGCCCCAATTTTTTAACCAGATTTCTGGTTGTCCCGTCGCCCCTCCCCAGGGCTCTAATCTGGAATCCCCCATTTGGTGGGACAACTGAGGTTGAAAAACAAAACAAAAACAAATCAACAACAACAGAACAACGGACTTCTTCCATCCCACAGAATGACCCCAAACTCTTTGGACGGGGCCAAAACCCAGAGAGTAAGACTCGTCCATTTCCCATGAAGTCACCCCCGGAAATTTCACGACCATGAGTGACACGATATCCAGAGACAAAAACTTGACAAAGAGCCTCACACTCGCCCTTTTTTCATATCCCGAAGAGGTCTCCTCGTGGTCTGTAGATCAGTCCTGCCATACCTATGACCCGAAACATAAGCCGAGCTTGTGTTTTCAGACAACTGTCCAAACAGCCCTGGCCTACACACCCTACAGGCTCAGGCCCCTGGAGCCAAAACTGACGACGGTGTTTGCCATCTCCAAGGGAATTGTATGTGCCCACTCCAATGGCCACAACCCAACTAATAGAATTACCTCCAAAGTCCCTGAGGCCATCCCAATATTTGTGGCTTCCCAGGACAAACTGGGGCAATCTGGGCCCATCTGAGCTCCTACCGGCACTCAGATCCGTAGACTGATGTCCCCAGACGTAAAAAGGAATGAAGAGGCCCCAAGGCACCGTTCGGATCCATTGATTTGGTTTCCAGGCATCTCTCCTCAGAAGCCTGGATTTCAATAACAGCATATGGATGTTTCATGACTCACCCATCAGAACAAATCTCATCTACTCAAGGGAAACATGCAAGATGGAGCTATGTGAAAGCCACTCTTTGGGAGAACACTTCAGGGCCCCAGTCCCACCGCTTCATTCCAAGGTCTCCATAGACACAAAATCATATTAGGACACATCCACAGTAGAGTCCATTTCAACTCAGCCTCCTCGGTTGCTCCCCCAGATCCAGCAGATCTTACCTGTCTTCTTGCTTGGAGACAATTGGAATGCGAGGTGGGCTACCCAGCCATCAATCCTTAGAACCCTGCTCGGAGTCGTTGTCCTGGAGCCAACCAACAGGTCTCAATTGTACTGCAGAAGAATCTTTGCAGTTGGGAGCTTCTCACAAGTCCCATCGTGGGAAAACCCCCATGGCCTCGTGATCCACGCCCCTTTCAAGAAGGGGCCATCAGGGACAGAATGTCCAACCTGAGCGATCGTCTGATCCTCGCCCTGACTTCAGATGCACGAGATCTCGATTCAGGTCTGTAGAATGTGCCTGCCATATCCTCACCCAGAAACCTAGGCCTAGCTTGGATTCTCAGACCTCCGTCCTCAGACTACTGGCCCACAAGCCCTCCCGTTTGGCAATCCAGAACTACAATGCAGCACTCTGCCTTCCCTACAGAAGAAAAACATTGCCCTCTTGGGCTACCCAGAAACCCCAAATGAGGATCAACGGGACACGCTATTCGGATGTACCCCAAATATATAGGCTGACTTGGGCACTAATGCCCTTTCTGAACAGCCTGATCCTGGACCTCCTGTCCCCACCCAGACAGCTGGCCGCACACTGAGCACATCAGACCCGTCATGACCTTATTTCGTCATCTCTTCTCAACCTCTGTTGTCAGGCATCAGAACCTAGACCTTATCTCCAATCACGACCCGGGCTTGAAAATGATGCAGAAATCAGAACTCTTTCCCCATGGCAAGAAACCTTGTGGTTGGCTTGTTGTCCAAGTTTCAGTGTAGTTGAAACCAGTGTGGCCCATGAGGCCCCGCCCATGCTTGTGGGCCACATTGGTCACAAACACACATTGTGACCCTCAGCCGGAGCCCAGTCCTCAGGTAAGGCCTCTCAGTGGCTGGATGGAGAGACAGCATATTGGGCTTGCCATGCCCCTAGGCCGCAAATTTTAACCATAGTTCGTGTTGTCCCTTCACTCTTCCCCTGGGCTCTGCTATAGAATTCCTCTTTTGGTGTGACACCTGAGGTAACAAACCTGAAAGGAGTCCTCCCATGCCACAGATTGACGAAAAACATTAAAGATCTGGCCAAGTCCACAGAAAGCAAGATTCGTCCATCGCCCATGAGGCCTCCGCAACATTCCACGGCCATCGGTGATACAAAATACCGAGACAAAAACCTCAGCATGCGAATCAGACTCGCTCATTCTTCATATCCTGAAGAGTTCTTCATATCCTGAAGAGTTCTTCAGATAAGAACCTACAGGGCACTCGAATGCACTCAAAATACATAGTTTGCAGGCTTCAGATCCTAGACCTTATCTCCAATCACTGCACAGGGGTGACTGTGATGCCGAATTCAGAACTCTTCCTTACCCATGGCAAGAAACATTGTGGTTGGCATGTTGTCCAACTTTCAGTGTAGGAGAAACAAGCATTCACCCTGAGGTCCCGCCCGTTCTTGAGTGCGACGAGCGCATAACACTCATTGTAACCCTCAGCGTGAGTCCTCTCCTCTAGTACGTCCTCTCAGTGGCTGGATCATTAGAGGTCATAATGTGCTTGACATGTCCTTAGGCCCCAATTTTTAACCAGATGTCTGGTTGTCCAGTCGCCCCTCCACAGGGCTCTACTCCGGAATCCCTCATTTGGTGGCACACCTTAGGTTGAAAAACAAAACAAAACAAATCAACAACAACAGAACAACGGACTTCTTCCATCCCACAGAATGACCCCAAACTCTTTGGACAGGGCCAAACCCCAGAGAGTAAGACTCGTCCATTTCCGATGAAGTCACCCGGAAATTTCAAGACCATGAGTGAAACGATATCCAGAGACAAAAACTTGAGGAAGAGCCTCACCCTCGCCCATTTTTCATATTCCGAAGAGTTCTCCTCATGGTCTGTAGAACAGTGCTGCCATACCTATGACCCGAAACATAAGCCGAGTTTGTGTTTTCAGACAACTGTCCAAACAGCCTTGGCCTACACACCCTACAGGCTCAGGCCCCTGGAGCCAAACCTGACGACGGTGCTTGCCCTCTCCAAGGGAATTGTATGTGCCCACTCCAATGGCCACAAACCTACTAATTGGGTAAACCTCCAAATTCCCTGAGGCCATCCCAATATTTGTGGCTTCCCAGGACAAACTGGGGCAATCTGGCCACATCTGAACACCGACCGGCACTCAGACCCGTAGCCTGATGTCCCCAGAGGTAAAAATGTAAGAACAGGCCCCTAGGCAACTATCGGATCCATTGCTTTGGTTTACAGGTATCTCTCCTCAGAGGCCTGGTTTTCAATAACAGCATATGGCTGTTTCTTGACTCACCCATCAGAACAAATCTCATCTACACATGGGAAACTTGCACGATGGAGCTGTGTGAAAGCCTCTCTTTAGGAGACAATTCAGGGCCGCAGTGCTACCGCTTCATTCCAAGGTCTCCATAGACAGAAAATCATATTAGGACACATCCACGGGGGTGTCCATTTCAACACAGCCTCCTCGGTTGCTCCCCCAGATCCAGCAGATCTAACCTGTCTTGTTGCTTGTAGACAATTGGAATGCGAGGTGGGCTACCGAGACATCCATCCTTAGAACCCTGCTCTGAATCGTTGTCCTGGAGCCAACCAACAAGACACAATTGTCTTGCAGAAGAATCTTTGCAGTTGGGAGCTTCTCAGAACTCCCATCTTTGGAAAACCCAATGGCCACCTGATCCACCCCCACTTCAAGAAGGGGCCATCAGGGACAGAATGTCCAACCTGAGCGATCGTCTGATCCTCTCCCTGACTTCAGATGCACGAGATCTCGATTCAGGTCTGTACATTGTGCCTGCCATAACCTCACCCAGAAACCTAGGCCTAGCTTGGGTTCTCAGACTTCCATCCTCAGACTACTAGCCTACAAGCCCTCCAGTTTGGCAATCCAGAACTACAATGCAGCACTCTGCCTGCCCTCCAGAAGAAAAACATTGCCCTCTGGGGCTACCCAGAAACCCCAAATGAGGATCAATGGGGCACACCTTTCTACTGTACCCCACATATATAGGCTGACCTGGGCACCAATGCCTTTTCTGACACAGCCTGATCCTGGACCTCCTAGCCCCACCCAGACAGCTTTCTGCACACTGAGCAAATCGGACCCCTCATGGCCTTAGTTCGTCATCTCTTCTCAACCTCGGTTTTCAGGCTTCAGAACCTAGACCTTATCTCCAATCACGGCCCGGCTTTGAAAATGATTCAGAAATCAGAACTCTTTCCAGATGGCAAGAAACCTTGTGGTTGCCATGTTGTCCAAGGTTCAGTGTAGTTGAAAACAGTGTGGCCAATGAGGCCCCGCCCATGCTTGCAGGCCACATTGGTCACAAACACTCATTGTGACACTCAGCCTGAGCCCAGTCCTCAGTTAAGGCCTCGAAGTGGCTGGATGGCGAGACAGCATATTGGGCTTGCCATGCCCCTAGGCCCCAAATTTTAACCATATTTCGGGTTGTCCCTTCACTCTTCCCCATGGCTCTGCTTTGGAATTCCTCTTTTGGTGGGACCCCTGAGGTAAGAAACCGAAAGGAGTCCTCCCATTCCACAGATTGACAAAAAACAATTGGGATCGGGGCAGTCCACAGAGAGCAAGATTCGTCCATGGTCCATGAGGCCTCCCCAACATTCCACGGCCATCGCTGATACAAAATCAAGAGACAGAAGCCTGAGCACGCGCCTCAGACTCGCTCATTCTTCATATCCTGAAGAGTTCTTCAGATGAAAACCTACACGGCACTCGAATGCACCCAAAATATATAGACTAACCTGGGCACTAATGCAGTGTCTGACAACCTGAGCCGAACCTCGTGAACAACACCCAGACAGCTGAAAGCACACTGAGCACATCAGACCCGCCATGGCCTTAGGACATCATCTCTTCCCTACCTCAGTTTGCAGGCTTCAGAACCTAGACCTTATCTCCAATCACTGCCCAGGGGTGACTGTGATGCAGAAATCAGAACTCTTCCTTACCCATGGCAAGAAACTTTGTGGTTGGCATGTTGTCCAACGTTCAGTGTAGGAGAAACCAGCATTCAGCCTGAGGGCCCGCCCATTCTTGAGTGCGACGAGGGCATAAACTCGCATTGTAACCCTAAGATTGAGTCCTGTCCTCTAGTACGTCCTCTCAGTGGCTGGACCATTAGATGTCATAATGGGCTTGAAATGTTCCTAGGCCCCAATTTTTAACCAGATTTCTGGTTGTCCAGTCGCCCCTCCCCAGGGCTCTGCTCTGGAATCCCTCATTTGGTGGGACACCTGAGGTTGAAAAACAAAACAAAAAAATCATCAACAACAGAACAACGGACTTTTTCCATCCCACAGAATGACCCCAAACACTTTGGACGGGGCCAAACCAGCAGAGAATAAGACTCGTCCATTTCCCATGAAGTAACCCGGAAATTTCACGTCCATGAGTGACACGATATCCAGAGACAAAAACTTGAGCAAGAGCCTCACACTCGCCCTTTTTTCATATCCCGAAGAGTTCTCCTCATGGTCTGTAGATCAGTCCTGCCATACCTATGACCCGAAACATAAGCCGAGTTTGTATTTTCAGACAACTGTCCAAACAGCCCTAGCCTACACACCCTACAGGCTCAGGCCCCTGGAGCCAAACATGACGAATGTGCTTGCCCTCTCCAACGGAATTGTATGTGCCCATTCCAATGGCCACAACCCTACTAATAGGATAAAACTCCAAAGTCCCTGAGGCCATCCCTATAATTGGGCTTTCCCAGGGCAAACAGGGGCAATCTGGGCCCATCTGAGCACCTACCGGCACTCAGACCCGTAGACTGATGTCCCCAGAGGTAAAAAGGAACAAACAGGCCCATAGGCACCTATCGGATCCATTGCTCTGGTTTCCAGGCTTCTCTCCTTAGAGATCATTAGAACCATTAGAATCCTGCTCTTGCGTCGTTCCTTATGGGACATCCTTGAGCCATCCAAGAGGTCTCGACTATCCCACAGGAGACCTTGTGCATGGACCACCTCACAACTCATATCATGGAAAGCTTCCAAGGTCACATGATGCCCCCATCTTCATGAAGGCGGATCATGGAAAGAAACTCCTCCCTGACCCAACGGCTGATCTTCGCCTTGACTTCAGATGCACGAGATCTTGATTAAGCTCTTCAGAGTGCACCTGCTGTGCCCTCACCCCAAAACCTAAGCATAGCTAGTGTTCTCAGACTTCCGTCCTCACTCTCCTGGACCACACGCCCTCCATTTTGGGATTTCTGATGACACAGTGCTGCACACTGCCTGCCCTCTAGAAGAAAAACGTTGCCCTATGGGTCTACCCAGAAACCTCAAATGAGGATAAACCTGCATGCCACTCAACTGTACACCAATTATATAGTCTAGCTTGTGCACTAATGCCCTGTCTGACACAACCTGAGGCCTGAATTCCCAACCGACACCCAGACAACTGCCATACACTGAGAACATCTGAACCGCCATGGCCTTAGGTTGCCATCTCTTTCCAACCTGTTTTTCAGGCTACAGAAATCTAGACCTTATCTCTACTCATTTCCCATGGGTGAACGTGATGCAGAAATCATAACTCCTCCTTCCCTCTCGCCAGAATCTTGTGGTTGGCATCTTATCCAAAGTTCATTGTAGGACCCCTCTAGGGCCTACAGTAGTAGTAGTAGGGCCCCTGAGGGTAGTGTAGGGTCCCTGAGGCCCTGCCCATGCTTAAGAGCTGCGGTGGGCACAAACACACATTGGGACCCTCAGTTTGAGCCCTGTCCTCAAGTAAAGCCTCTCAGTGGCTGGACCATGAGCACGCATATGGGGCCTGCCATGCCCCATGTCACCCAATCTTAACCAGAGGTAGAGACATCTAGTCACCCCTACTCAGGGCTCTGCTCTGGAATCCCTCTTTGGTGGGACATTTGAGGTAAGTAAACACAGAAAGCATTCCTCCCACCCACAGAATATCCCCAATCACTTGGGATCAGGCCATCCCCAGAGAGAAAGACTCCTCCATGGCCCATGAGGCAAGCCCGACATTCCACGGCCACTATTGACACAAAATCCAGAGACATAAGGCTCACCCTTAGGTCATAGCCCCAAAAATTCTCCTCATAGTCTGTAGATCGGGCCTGCCATACCTACGTCCCCAAACTGTGTTTTCAGACTTCTATCCTGACATCCCTGTCCCACACACCCTCCAGGCTGAGGCCCCTGGAGCCACACCTCAGGACTGTGCCTACCCTCTCCAAGGAAATTCTTCCCATTCCATTGGCCACAACCCTACAGATTAGGAGAAACCTCCAAGGTCCCAGAGGCCATTCCAATAGTGTAGGCCGCCCAGTACAAAGAGGTGTGATCTGTCACAAGCTGAGCAACTGATCAACGACCTCAACTCACCCGTATACAGATATCCCAAGAGAAAGGTATTAAACTGGACAGGCCCCTAGAACGTAATTGGTTCCATTGCTTTTGTTTCTAAGCATCTCTCCTCAGAGGCCTGTTTTCCAATACCAGCATATGTGGGATTCCAGAGATACCAATCAGAACAAATCTTGTCTCCACATGGGAAACTTATCCTTTGGAGCTCTGTAAAAACCTCCAGTTAGGAGAAAGCTTCAGGTAACCGGAGCCACCGCCCTAATCCAAGGTCTCCATGGACACAAACCCGCATTATGACCATTCGGCAGGAGAGTACATTTCACATCAGCCCCGTTGATTACTCCCCCAGAGCCAAAATATCAAACCTGCCTTGTCGCTCGGAGACAACTTGAATGCAAGCAGACTCTCTAGGCATCCATCGTTAGAATCCTGCTCTGGCGCTGTTCCATATGGGATGTCCTGGGAGCCTTCCAACAGGTCTTGACTGTCCTGCAGAAGGAAACCTTGCAGATTGGAGCATCTCACAACTCCTATCGTGGGAAAACCTACATGGCCTCATGAGATGCTCCCCTTTATAAAGGGGCCATCATGGACAGAAACTCCAACCTGAGCCAACTTCTGATCCATTGCTTTGGTTTCTATGTATCACTCCTCAGAAGCCTTGTTTCCAATATCAGAATATGGGGGTTTCCTAAGGAAACAATCAGAACAGATCTCATCTCCACATGAGAAACTTGCTCTTTGGAGCTGTCAATACCTCAGGTTAGGAGGATCCTTCAGGGCGCTGACACCATGGCCCAATTCCATGGTCTCCAAGGACACAAAATTACATTATGTTCCATCCTCAGGAGAGTCCATTTCAAATCAGCCCACTCGGCTGCTCACCCAGAGCCAGCAGATCAAACTTGCCTTGTCACTAGGAGACAGTTGGAATGCGAGGTGGGCTGCCCAGGCATCCATCCTTAGAACCCTTCTCTGGAGAATTTCTTTATGCGACGTCTTGAATCCAACCAACCCGTCTTGACTGTCTCGCAGAATGAATCCTTGTGCTTTGAAGCATCACACAATCCCACTGTGAGAAAACCTCCATTTCCTCATGATGCCCCACACCTTCATAAATGGGCCATCATGGACAGAAACTCCATCCTAAACCATAGTCTGATCCGCGCCCTGAATTCAGAAGCACGAGATCTCGATTCAGCACTTGAGAGTGTGCCTGCTGTGCCCTCGCCCCGAAACCTAAGCCTAACTTGTGTTCTCAGACTTCCGTCTTCACAATCCTGGCCACACCCCTCCAGTTTGGCAATTCTGGAGACACAATGCAGCACTCTGCCTGCCCTCCAGAAGAAAAATGTTGCCCTATAGGGCTAACCAGAAACGCCAAATGAGTAACAACCTGCATGCCACTCGACCATACCCCAATTATACAATCTAGCTGTGCACTGAAGCCCTGTCTGACATACCCTGAAGGCAGACCTCCAGTCCAACACCCAGACAGCTGGCCGTACACTGAGCATATCAAACCCACAATGGCTTTCGGCCATCATCTCTACCCAACCTCAGTTTTCACCTTCAGAACCTAGACCTTATCTCCACTCACTGCTCAGGAGTGAACGTGATACAAGAATCAGAACTTCTCCTTCCCCATGGCAAGAAACCTTGTGGTTGGCATGTGGTCCAACGTTCATTGTAGGAGAAAGCAGCATGGACTATGAGGCCCCACCTATCCCTGAGGGCTACAATTTGCACAAACACACATTGTGACCCTCAGCATGAGCCCTATCCTCATGTAAAGCCTCTTAGTGACTGGAACAACAGCCCACATATGGGGCTTGCCAAGCCCCTAGTCCCCCAATCTCAACCAGAGTCAGAGATGTCTAGTCACCCCTACTCAGGGCACTGCTCTGGAATCCCTCTTTGGTGGGACACCTGAGGAAAAAAAAATACAGAAAGGACTCTTCCCATCCACAGAATGATCCCAACCACTTGGGATCAGGCCAAATCACCAGAGAAAGACATGTCCATGGCCCTTGAGGACACCCCGACATTCGACGGCCACCGTAGGCACCAAATCCAGAGACAAAAGCCTGAGCAAACGCCACATACACGCCCTTTGTTCATAGCCCAGAAAATTATAGCGGTCTGTAGATCGAGCCTTCATACATACATCCCCAAACCTAAGCTGAGTTTGTGTTTTCAGACTTCTGTCCGCACAGTCCTGGCCCACACACCATCCAAGCTGGGGCCCCTGGAGCCACACCTGAGGACTGTGGCTTCCCTCTCCAGGGGAATTCTGCCATTTCCATTGGACACAACCCTATAGATTAGGAGAAACCTCCAAACTCCCCGAGGCCATCCCAATAGTGTTGGCTGCCCGGGACAAACAGGGATGATCTTTCACAAGTTAGGAAACTACCTCCACTCAGACCCAGAGACAGATATCCCCATAGAATAAGATTGAACTGGACAGGCACTTAGGCCCTAATCAGATCCATTGCTTTTGTTTCCAGGCATCTCTCCTCAGAGGCCTGGTTACCAATACCAGCATATGGGGGATTACTGATGCACTCATAGAAAAATCTCATCTCCACATAGGAAATGTACTATTTGGAGCTCTATAAAAACCTCTGTTTAGGAGAATCTTTCAGGGCCCCGGATCAAGCGCCCCATTCCAAGGTCTCCATGGACTTAAACCCACATTATGATCTATCCTCGGTAGAGTCCATGTCAACTCATCCTCCTTGTTTTTCTCCCCCAGGGCCTTCAGATCAAACCTGCCTTGTTGCTAGGAGACAACTAGAATGGGAGGCGGGCTGCCCAGGCATCCATCCTTAGAACCCTACTCTGGAGTCGTTCCATATGGGACATCCTAGAGCCATCCAACAGGTCTCAAGTGTCCCACAGAAGGAATCTTTGCAGTCTGGTGCATCTCACAACTCCCATTGTGGGAATATCTTCATGGCCTCTTGAGACGCTCCACTTTATAAAGGGGCCATCATGGACAGAAACTCCAACCTGTGCAAACGTCTGATATTCGCCCTGGCTTCAGGTGCATGAGATCTTGATTCAGCTCTGCAGAGTGTGCCTTCTGTGCCCTCACCCCCAAAACTAAGCCTAGCTTGTGTTCTCAGACTACCGTCCCTCACACCCCTGGCCCAAAAGCCCTACAGTTTGGCAATACTGGGGCCACAATGCAGCACTCTGCCTGCCCTCCAGAAGAAAAACGTTGCCTTATGGCGCAACCTAGAAACCCGAATGAGGATCAACTGAACGCCACTCGACTGCACCCCAAATATACAGTCTACACTGTCTAATGCCCTGTCTGACAAAGCATGAGCCCACACCTCCAGACCTACGCTCAACAGCTAGCCACACACTGAGCTCATTGTACCCATCAGGTCCTTAGGTCTTCATCTCTTCCCAACCTCGGTTTTCGGGTTTCAGAACCTAGACCTAAACTCCAATCAATGTCCAGGGGTGAACGTGATGCATAAATCACAACTCTTCCTTCGCCATGGCCGGAAACCTTGTGGTTGGCATATTCTCCAACGTTCAGTGTAGGAGAATCCAGCGTGGCCCATGAGGCCCTTCCCATGCTTGAGGGCCTTGTTGGGCACAAATAGGCATTGTGACCCTCAGCATGAGCCCTGTCCTGAAGGAAGACCTCTCAGTGACTGAATCAAGAGCCCACATATTGGACTTGCCATCCCCCTAGGCCCCCAAACTTAAACAGAGGTGGGGTTATCCAGTTGTCCCTACCAAGGACTCTGCTCGGGAATCCCTCTTTTATTGGCACACATGAGGTACATAAAATAAAATAAAAAAACAGAAAGGACACCTCCCATCCCACAGAATGTACGCAAACTCTTGGGATTGGGTCAAATCCTCAGAGAAGGAAAGCCGTCCACAACCCATGAGGCCACGCCAGCATTCGACCCACATTGTTGACACAAATCCAGAGACAAAACCTGAGCAAGCACCTCAAACTCACCCTTTTTCATATCCAGAAGTGTTATCACGGTCTGTAGATTGGGCGTGCCATACCTATGTCCCCAATCCTAAGCGGAGTTTGTGTTTTCAGACTTCTGTCCCCACAGGCCTGGCCCACACACCCTCAAGGCTGGGCCCATAGAGCCAAACTCAGAACTGTGCCTGCCCTCTCCAGGGGATTTCTGCCGATTTCCATTGGCCACAACACTATAGATTAGGAGAAACTCAAAAATCCCGAGGCCATTCCCAATATTATAGGCTGCGCAGGACAAACAGGGGCGATCTGACACAAGCCGAGCAACTACCTCCCCTAAGATCCATAGACACGTATCCCCAGGAAAGAAATTGAACCGGACAGGCACCTAGGCCCTAATCATATCCATTGCTTTTGTTTCCAGGCATCTGTCCTCAGAGGCCTGGTTTCCAATACCAGCATATGGGAGATTCCTTAGGCACTCATCAAAACAATTCTCTTCTCTACATAGGAAACGTACTCTTTAGAGCACCATCAAAATCTCCGGTTATGAGCATCCCTCAAGGCCCCGGATCAAGCACCCCATTCCAAGGTCTCCATGGACACAAATGCACATTATGACCCATCCTCAACTCACCCATTTCAACACACCCGCCTCGGTTACTCCCCTAGATCCAGCAGATCGAACTTGCCTTGGCGCTATGAGACACCTGGAATGGGAGGCAGGCTGCCCAGGCATCCATCCTTAGAACCCTGCTCTGGATAACTTCCTTATGGGATGTCCTGGAGCCATCCAGCAGGTCTCGACTGTCCCACGGAAGGAATCATTGCGGTTTGGAGCATCTCACAATTCCCATCGTGGGAAAACCTCCATGGCCTCGTGACACCCTCCCGTTCATGAAGGGGCCGTCATGGACAGAAACTCCAACCTGAGCCAACGTCTGATCCTAGCTCTGTCTTCAGGTACACGGGATCTCGAATCATCTCTGCAGAGGGTTCCTGCCGTCCCCTCACCCCGAAATCTAAGTCTGGCTTGTGTTCTCAGAATTTTTTCCTCACACTCCTGGCCCACAAGCCTTCCAGTTTGGGAATTCTGGAGCCACTATGTGGCACTGTGTCTTCCTTCCAGAAGAAAAACGTTGCCCTCTGGGGCTGCCCAGTAACCACAAATGAGTACCAACCTGCACGAAACTCGACTGCACCCCAATGATACAGTCTAGCCTGGGCACTAATTCCCTGTCTGCCACAGCCTGAGCCTGCACCTCCCAACCCACACACAACAGCTGGCCGAACACTGAGTACATCAAAACACACCATTGCCTTAGGTCTTCATCTCTTCCCAACCTCAGTTTTCAGGCTTCAGAACCTAGGCCTTAAATCCAATCACAGTCCAGGAGTGAAAGTGTTTTAGAAATTAGAACTCCTTCTTCCCCATGGCCAGAAAACTTGTGGTTGCCATATTGTGCAACGTTCAGTGTAGGAGAAACCAGCATGGTACATTAGGCCACGCCCTGACTTGAGGGGCTCCTTGGGCACAAAAACACATTGTGAAACTCAATGTGAGCCCTATGCTCAAGGAAGGCCTCTCAGTGTCTGGACCAAGAGCCCACATATGGGGCTTGCCATGTACTTAGGTCCCAATGTTAACCAGAGTTCTGGTTGTCCAGTCGCCCCTCCCCAGGACACTGCTGTGGAATCACTCTTTTGGTGGTCCACCTGAGGTAAAAAAAAAAAAAAAAAAAAAAAAAAAAAAAAAAAAAAAAAAAAACCAGAAAGGCCTCCTCCCTTCCCACAGAATGACCCCAAACTCTTGGATTTGGTCAAATCCCCGGAAAGGGAGCCTCATCGATGGCCCATGAGGACACCCGGACATTTCATGGCAATCGGTGACACATATCCAGAAAAAAATAAGCATGAGCAAGCACCTCACTTTCGCCCTTTGTTCATATCCCGAAGAGTTCTCCTCACGGTCTATATATCGGGCCGGCCATACCTACAGACCCAAACCTAAGTGGAGTTTGTGTTTTCAGACTTTTGTCCAAATAGCCCTGGACCACACACGCTCCACACTTGGGTCCCTGGAGCCACACCTCAGGACTGTGCTTCCCTTTCAAGAGAATTCTTCCCATTCCATTGGCCACAACCTTGCAAATTAGGAAAAACCTCCAAAGTTACCGAGGCCATCCCAATAGTGTAGGCCGCCCAGGACAAACAGGTGTGATCTCAAACCAGCTGAGCAACTACCTCCACTCTGACAAAAGATGTCCCCAGAGAAGAATATTGAACCGGACAGGCCCCTAGGCCCTAAGCAGATCCATTGCTTTGGTTTCCAGGCATCTCTCCTCAGAGGCCTCATTTCTAATACCAGCAAATGGTGGTTTCCTGAGGCACCAATAAGAACAAATCTCGTCTCCCCATGGAAAACTTGCTCATTGGAGCTTTGTTATCACCTCTGGTTAGGAGAATCCTTCAGGGCCCTGGTGCCTTTGCCCCATACCAAGGTCTCAATGGACTCAAACCAACATTAAGACCATCCTCAGGAAAGTCCATTTCAACTCATTTAAAACCATCCTCAGGAAAGTCCATTCCAACTCAGCCCCCTCGGATTCTACCCCAAGCCAGCAGAACAAACGTTTCTTGTTGCTAGGAGACAATTGGAATTGAGGCTGTCTGCCCAGGCATCCATACTTAGAACCCTGTTCTGGAAAAATACCTTAGGAGACGTCCTGGAGCCATCCAACATATCTTAATTGTCCCACAGAAGGAATCCTTGCGGTTTGGAGCATCTCACATCTCTAATAGTGGGAAAACCCCCATGGCCTCATAATGCCCCCCCCCTTCATGAAGGGGCCAACATGGACAGGAACTCCAACCTGAGCCAAAGTCTGATCCTCGACCTGACTTCAGACTCATGAGATCTCAATTCAGCTCTGCAGAGTGTGCCTGCCATGTCCATTCCCCGAAACCTAAGCCTAGCTTGTGTTCTCAGACTTCCATCCTCACTCTCCTGGCCCACAAGCCCTCCAGTTTGGGAATTCCGAAGCCACAATGCAGCACTCTGCCTGCCCTCCAGAAGAAAAACTTTGCCCTATGCTGCTAATAAGAAACCCCAAATGATTATCTAATGCATGCCACTCGACTGTAAAGCAATTATACAGCCTACACTGAATACGAAAGCCCTGTCTGGCACAACCTGAGACAAGACATCCCAAACGACACCTAGACAGCTGGCTCCAACCTGGACACAAGGGACCCTAAATGGCTGTAGTTCGTCATCTCTTCCAACCTCGGTTTTCAGGCTTCAGAACCTAGACCTTATCTCCAATCACTGCCCAGGGCTGAACGTGATGCAGAAATTAGAATTCCTCCTTCCCCATGGCCAGAAACGTTGTGGTTGGCATGTTGTCCAACGTTCAATGTGGGAAAACCTGCATTGTCGGAAAGGCCCTGCCAGTGCTTGAGGGCCGCCTAGGGCACAGACATGCATTGTGACCTGTAGCGTGAGTCCCGTATTAAAGTAA
Organism: Mustela putorius furo; assembly: GCF_011764305.1. NCBI lineage: Eukaryota > Metazoa > Chordata > Mammalia > Carnivora > Mustelidae > Mustela > Mustela putorius. The sequence continues at coordinate 146,125 of NW_025421630.1, forward strand.
CGCCTCTCAGTGGCTGGACCAAGATCCTGCATATGGGGCTTGTCATATCCATAGGCCCCCAGGCTTAACATGAGAGCGAGTATTCCAGTTGTCAGTACCCACTGCTATGCTCCAGAATCCCTCTACTGGGGGGACACATGAAGCAGAAAACAGGACTCTTCCCTTCCCACAGAATGACCCCAAACTCTTGGGGGCTTGACAAACTACTAGAGAGGGAAACTTCTACGACCCATGAGGCAACTCCTACATTAAACGGCCATTGTGGACAAAATATCCAGAGACAAAAGACTGAGCGACTGCCTCCCTCTCACCCTTCTTTCATATCCAGAGGAGCTCCCCTCACGGACTGTAGATCAGGCCTGCCATAACCTCGGCCTCAACCTCAGCTGAGTTTGGGTTTTTGGATGTCTGTCTGCACAGCCGTGGCCCACACCGCCTCCAGGCTGGTGTCTCTGGAGCCACACCACAGAACTGTGCCTGCTCTCTCCTAAGAAACTGCCCGTTCCATTGGCCGCAACTCTACAAAATAGTAGAAACCTCAAGGTCCCCAAGGACATCCCACGACCGCAAGCCGCACTGGACAAACAGGGGCATTATGACACCAGCTGAGCAACTACTACCTCCATGCAGACACACAGACTGATATCCGCAGAGACAGAAGATTGAACCAGACAGGCCCCTAGGCCCTATTATGAACTCTTGCTTTGGTGTCCAGGTATCACTCCTAAGAGGCCTGGGTTCGAAGACCAGTATATGGGGCTATCCTGAGGCACCAGACAGAACACCTCTCATCTCCGCATGGAAAGCTTCCTTGTTGGAGTTGTGTCAAACCCTTCGGGTTGGAGAATCCTGCAGAGTCCCTTAGCTACTGCCACATTCCAAGGTCTCCATGGCCACCAACCCACATTATGACTCATCCTCAGGAAAGTCCATTTAAACTCAGCCTTCTGGGTAGCTCACCCAAGAGCCCGCAGATTGAGCGTGCCTTATCTCGACCAGGCAATGGGAAGGTGAGTTGGCGTTTCTCGGCATCCATGCTTAGGCCCCTGCTCTCGAGTCTTTCTGTATGGGGCATCCTGGAACCATCCAATAGTACTCGACTGTCCTGAGGAAGGATACTTTGATGTTTAGAGCAGCTCACAACTCCCAGCGTAGGGAAACCTCCCAGGCCGCATGACGCCCCCACCCCCTTCAGGAAGGGGCCGTCATGGACACAAACTACAGCTTGAGGCAACATCTGATACTCTCCCTGACCTCAGATGCAGGAGATCTCGATTCAGCCTCTGCACAGTGGGCCCAAACCTCGTGCTACCTTGTGTTTTCAGATTTCCTTCCTCACACTCCTGGCAAACATGTCCTCAAGACTTGGAATTCTGGAACCAAAATGCAGCCCTATGCTGGCCCTCCAGAAGAAAAACGTTGCTCTATGGGGATCTCCATAATCCCCAAATGAAGATCAACCTGCTCGGTTCTCGACCTCACCCTAATTGGATTGTTCGGGTTGTCCATTCATCCCTCCCCAGAGCTCTGCTTTGGAATCCCTCTTTTGGTGGGACACCTGAGGTAACAAAACTAAAAGGACTCCTCCCATCCTTCAGATTGACCCCAAACAATTGGGATTGGACCAAATTCACAGAGAGGAAGTCTCGTCCATGGCCCATGAGGCCTCACCGAGATTCCACAGCCATCATTGACAACAAATCCAGAGACAAAAGTCTGAGCAAGCGCCTCACACTCGCTCTTTTGTCGTATCCTGAAGAGTTCTCCTCACGGTCTGTGGATCGGGCCTGCCATACCTACTTCCCAAACAAAGCCGAGTTTGTGTTTTCAGACTTCTGTCCCCACATTCCTGGCCCACAGACCCTTCAGGCTGGGGCCCCTGGAGCCACACATCAGGACTGTGCCTGTCCATACCATGGGAATTCTGCCCATTCCATTGTCCACCATCGTACAAATTAGGAAAAACCTCCAGAGTCCCCAAGGACATCCCAATAATGTAGGCCGCCCAGGACAAACAAGGGTCATCTGAAACCAGCTGAGCATCTACCTCTACTCAGCGTAGATGGATGTCCCCAGAGAAGAAGTTTGAATCAGACAGGCCCCTTGGCCTGAATCAGATTCATTGCTTTCGGTTACAGGTATCTGTCCTCAGAGGCCTGGTTTCCAATATTAGCATATGGGGATTTCATGAGGCAGCAATCAGAACAAATCTCTTCTCCACATGGGAAAATTATCCTTTGAAGATGTCTCAAAACCTCCAGTTAGGAGAATCCTTCAGGGCCTGTGTGCCACTGCCCCATTACAAGGTCTCCATTGACACAAAAACACATTAGGACCCATCCACAGGAGAGTGCATTTCAACTGAGTGTATTCGGTTGCTCCTCGAGATCCAGCAGATCTAACTTGTCTTGTTGCTAGGAGACATTTGGAATGTGAAGTGGCCTACCCCGCCATTGATTCTTAAAACCCTGCTCGGAATCGTTGGCCTGGAGCCAACCAACAGGTCTCAATTGTCCTGCAGAAGAATCTTTGCAGTTGGGAGCTTCTCAGAACTCCCATCGTGAGAGAACCCCCATGGCCACATGACCCCCCCCCCCCCTTCATAAAGGGGCCATCAGGGACATAAGGTCCAACCTGAGCGATCGTCTGATCCTCACCCTGATTTCAGATGCACGAGATCTCGGTTCAGGTCTGTAGATTGTGCCTGCCATGTCCTCACCCAGAAACCTAAGCCTTGCTTGTGTCCTCAGACTTCTCTTTCCACAGACTACTGGCGCACAAGCCCTCCAATTTGGCAATCCAGAACTACAATGCAGCACTCTACCTGCCCTGCAGAAGAAATACATTGTCCTCTGGGGTTACCTAGAAACCCCAAGTGATGATCAACCTGCACGACACTTGGCTATACCCAAAATATATAGGATGACCTGGGCAATAATGCCCTTTCTGACACAGCCTGAGCCTGGACCTCCTGGGCCCACCCAGACAGCTGGCTACAAACTGAGAACTTCAGACCCCCCATGGCCTTAGGTCGTTATCCCCTTCCAACCTCAGTTTTCAGGCTTCAGAACCTAGACCTTATCTCCAATCACTGCCCAGGTTTGAAAATGATGCAGAAATCAGAACTCCTTCCCGATGGCAGGAAAACTTGTGGTTGGCTTGTTGTCCAACGTTCAGTGTAGTGGAAACCAGTGTGTCCTTTGAGGACCCGCCATTGCTTGTGGTCGAGATAGGTAGCAAACACACATTGTGACCCTCAGCCTAAGCCCAGTCCTCAGCTAAGGCCTCTCAGTGGCTGGATGAAGAGACGGCATATTGGGCTTGCCATGCCCCCAGGTTCCAATTTTTAACCATAGTTCGTGTTGTCCCTTCACTCTTCCCCAGGGCTCTGCTTTGGAATTCCTCTTTTGGTGGGACACCTGATGCAACAACCCTGAAAGGAGTCCTCCATCCAACAGATTGACGAAAAGCAATTGGGATCGGGCCAAATCCACAGAGAGCAAGATTCGTCCATGGCCCATGAGGCCTCCTCGACATTCCACGGCCATCGCTGATACAAAATCCAGAGACAAAAGCCTAAGCAAGCACCTCAGACTCGCACTATCTTCACATTCTGAAGATGTCTTCTCATGGTTTGTAGATCGGGCCTGCCATACCTACGTCCCCAAACATTAGCTGAGTTTGTGTTTTCAGACTTCTGTCCTCAAAGTCCTGGGCCACATACCCTCCAGGCTGGGGACCCTGGAGCCACACATTAGGACTGTGCCTACCCAATCCATGGGAATTCTGCCCATTCCATTGTCCCAAACCGTACAAATTAGGAGAACCCTCCAAAGTCCCTGAGGCCATCCCAATTGTATAGGTCGCCCGGGACAAAAAAGGGCAGTCTGACAACAGCTGAGCATCTAACTCCACTCATACCCTAGAAGGATGTCCCCAGAGAAGAAGATTGAACCACACAGGACCCTAGGCCAAAATTGGATCCATTGCTTTGGTTTAAAGGCATGTCTCCTCAAAACCCTGGATTACAATACCAGCATTGGGGTTTTCCTGAGGCACCCATCAGAACCAAACTCGTCTCCACAAGGAAACTTGTGCATGGGAGCTATGACAAAAGCTGAGGAGAATACTTCAGGGTCCCGGTGCCATCGCCCGATTCCAAGGCCCTCATGGACACAAACACACATTAGACCCATCCTCCGGAAAGTCCATTTCAACTCAGCCACCCCGGTTGCTCCCGCAGAGCCATCAGATCTAAACTGCCTTGTCGGTAGGAGACAATTGGAATGCTAGGTGGGCTTCCCAGGCATCCATCCTCGAACGTTGGTCTTGACTCATCCATATGGGATGTCCTGGAGCTGTCCAACAGGTCTCAATTGTCCCGCAGAAGGAATCCTTGGAGGGGGCATCCCACCACTCCCAACGTGGGAAAACATCCACGGCCTCGAGATTCGGCTCCCTTTATGAAGGGGCCGTCATGAACAGAAAATCCAAGCTGAGCCAACGTCTGATCCTCGCTCTGACTTCAGATGCATGAGATATTGATTCAGATCTTCAGGGGGTACATGCCGTGCCCTCGCCCTGAAACCCAAGTCTAGCTTGTGTTCTCAGACTTCCATCCTCACACTCCTGGCCCAGAAGCCTACAAATTTGGCAATTCCGGACAATCATTGCAGCGCTCTGCCTGCCCTCTAGAAAAAATAGATTGCCTAATGAGCTGCCCGGGCACATTAAATGAGAATAAACCTACACGGCACTCGAATGTACCGAAATTATATAGTCTAACCTGGGCATTAATGCACTGTCTGACACAACCTGAGCCGGGACCTCCTGAGCAACACCCAGACAGCTGACCGCACACTGAGCACATCAGACCCGCCATGGCATTAGGTATCATCTCTGCCCTACCTCAGTTTTCAGGCTTCAGAACCTAGACCTTATCTACAATCACTGCCCAGGGGTGACTGTGATGCAGAAATCAGAACTCCTGCTTACCAAGGCAAGAAACCTTGTGTTGCCATGTTGTCCTACGTTCAGTGTAGGAGAAACCAGCATTCACCCTGAGGTCACGCCCATTGTTGAGTGCGACGAGGGCATAAACACGCATTGTGACCCTCCGCGTAATTCCTGACCTCTAGTAAATCCTCTCAGTGGCTGGACCATTAGATGTCATAATGGGCTTGACATGTCCCTAGGCCCCAATATTTAACCAGATTTCTGGTTGTCCAGTCACAACTCCCCAGGGCTCTACTCTGGAAACCATCATTTGGTCGGACACCTGAGGTTGAAAAACAAAAAACAAAACAAATCAACAACAACAAAAAAAAACCGGACTTCTTCCATCCCACTTAGTGACCCCAAACTCCTTGGACTGGGCCAAACCCCCAGAGAGTAAGACTCGTCCATTTCCCATGAAGTCACCCGGATATTTCACGACAATGAGTGACACAATATCTAGAGACAAAAAGGTGAGCAGGAGCCTCACACTCGCCCATTTTCCATATCCCAAACTGTCCTCCTCATGGTCTGTAGATCAGTCCTGCCATACCTATGACCTGAAACATAAGCCGAGTTTGTGTTTTCAGACAACTGCCCTAACAGCTCTGGCCAACACACCCTACAGCCTCAGGCCCCTGAGGCCAAACCTGAAGACTGTGCTTGCCCTCTCCAAGGGAATTGTATGTGCCCATTCCAATGGCCACACAACCCTACTAAGAGGATAAACCTCCAAAATTCCAGAGGCCATCCCAATAGTTGTGGGTGTCCCAGGACAAACAGGGGCAATCTGAGCCCATCTGAGCACCTACCTGCACTCAGACCCGTAGACTGATATCCCCAGAGGTAATAAGGAACAAATAGGCCCCTAGGCAACTATCGGATCCATTGCTTTGGTTTCGAGGCATCTCTCCTCAGAGGCCTGGATTTCAATAACAGCATATGGCTGTTTCTTGACTCACCCATCAGAACAAATCTCATCTACACATGGGAAACTTGCACGATGGAGCTGTGTGAAAGCCTCTCTTTAGGAGAACCCTTCAGGGCCCCAGTGCCACCGCTTCATTCCAAGGTCTCCATAGACACAAAATCATATTAGGTCACAACCTGGAGAGTCCATTTCAACTCAGCCTCCTCGGTTGCTCCCCCAGTTCCATCCGATCTGACCTGTCTTGTTGCTTGGAGACAATTGGAATGCGAGGTGGGCTACCCAGCCATCCATCCTTAGAACCCTGCTCGGAATCGTTGTCCTGGAGCCAACCAACAGGTCTCAATTGTCCTGCGAAAGAATCTTTGCAATTGGGACCTTCTCACAACTCCCATCGTCGGAAAACCCCCATGGCCTGTGATCCCCCAGATTCAATATGGGGCCCTCAGGGAAAAAATGTCCAACCTGAGCGATCGTCTAATCCTCGCCCTGACTTCAGATGCACAAGATCTAGATTCAGGACTATAGATGGTGCTGGCCATATCCTCACCCAGAAACCTAGGCCTAGCCTGGGTTCTCAGACTTCCGTCATCAGACTACTGGCCCAAAAAACCTCCAATTTGGCAATTCAGAACTACAATGCAGCACTCTGCCTGTCCTCCAGAAGAAAAACATTGCCCTCCGGGGCTACCCAGAAACCCCAAATGAGGATCAACCTGCACGCTGTTCGGCTGTACCCCAAATATATAGGCTGACCTGGGCACTAATGCCCTTTCTGACAAGGCCTGATCCTAGACCTCCTGGCCCCACCCAGACAGCTGGCCGCACACTGAGCACATGGACCAGCCATGGCCTTAGGTCGTCATCTCTTCTCAATCTCGGTTTTCAGGCTTCAGAACCTAGACCTTATCTCCAATCACGGCCTGGGTTTGAAAATGATGCAGAAATCAGAACTCTTTCCCCATGTCAAGAAACCTTGTGGTTGGCATGTTGTCCAAGGTTCAGTGTACTTGAAACAGTGTGGGCCATGAGGCCCCGCCCATGCTTGTGGGCCCCATTGGTCACAAACACACATTGTGACCCTCAGCCTGAGCCCAGTCCTCAGGTAAGGCCTCTCAGTGGCTGGATGGAGAGACAGCATATTGGGCTTGCCATGCCCCTAGGCCCCAATTTTTAACCATAGTTCGGGTTGTCCCTTCACACTTCCCCAGGGCTCTGCTTTGGAATTCCTCTTTTGGTGGGACTCCACGTAACAAACCTGAAAGGAGTCCTCCCATCCCACAGATTGACGAAAAACAATTGGGATCGGGCCAAATCCACAGAGAGCAAGATTCGTACATGGCCCAAGGGGCCTCCCCAACATTCCACGGCCATAGCTGATACAAAATCCAGAGACAAAAGCCTGATCACGCGCCTCCGACTCGATCATTCTTCATATCCTGAAGAGTTCTTCAGATAAGAACGTACACTACACTCGAATGCACCCCAAATATATAGTCTAAACTGGGCACTAATGCACTGTCTGACAACCTGAGCAAGGACCTCGTGACAAACACCCAGACAGCTGACCGCACACTGAGCACATTTGACCTGCCATGGCCTTAGGTCATCATCTCTTCCCTACCTCAGTTTTCAGGCTTCAGAATCTAGTCCTTATCTTCAATCACTGCCCAGGGGTGACTGTGATGCAGAAATCAGAATTCTTCCTTACACATGGCAAGAAACCTTGTGCTTCGCATGTTGTCCAACTTTCAGTGTAGGAGAAACCAGCATTCACCCTGAGGCCCCGCCAATTCTTGAGTGCGACGTGGGCATAAACACGCATTGTGACCCTCAGCGTGAGTCCTATCCTCTAGTACGTCCTCTCAGTGGCTGGACCATTAGATGTCATAATGGGCTTGACATGTCCCTAGGCCCCAAATTTTAACCAGATTTCTGGTTGTCCAGTCCCAACTCCCCAGGGCTCTACTCTGGAATCCCTCATTTGGTGGGACACCTGAGGTTGAAAAACAAAACAAAACAAATCAACAACAACAAAAAAAACAGACTTCTTCCATCCCACAGAGTGACCCCAAAGTCCTTGGACGGGGCCAAACCCACAGAGAGTAAGACTCGTCCATTTCCCATGAAGTCACCCGGAAATTTCACGACCATGAGTGACACGATATCGAGAGACAAAAACGTGAGCAAGAGCCTCACACTCGCCCTTTTTTCATATCCCGATGAGTTCTCCTCATGGTCTGTAGATCAGTCCTGCCATACCTATGACCCGAAACATAAGCCGAGTTTGTGTTTTCAGACAACTGTCCAAACAGTCCTGGCTTACACACCCTACAGGCTCGGGCCCCTAGAGCCAAACCTGACGACTGTGCTTGCCCTCTCCAAGGGAATTGTGTGTGCCCATTCCAATGGCCACAACCCTACTAATAGGATAAATCTCCAAAGTCCCTGAGGCCATCCCAATATTTGTGGCTTCCCAGGACAAACAGGGGCAATCTGGGCCCATCTGAGCACCTACCTGCACTCAGAACCGTAGACTGATGTCCCCAGAGGTAATAAGTTACGAATAGGCCCCTAGGCAGCTATCGTATACATTACTTTGGTTTCCACGCATTTCTCCTCAGAGGCCTGGATTTCAATAACATCATATGCCTGTTTCTTGACTCACCCATCAGAACAAATCTCATCTACACATGGGAAACTTGCACGATGGAAACGTGTGAAAGCCTCTCTTTAGGAGAACCCTTCAGGGCCCCAGTTCCACCACTTCATTTCAAGATCTCCATAGACACAAAATCATATTAGGACACATCAACGGGAGAGTCCATTTCAACTCAGCCTCCTCGGTTCGTCCCCAGATCCAGCAGATCTAACCTGTCTTGTTGCTTGAGGACAATTGGAATGCGAGGTGGGCTACCCAGCCATCCATCCTTAGAACCCTGCTTGGTATCATTGGCCTGGAGCCAACCAACAGGTCTCAATTGTCCTGCAGAAGAATCTTTGCAGTTGGGAGCTTCTCACAACTCCCATGGTGGGAAAACCCCTTGGCCTCGTGATCCACCTCCCCCTTCAAGAAGGCGATCGTTTGATCCTCGCCATGACTTCAAATACACGAGATCTCGATTCAGGTCTGTAGATTGTGCCTGCCATATCCTCACTCAGAAACCTAGGCCTAGCTTGGGTTCTCAGACTTCCGTTCTCAGTCTACTGGCCCATAAGCCCTCCAGTTAGGCAATCCAGAACTACAATGCAGCACTCTGCCTGCCCTCCAGAAGAAAAAACATTGCCCTCCGGGGCTACCCAAAAACCCCAAATGAGGATCTACCTGCACGATATTCGGCTGTAACCCAAATATATAGGCTGACCTGGGCACTATTGCCCTTTCTGACTCAGCCTGAGCCTGGACCTCCTGGCCCCACCTAGACAGCTGGCCGCACACTGAGCACATTGGACCCGCCTTGGCCTTAGGCCGTCATTTCTTCTCAACCTCGGTTTTCAGGCTTCAGAACCTAGACCTTATCTCCAATCACGTCCCGGGTTTGAAAATGATGCAGAAATCAGAACTTTTTCCCATGGCAATAAACCTTGTGGTTGGCATGTTGTCCAAGGTTCAGTATAGTTGAACCAGTGTGGCCCATGATGCCCCGCCTGTGCATGCTGTCCCCATTGGTCACAAACACACATTGTGACCCTCAGCCTGAGCCCAGTCCTCACGTAAGGCCTCACAGTGGCTGGATGGAGAGACAGCATATTGGGCTTGCCAAGCCCCAGGCCCCAATTTTTAACCATAGTTCGGGTTGTCCCTTCACTCTTCCCCAGGGCTCAGCTTTGGAATTCCTCTTTTGGTGGGACACCTGACGTAACAAACCTGAAAGGAGTCCTCCCATCCCACCGATTGACGAAAAACAATTGGGATCGGGCCAAGTCCACATAGAGCAAGATTCGTCCATGGCCCATGAGGCCACCCCAACATTCCACGTCCATCGTTGACACAAAATCCAGAGACAAAAGCCTGAGCACGCGCCTCAGATTCGCTCATTCTTCATATCCTGAAGAGTTCGTCAGATAAGAACCTACACGGCACTCGAATGCACCCAAAATATATAGTCTAACCTGGGCACTAATGCACTGTTTGACAACCTGAGCCCGAACCTCGTGACCAACAACCAGACAGCTGACAGCACACTGAGCCGATCAGACCCGCCATGGCCTTAGGTCATCATCTCTTCCCTACCTCAGTTTTCAGGCTTCAGAACCTAGACCTTATCTCCAATCACTGCCCAGGGGGGTGACTGTGATGCAGAAATCAGAACTCTTCCTTACCCATGGCAAGTAACCTTGTGGTTGGCATGTGGTCCAACGATCAGTGTAGGAGAAACCAGCATTCACCCTGAGGCCCCGCCCATTCTTGAGTGCGACGAGGGCATAAACACGCATTGTGACCCTCAGCGTGAGTCCTGTCCTCTAGTAACTCCTCTCAGTGGCTGGACCATTAGATGTCATAATGGGCTTGACATGTTCCTAGGCCCCAATTTTTAACCAGATTTCTGGTTGTCCAGTCGCCCCTCCCCAGGCCTCTACTCTGGAATCCCTCATTTGGTGGGACAACTGAGGTGAAAAACAAAACCAAACAAATCAACAACAACAGAAGAACGGATCTTCCATCCCACAGAATCACCCCAAACTCTTTGGACGGGGCCAAACCCCCAGACAGTAAGACTCGTCATTTCCCATGTAGTCACCCGGAAATTTCACGGCCATGAGTGACACGATATCCAGAGACAAAAAACTTGAGCAAGAGCCTCACACTCGCCCTTTTTTCATATCCCGAAGTGTTCTCCTCATGGTCTATAGATCAGTCCTGCCATACCTATGACCCGAAACCTAAGCCGAGTTTGTGTTTTCAGACAACTGTCCAAACAGCCCTGGCCTACACACCCTACGGGCTCAGGCCCCTGGAGCCAAACCGAACGACTGTGCTTTCCCTCTCCAAGGGAATTTTATCTGTCCATTCCAATGGCCACAACCCTACTAAGAGTATAATCCTCCAAAGTCCCTTAGGCCATCCCATTATTTGTGGCTTCCCAGGACATCAGGGGCAATCTGGGCCTATCTAAGCACATACGTGCACTCATTCCCGTAGACTGATGTCCCCAGAGTTAAAAAGGAACAAACAGGCCCCTAGGCACCTTTCGGTTCCATTGGTTTGCCTTCCAGTCATCTCTCCTCAGAGGCCTGGATTTCAATAACAGCATATGGCTGTTTCTTGACTCACCCATCAGAACAAATCTCATCTACACTTGGGAAACTTGCACAATGGAACTGTGTGAAAGCCTCTCTTTAGTAGAACCCTTCAGGGCCCCAAGCCACCGCTTCATTCCAAGGTCTCCATAGACACAACATCATATTAGGACACATCCACGGGAGAGTCCATTTCAACTCAGCCTCCTCGGTTGCTCCCCCAGATCCAGCAGATCTAACCTGTCTTGTTGCTTGCAGACAATTGGAATGCGAGGTGGGCTACCCAGCCATCCATCCTTAGAACCCTGCTTGGAATCATTGTCCTGGAGATAACCAACAGGTCTCAATTGTCCTGCAGAAGAATCTTTGCAGTTGGGAGCTTCTCACAATTCCCATCTTGGGAAAACGCCCATACCTCGTGATCCAACCCCCCTTCAAGAATGGGCCATCAGGGACAGACTGTCCAACCTGAGCGATCATGTGATCTTCGCCCTAACTTCAGATGCACGAGATCTCATTCAGGTTTGTAGATTGTGCCTGCCATATCCTCACTCAGAAACCTAGGCCTAGCTTGGTTTCTCAGACTTCCCTCCTCAGACTACTTGCCCACAAGCCCTCCAGTTTGGCAATCCAGAACTACAATGCAGCACTCTGCCTGCCCTCCAGAAGAAACATTGCCTTCTGGGGCTACCCAGAAACCCCAAATGAGGATCAACCTGCACTCCATGCTGCTATACCCCAAATATATGCTGACCTGGGCACTAATGCCCTTTCTGACACTGCCTGAGCCTGGACTTCCTGGCCCCACCCAGACAGCTGGCCGCACAGTGAGCACATCGGACCGGCCATGGCCTTAGGTCGTCATCTCTTCTCAACCTCGGTTTTCAGGCTTCAGAACCTAGACCTTATCTCCAACCGCTGCCCGGGTTAGAAAATGATGCCGAAATAAGAACTCTTTCCCCATGGCAAGAAACCTTGTGGTTGGCATGTTGTCCAAGGTTCAGTGTCATTGAAACCAGTGTGGCCCATGAGGCCCCGCCCATGCTTTCGGGCCACATTGGTCACAAACACACATTGTGACCCTCAGCCTGAGCCCAGTCCTCAGGTAAGGCCTCTCAGTGGCTGGATGGAGAGACAGCATATTTTGCTTGCCATGCCTCTAGGCCCCAATTTTTCAACATAGTTCGGGTTGTCCCTTCACTCTTCCCCAGGGCTCTGCTTTGGAATTCCTCTTTCGGTGGGACACCTGAGGTAACAAACCTGAAAGGAGTTCTCTCATTCCACAGATTGACGAAAAACAACTGGGATCGGGCCAAATCCACAGAGAGCAAGATACATCCATGGCCCATGAGGCCTCCCCAACATATCACGGCCATCGCTGATAGAAAATCCAGAGACAAAAGCCTGAGCACGCGCCTCAGACTCGCTCATTTTACATATCTGAAAGAGTTCTTCAGATAAGAACCTTCAAGGCACCGAAGGCACCCAAAATATATAGTCAAACCTGGGCACTAATGCACTGTCTGACAACCTGATCCCGGACCCCGTGACCAACACCCACACAGCTGACCGCACACTGAGCACATCAGACCTGCCATGGCATAGTTCATCATCTCTTCCCTACCTCAGTTTTCAGGATTCAGAACCTAGACCTTATCTCCAATCACTGCCCAGGGGTGACTGTGATGCAGAAATCAGAACTCTTCCTTATCCATGGCAAGAAACATTGTGGTTGGCATGTTGTCCAACGTTCTGTGTGGCAGAAAACAGCATTCAACCTGAGGCCCCGCCCATTCTTGAGTGCGACAGGGCATAAGCACGCATTGTGACCCTCACCGTGAGTCCTGTCCTCTAGTAGGTCCTCTCAGAGGCTGGACCATTAGATGTCATAATGGGCTTGACATGTCTCTAGGCCCAAATTTTTTACCAGATTTCTGGTTGTCCAGTCGCCCCTCCCCAGGGCTCTACTCTGGAATCCCTCATTTGGTGGGACACCTGAGATTGAAAAATAAAACAAAACAAACCAACAATAACAGAACAACGGACTTCTTCCTTCACACAGAATGACCCCAAACTCTTTGCACGGGGCCAAACACCCAGAGAGTAAGACACGTCCATTTCCCATGAAGTCACCCGGAAATTTCACGACCATGAGTGACACGATATCCAGAGACAAAAACTTGAGCAAGAGCCTCACACTCGCCCTTTTTTCATATCCCGAAGTGTTCTCCTCAGGGTCTGTAGATCAGTCCTGCCATACCTTGACCCGAAAAACAAGCCGAGTTTGTGTTTTCAGACAACTGTCCAAACAGCCCTGGACTACACACCCTTCAGGCTCAGGCCCCTGGAGCCAAACATGACGACTGTGCTTGCCCTCTCCAAGGGAATTTTATGTGCCCATTACAATGGCCACAACCCTACTAATAGGATAAACCTCCAAAGTCCCTGAGGCCATCCCAATATTTGTGGCTTCCCAGGACTAACAGGGGCAATTGGGCCCATCTGAGCACCTATCGGGACTCAGACCCATAGACTGATGTCCCCAGAGGTAAAAAGGAACGAGCAGGCCCATAGGCACTTATCGGATCCATTGCTTTGGTTTCCAGGCATCTCTTATTAGAGATCCTTAGAACCCTTAGAACCCTGTTCTTGCATCGTTCCTTATTGGACATCCTTGAGCCATCCAGCAGGCCTCGACTGTCCCAGAGGAGTCCTTGTGCATGGACCACCTCACAACTCATATCATGGAAAGCTTCCAAGGTCAAATGATGCCCCCAATCTTCATGAATGCGGATCATGTAAAGAAAATCCAACCTGAGCCAACGGCTGATCTTCGCCTTGACTTCAGATGCACAAGATCTTGATTCAGCTCTTCAGAGTGTACCTTCTGTGCCTTCACCCCAAAACCTAAGCATAGCTAGTGTTCTCAGACTTCCTTCCTCACTCTCCTGGACCACACGCCCTCCATTTTGGGATTTCCGATGACACAGTGATGCACTCTGCCTGCCCTCTAGAATAAATACGGTGCCCTATGGGTCTACCCAGAAATCTCAAATGAGTATAAACCTGCATGCCACTCAACTGTACACCAATTATATAGTCGAGCCTGTGCACTAATGCCCTGTCTGACACAACCTGAGGCCTGAATTCCCAAACGACACCCAGACAGCTTGCCGTACACTGAGAACATCTGAACTGCCATGGCCTTAGGTTGCCATCTCTTTCCATCCTGGTTTACAGTCTACAGAAACCTAGACCTTATCTCTACTCATTTCCCATGGGTGAACGTGATGCAGAAATCATAACTCCTCCTTCCCTCTCCCCAGAATCTTGTGGTTGGCATCTTATCCAAAGTTCAGTGTAGGACCCCTGTAGGGCCTACAGGAGTAGTAGTAGGGCCCCTGAGGGTAGTGTAGGGTCCCTGAGGCCCTGCCCATGCTCAAAAAAAAAAAAAAAAAAAAAAAGGCTCTGCTCTGGAATCCCTCTTTGGTGGGACATTTGAGGTAAGTAAACACAGAAAGGATTCCTCCCACCCACAGAATGACCCCAATCACTTGGGATCAGGCCATCCCCAGATAGAAAGACTTTTCCATGGCCCATGAGGCCAGCCCGAAATTCCACGGCCACGATTGACACAAAATCCAGATACATAAGCCTCACCCTTAGGTCATAGCCCAAAAAATTCTCCTCATAGTCTGTAGATCGGGCCTGCCATACCTACGTCCCCAAACCTAAGCCGAGTTTGTGTTTTCAGACTTCTATCCTGACATCCCTGTCCCATACACCCTGCAGGCTGAGGCCTTGGAGCCACACCTCAGGACTGTGCCTGCCCTCTCCAAGGAAATTCTTCCCATTCCATTGGCCACAACCCTACAGATTAGGAGAAACTTCCAAAGTCCCAGAGGCCATTCCAATAGTGTAGGCCGCCCAGTACAAAGAGGGGTGATCTGTCACAAGCTGCACAACGACCTCAACACATTCGTAGACAGATATCGCAAGAGAAAGGTATTAAACTGGACAGGCCCCTAGAACGTAATTGGTTCCATTGCTTTTGTTTCTAAGCATCCCTCCTCCGAGGCCTGTTTTTCCAATACCAGCATATGGGGGATTCCAGAGATACCAATCAGAACAAATCTTGTCTCCACATGGGAAACTTATCCTTTGGAGCTCTGTAAAAACCTCCAGTTAGGAGAAACCTTCAGGTAACCGGAGCCACCGCCCTATTCCAAGGTCTCCATGGACACAAACCCGCATTATTTAAATTCGGCAGGAGAGTACATTTCAACTCAGCCCCGTTGATTACTCCCCCAGAGCCAGAATGTGAAACCTGCCTTGTCGCTAGGAGATAACTGGAATGCAAAGCAGACTCTCTAGGCATCCATCGTTGGAATCCTGCTCTGGCGCCGTTCCATATGGGATGTCCTCGGAGCCTTCCAACAGGTCTTGACTGTGCCACCAAAGGAATCCTTGCAGATTGGAGCATCTCACAACTCCTATCGTGGGAAAACCTACATGGCCTCATGAGATGCTCCCCTTTATAAAGGGGCCATCATGGACAGAAACTCCAACCTGAGCCAACTACTAATCCATTGCTTTGGTTACTATGTATCTCTCCTCAGAGGCCTTGTTTCCAATATCAGAATATGGGGGTTTCCTAAGGAAACAATCAGAACAGATCTCATCTCCACATGAGAAACTTGCTCTTTGGAGCTGTGTCAATACCTCAGGTTAGGAGGATCCTTCAGGGCGCTGGAACCATGGCCCAATTCCAAGGTCTCCAAGGAAACAAACTTACATTATGATCCATCCTCAGGAGAGTCCATTTCAAATCAGCCCCCTCTGCTGCTCACCCAGAGCCAGCAGATCAAAACTGCCTTGTCACTAGGAGACAGTTGGAATGCGAGGTGGGCTGCCCAGGCATCCATCCTTAGAACCCTGCTCTGGAGAATTTCTTTATGGGACGTCTTGAATCCAACCAACCTGTCTTGACTGTCTCGCAGAATGAATCCTTGTGGTTTGAAGCATCACACAATCCCACTGTGAGAAAACCTCCATTTCCTCATGATGCCCCACACCTTCATAAATGGGCCATCATGGACAGAAACTCCATCCTAAGCCAAAGTCTGATCCGCGCCCTGAATTCAGAAGCACGAGATCTCGATTCAGCAATTGAGAGTGTGCCTGCAGTACCCTCGCCCCGAAACCTAAGCCTAACTTGTGTTCTCAGACTTCCGTCTTCACAATCCTGGCCACACCCCTCCAGTTTGGCAATTCTGGAGACACAATGCAGCACTCTGCCTGCCCTCCAGAAGAAAAATGTTGCCCTATAGCGCTAACCAGAAACGCCAAATGAGTAACAACCTGCATGCCACTCGACCATACCCCAATTATACAATCTAGCCTGTGCACTAAAGCCCTGTCTGACACAGCCTGAAGGCAGACCTCCAGTCCAACACCCAGACAGCTGGCCGTACACTGAGCAAATCAAACCCACAATGGCTTTCGGCCATCATCTCTACCCAACCTCAGTTTTCACCTTCAGAACCTAGACCTTATCTCCACTCACTACTCAGGAGTGAACGGGATACAAGAATCAGAACTTCTCCTTCGCCATGGCAAGAAACTTTGTGGTTGGCATGTGGTCCAACGTTCATTGTAGGAGAAAGCAGCATGGACTATGAGGCCCCACCTCTCCCTGAGGGCTACAATTTGCACAAACACACATTGTGACCCTCAGCGTGAGCCCTATCCTCATGTAAAGCCTCTTAGTGACTGGATCAACAGCCCACATATGGGGCTTGCCAAGCCCCTAGTCCCCCAATCTCAACCAGAGATACAGATGTCTAGTCACCCCTACTCAGGGCTGTGCTCTGGAATCCCTCTTTGGTGGGACACCTGAGGTAAAAAAAAAATACAGAAAGGACTCTTCCCATCCACAGAATGATCCCAAGCACTTGGGATCAGGCCAAATCACCACAGAAAAACTTGTCCATGACCCTTGAGGACACCCCGACATTCCACGGCCACCGTAGGCACAAAATCCAGAGACAAAAGCCTGAGCAAACGCCACATACTCGCCCTTTGTTCATAGCCCGGAAAATTCTCACGGTCTGTAGATCGAGCCTTCATACATACATCCCCAAACCTAAGCTGAGTTTGTGTTTTCAGATTTCTGTCCCAACAGTCCTGGCCCACACACCATCCAAGCTGGGGCCCCTGGAGCCACACCTGAGGACTGTGGCTTCCCTCTCCAGAGGAATTCTGCCATTTCCATTGGCCACAACCCTATAGATTAGGAGAAACCTCCAAACTCCCCGAGGCCATCCCAATAGTTTTGGCTGCCCAGGACAAACAGGGATGATCTTTCACAAGTTAGGAAACTAACTCCATCAGACCCAGAGACAGATATCCCCATAGAATGAGATTGAACTGGACAGGCACTTGGCCCAAATCAGATCCATTGCTTTTGTTTCCAGGCATCTCTCCTCAGAGGCCTGGTTACCAATACCAGCATATCGGGGATTATAGAGTTACTCATAGAAAAATCTCGTCTCCTCATAGGAAATGTACTCTTTGGAGCTCTATAAAAACCTCTGTTAGGAGAATCTTTCAGGGCCCCGGATCAAGCGCCCCATTCCAAGGTCTCCATGGACTTAAACCCACATTATGATCTATCCTCGGTAGAGTCCAGGTCAACTCATCCCCCTTGGTTTCTCCCCCAGGGCCTGCAGATCAAACCTGCCTTGTTGCTAGGAGACAACTAGAATGGGAGGCGGGCTGACCAGGCATCCATCCTTAGAATCCTGCTCTGGATAACTTCCTAATGGGATGTCCTGGAGCCATCCAGCAGGTCTCTACTGTCCCACGGAAGGAATCATTGCGGTTTGGAGCATCTCACAATTCCCATCGTGGGAAAACCTCCATGGCCTCGTGACACCCTCCCCTTCATGAAGGGGCCGTCATGGACAGAAACTCCAACCTGAGCCAACGTCTGATCCTAGCTCTGTCTTCAGGTACACGGGATCTCGAATCATCTCTGCAGAGGGTTCCTGCCGTCCCCTCACCCCGAAATCTAAGTCTGGCTTGTGTTCTCAGAATTTTTTCCTCACACTCCTGGCCCACAAGCCTTCCAGTTTGGGAATTCTGGAGCCACTATGTGGCACTGTGTCTTCCTTCCAGAAGAAGAACGTTGCCCTCTGGGGCTGCCCAGTAACCACAAATGAGTACCAACCTGCACGAAACTCGACTGCACCCCAATGATACAGTCTAGCCTGGGCACTAATTCCCTGTCTGCCACAGCCTGAGCCTGCACCTCCCAACCCACACTCAACAGCTGGCCGAACACTGAGCACTTCAGTCACACCATGGCCTTAGGTCTTCATCTCTTCCCAACCTCAGTTTTCAGGCTTCAGAACCTAGACCTTAAATCCAATCACAGTCCAGGAGTGAAAGTGTTGCAGAAATTAGAACTCCTTCTCCCCATGGCCAGAAAACTTGTGGTTGCCATATTGTGCAACGTTCAGTGTAGGAGAAACCAGCATGGTACATTAGGCCACGCCCTGACTTGAGGGGCTCCTTGGGCACAAAAACACATTGTGAAACTCAATGTGAGCCCTATGCTCAAGGAAGGCCTCTCAGTGTCTGGACCAAGAGCCCACATATAGGGCTTGCCATGTTCTTAGGTCCCAATGTTAACCAGAGTTCTGGTTGTCCAGTCGCCCCTCCCCAGGACTCTGCTGTGGAATCCCTCTTTTGGTGGTCCACCTGAGGTAAAAAACAAAAACAAACAAACAAACAAAAAAACAGAACGGCCTACTCCCTTCCCACAGAATGACCCCAAACTCTTGGGATTGGGTCAAATCCCCATAAAGGGAGCCTCATCAATGGCCCATAAGGTCCCCCGGACATTCCATGGCAATCGGTGACACATATCCAGAAAAAAATAAGCATGAGCAAGCACCTCACTTTCGCCCTTTGTTCATAACCCAAAGAGTTCTCCTCACGGTCTATATATCGGGCCGGCCATACCTACAGACCCAATCCTAAGTGGAGTTTGTGTTTTTAGACTTTTGTCCAAATAGCCCTGGACCACACACGCTCCACACTTGGGTCCCTGGAGCCACACCTCAGGATTGTGCTTCCCTTTCAAGAGAATTCTTCCCATTCCATTGGCCACAACCTTGCAAATTAGGAAAAACCTCCAAAGTTACCGAGGCCATCCCAATAGTGTAGGCCGCCCAGGACAAACAGGTGTGATCTCAAACCAGCTGAGCAACTACTTCCACTCAGACAAAAGATGTCCCCAGAGAAGAATATTGAACCGGACAGGCCCCTAGGCCCTAATCAGATCCATTGCTTTGGTTTCCAGGCATCTCTCCTCAGAGGCCTCATTTCCAATACCAGCAAATGGTGGTTTCCTGAGGCACCAATAAGAACAAATCTCGTCTCCCCATGGAAAACTTGCTCATTGGAGCTTTGTTATCACCTCTGGTTAGGAGAATCCTTCAGGGCCCTGGTGCCACTGCCCCATACCAAGGTCTCAATGGACTCAAACCAACATTAAGACCATCCTCAGGAAAGTCCATTTCAACTCATTTAAGACCATCCTCAGGAAAGTCCATTCCCACTCAGCCCCCTCTGATGCTACCCCAAGCCAGCAGATCAAACGTTTCTTGTTGCTAGGAGACAATTGGAATTGAGGCTGTCTGCCCAGGCATCCATACTTAGAACCCTGTTCTGGAAAAATACCTTAGGAGACGTCCTGGAGCCATCCAACAAATCTTAATTGTCCCACAGAAGGAATCCTTGCGGTTTGGAGCATCTCACATCTCTAATAGTGGGAAAAACCCCCATGGCCTCATAATGCCCCCCCCCCCTTCATGAAGGGGCCAACATGGACAGAAACTCCAACCTGAGCCAAAGTCTGATCCTCGACCTGACTTCAGACTCATGAGATCTCAATTCAGCTCTGCAGAGTGTGCCTGCCATGTCCATTCCCCGAAACCTAAGCCTAGCTTGTGTTCTCAGACTTCCGTCCTCACTCTCCTGGCCCACAAGCCCTCCAGTTTGGGAATTCCGAAGCCACAATGCAGCACTCTGCCTGCCCTCCAGAAGAAAAACTTTGCCCTATGCTGCTAATAAGAAACCCCAAATGATTATCTAATGCATGCCACTCGACTGTAAAGCAATATACAGCCTACCCTGAATACGAATGCCCTGTCTGGCACAGCCTGAGACAAGACATCCCAAACGACACCTAGACAGCTGGCTCCAACCTGGACACAAGGGACCCGCTATGGCTGTAGTTCGTCATCTCTTCCCAACCTCGGTTTTCAGGCTTCAGAACCTAAACCTTATCTCCAATCACTGCCCAGTGGTGAACGTGATGCAGAAATTAGAATTCCTCCTTCCCCATGGCCAGAAACCTTGTGGTTGGCATGTTGTCCAACGTTCAATGTGGGAAAACCTGCATTGACGGAAAGGCCCTGCCAGTGCTTGAGGGCCGCCTAGGGCACAGACATGCATTGTGACCTGTAGCGTGAGTCCCGTATTAAAGTAACGCCTCTCAGTGGCTGGACCAAGATCCTGCATATGGGGCTTGTCATATCCATAGGTCCCCAGGCTTAACCAGAGAGCGAGTATTCCAGTTGTCAGTACCCACTGCTATGCTCCAGAATCCCTCTACTGGGGGGACACATGAAGCAGAAAACAGGACTCTTCCCTTCCCACAGAATGACCCCAAACTCTTGGGGGCTGGACAAACTACCAGAGAGGGAGACTTCTACAACCCATGAGGCGACTCCTACATTAAACGGCCATTGTGGACAAAATATCCAGAGACAAAAGACTGAGCGACTGCCTCCCTCTCACCCTTCTTTCATATCCAGAGGAGCTCCCCTCATGGACTGTAGATCAGGCCTGCTATAACCTCGGCCCCAAACCTGAGCTGAGTTTGGGTTTTTGGATGTCTGTCTGCACAGCCGTGGCCCACACCGCCTCCAGGCTGGGGTCTCTGGAGCCACACCACAGAATTGTGCCTGCTCTCTCCTAAGAAATTGCCCGTTCCATTGGCCACAACTCTACAAAATAGTAGAAACCTCAAGGTCCCCAAGGACATCCCACGACCGCAAGCCGCACTGGACAAACAGGGGCATTATGACACCAGCTGAGCAACTACTACCTCCATGCAGACATACAGACTAATATCCTCAGAGACAGAAGATTGAACCAGGCAGGCCCCTAGGCCCTATTATGAACTCTGGCTTTGGTGTCCAGGTATCACTCCTCTGAGGCCTGGGTTTGAAGACCAGCATATGGGGCTATCCGGAGGCACCAGACAGAACACCTCTCATCTCCGCATGGAAAGCTTCCTTGTTGGAGTTGTGTCAAACCCTTCGGGTTGGAGAATCCTGCAGAGTCCCTTAGCTACTGCCACATTCCAAGGTCTCCATGGCCACCAACCCACATTATGACTCATCCTCAGGAAAGTCCATTTAAACTCAGCCTTCTGGGTAGCTCACCCAAGAGCCCGCAGATTGAGCGTGCCTTGTCTCGACCAGGCAATGGGAAGGTGAGTTGGCGTTTCTCGGCATCCATGCTTAGGCCCCTGCTCTCGAGTCTTTCTGTATGGGGCATCCTGGAACCATCCAATAGTACTCGACTGTCCTGAAGAAGGAAACTTTAAAGTTTGGAGCAGCTCACAACTCCCTGCGTAGGGAAACCTCCCTGGCCTCATGACGCCCCCACCCCCTTCAGGAAGGGGCCGTCATGGACACAAACTCCAGCTTGAGGCAACATCTGATACTCGCCCTGACCTCAGATGCAGGAGATCTCGATTCAGCCTCTGCACAGTGGGCCCAAACCTCGTGCTACCTTGTGTTTTCAGACTTCCTTCCTCACACTCCTGGCAAACATGTCCTCAAGACTTGGAATTCTGGAACCAAAATGCAGCCGTATGCTGTCCCTCCAGAAGAAAAAAAAACGTTGCTCTATGGGGATCTCCATAAACCCCAAATGAGGATCAACCTGCTCGGTTCTCGACCTCACCCCAATTGGATTGTTCGGGTTGTCCATTCATCCCTCCCCAGAGCTCTGCTTTGGAATCCCTCTTTTGGTGGGACACCTGAGGTAACAAAACTAAAAGGACTCCTCCCATCCTTCAGATTGACCCCAAACAATTGGGATTGGATCAAATTCACAGAGAGGAAGTCTCGTCCATGGCCCATGAGGCCTCCCCGAGATTCCACAGCCATCGTTGACAACAAATCCAGAGACAAAAGTCTGAGCATGCGCCTCACACTCCCTCTTTTGTCGTATCCGGAAGAGTTCTCCTCACGGTCTGTAGATCGGGCCTGCCATACCTACTTCCCAAACCTAAGCCGAGTTTGTGTTTTCAGACTTCTGTCCCCACATTCCTAGCCCACAGACCCTTCAGTCTGGGGCCCCTGGAGCCACACATCAGGACTGTGCCTGTCCATACCACGGGAATTCTGCCCATTCCATTGTCTACAATCATACAAATTAGGAAAAACCTCCAGAGTCCCCAAGGACATCCCAATAATGTAGGCCGCCCAGGACAAACAAGGGTCATCTGAAACCAGCTGAGCATCTACCTCTACTCAGCGTAGATGGATGTCCCCAGAGAAGCAGATTGAATCAGACAGGCCCCTAGGCCTGAATCAGATTCATTGCTTTCGGTTACAGGTATCTATCCTCAGAGGCCAGGTTTCCAATATTAGCATATGGGGATTTCATGAGGCAGCAATCAGACCAATCTCTTCTCCACATGGGAAAATTATCCTTTGAAGATGTCTCAAAACCTCCAGTTAGGAGAATCCTTCAGGGCCTGTGTGCCACTGCCCCATTACAAGGTCTCCATGGACAGAAATCCACATTAGAACCCATCCGCAGGAAATTCCATTTCAACTCAGCTCCCTTGGTTGCTCCCCCAGAGCGAGCACACTGAACCTGTCTTGACTAGGAGACATTGGAATGCGAGGCGGGCTGCCCAACCATCCATGCTTAGAGCTCTGCTCTGGCGTCGTTCCGTATGGGATGTCCTGGAGCCTTCCAACAGGTCTCAAATGTCCAGTAGAAGGAATCCTTGAGTTTTGGAGCATCTCACAACTCCCAACCTGGGAAAATCTAGATGGCTTAGTGATGCCCCCTACCCCCATTTATGAAGGGGAAATCATGGACAGTAACTCCAACCTAAGACAACGTCTGATCTTCACCCTGAATTCAGATGCACGAGATCTCGATGCAGCTCTGCAGAGTGTGCTTTCCTTGTCCTCGCCCTGAAACCTATGACTAGCTTGTGTTCTCAGATATCCGTCCTCACACTCCTGGCCCCCAAGACCTCACATTTGGAAATTCGGGACACAAAATGAAGCATTATTCCTGCCTTCGAGAAGAAAAATTTTGACCTATGGAGTTTCTCACATAACCCAAATGAGGATAGACATACACGGCACTCGAATGTACCCAAATTAGATAGTCTAACCTGGCCACTAATACACTGTCTGATACAGAGTGAGCCCGGACCTCCTGACCAAAACCGAGACAGCTGACCGCACACTGAGAACATCACACACGCCATGGTCTTAGCTCATTATCTCTTCCCAACCTAACTTTTTGGCTTCAGAACTTAGACTTTAACTCCAAGCCCTGAAAAGGATTGAATGTGATGCAGAAATCAAACTCCTCCTTACCCAAGGCAAGAAGCCTTGTGGTTGGAAAGTTGTCAAACGATCAGTGTAGGAGAAACCAGCATTAACCCTGAGGCTCCGCCCATTCTTGAGTGAGAAGAGGGCATAAACACGCATTGTGACACTCAGCGTGAGTCCTGTCCTCTAGTACGTCCTCTCAGTGGCTGGACCATTAGATGTCATAATGGGCTTGACATGTCCCTATTCCCCAATTTTTAACCAGATTTCTGGTTGTCCAGTCGCCCCTCCCCAGGGCTTTACTCTGGAATCCCTCATTTGGTGGGACACCTGAGGTTAAAAAAAAAAAAAAAAAACAAAACAACAACAACAACAAAAAAAAAAAAAAAAAACGGACTTCTTCCATCCCACAGAATGACCTCAAACTCTTTGGACAAGGCCAAAACCCAGAGAATAAGACTCATCCATTTCCCATGAAGTCACCTGTAAATTTCACGACCATGAGTGACACGATATCCAGAGACAAAAACTTGAGCAAGATCCTCACACTCGCCCTTTTTTCATATCCTGAAGAATTCGCCTCAAGTTCTGTAGATCAGTCCTGCCATACCTATGACTCGAAACATAAGACGAGTTTGTGTTTTCAGACAACTGTCCAAAGAACCCTGGCCTAAACACCCTACAGGTTCAGGTCCCTGGGGGCCTACCTGAGGACTCTACTTGCCCTCTCCAAGGGAATTCTGTGTGCCCATTCCAATGGCCACAACTCTACTAATAGGATAAACCTCCAAAGTCCCTGAGGCCATCCCAATAGTGGTGGCTTCCCAGGGCAAACAGTAGTAATCTGAGCCTATATGAAAACCTACCTGCACTCAGACCCGTAGACTGATGTCCCCAGAGGTAAAAAAGAAATGAACAGGCCCCTAGGCCCTAAATGGATCCATTGCTTTGGATCCCAGGCATCTCTCCTCAGAGACCTGGATTTCAATACCAGCATATGGCTGTTTCTTGAATCACACATCAGAACAAATTTCATCTACACATGGGAAACTTGCACGTGGGAGCTGTGTCAAAGCCTCTGTTTAGGAGAACCGTTCAGGGCCCCAGTGCCACCGCTTCATTCCAAGGTCTCCATAGACACAAAAACGCATTAGGACCCATCCACAGGAGAGTCCATTTCAACTGAGCGTATTCGGTTCCTCCGCGAGATCTAGCAGATCTAACTTGACTTGTTTCTAGGAGACAATTGGAATATGAGGTGGCCTACCCCGCCATCCATCCTTAAAACCTTGCTCAGAATCGTTGGCCTGGAGCCAACCAACAGGTCTCATTTGTCCTGCAGAAGAATCTTTGCAATTGGGAGCTTCTCAGAACTCCCATCGTGAGAGAACCCTCATGGCCTCATCATCCCCCCCCTTCATAAAGGGGCCATCAGGGACATAAGGTCCCAACCTGCGCGATCGTCTGATCCTCACCCTGACTTCAGATGCACGAGATCTCGGTTCAGGTCTGTGGATTGTGCCTGCCATTTCCTCTCCCAGAAACCTAAGCTTAGCTTGTGTCCTCAGACTTTTGTCCACAGACTACTGGCTCACAAGCCCTCCAGTTTGGCAATCCAGAACTACAATGCAGCACTCTACCTGCCCTGCAGAAGAAATACATTGCCATCTGGGGCTACCTAGAAACCCCAAATGAAGATCAACCTGCACGACACTTGGATATACCCAAAATGTATAGGATGACCTGGGCAATAATGCCCTCTCTGACAGAGCCTGAGCCTGGACATCCTAGGACCACCCAGACAGCTGGCTATAAACTGAGAACATCAGACCCCCCATGGCCTTAGGTCGTTATCCCTTCCCAAACTCAGTTTTCAGGCTTCAGTACCTAGACCTTATCTCCAATCACGGCCCGGGATTGAAAAAATGATGCAGAAATCAGAACTCCTTCCCAATGGGACGAAAACTTGTGGTTGGCTTGTTGTCCAAGGTTCAGTGTACATGAAACCAGTGTGTTCCTTGAGGCCCCGCCATTGCTCGCGGGCCAGATAGGTAGCAAACACACATTGTGACCCTCAGCCTTAGCCCAGTCCTCAGGTAAGGCCTCTCAGTGGCTGGAGGAAGAGACAGCATATTGGGCTTGCCATGCCCCTAGGCCCCAATTTTTAACCATAGTTCGTGTTGTCCCTTCACTCTTCCCCAGGGCCCTGCTTTGGAATTCCTCTTTTGGTGGGACACCTGAGGTAACAAACCTGAAAGGAGTCCTCCCATACCACAGATTGACGAAAAACAATTGGGAATGGGCCAAATCCCACAGAGAGCAATATTCGTCCATGGCCCATGAGGCCTCCCCAACATTCCACGGCCATCGCTGATACAAAATCCAGAGACAAAAGCCTAAGCAAGCCCCTCAGACTCGCACTATCTTCATATCCTGAGGATGTCTTTTCATGGTTTGTAGATCACGCCTGCCATACCTACGTCCCCAAACATAAGCTGAGTTTGTGTTTTCAGACTTCTGTCCTCAAAGACCTGGGCCACACACCCTCCAGGCTGGGGACCCTGGAGCCACACATTAGGACTGTGCCTACCCAATCCATGGGAATTCTGCCCATTCCATTGTCCAAAATCGTACAAATTAGGAGAACCCTCCAAAGTCTCTGAGGCCATCCCAATAGTATAGGTCGCCCGGGACAAAAAAGGGCAGTCTGACACCAGCTGAACATCTAACTCCACTCATATCCTAGAAGGATGTCCCCAGAGAAGAAGATTGAACCAGACAGGACCATAGGCCAAAATCGGATCCATTGCTTTGGTTTACAGGCATGTCTCCTCAAAACGCTGGATTCCAATACCAGCATTGGGGTTTTCCTGAGCCACCCATCAGAACAAACCTCGTCTCCACAAGGAAACTTGTGCATGGGAGCTATGTCAAAAGCTTAAGAGAATACTTCAGGGTCCCGGTGCCACCGCCCCATTCCAAGGCCCTCATGGACACAAACACACATTAGACCCATCCTCAGGAAAGTCCATTTCAACTCAGCCACCACAGTTGCTCTCGCAGTGCCATCAGATCTAAACTCTCTTGTCGCTAGGAGACAATTGGAATGCGAGGCGGGCTTCCCAGGCATCCATCCTCGAACGTTGGTTGGACTCATCCATATGGGATGTCCTGGAGCTGTCCAACAGGTCTCAATTGTCCTGAAGAAGGAATCCTTGGAGGGGGCATCCCACCACTCCCAACGTGGGAAAACCTCCACGGCCTCGAGATTCGGCTCCCTTCATGAAGGGGCCGTCATGAACAGAAATTCCAAGCTGAGACAACGTCTGATCCTCGCTCTGACTTCAGATGCATGAGATATTGCTTCAGATCTTCAGGGGGTACATGCCGTGCCATCTCCCAGAAACCCAAGTCTAGCTGTCCCTAGGCACCAATTTTAACCAGAATTCTGGTTGTCCAATCGCCACTCCCCAGGGCTCTACTCTGGAATCCCTCATTTGGTGGGACACCTGAGTTTGAGAAACAAAACAAAACAAAACAACAACAAAAAACGGACATTTTCCATCCCACAGAATGACCCCAAACTCTTTGGACTGGGCTAAACCCCCAGGGAGTAAGACTAGTCCATTTCCCATGAAATCACCCGGAAATTTCTTGACCAGGAATGGCTCGATATCCAGAGATAAATAGTGGAGCAAGAGCCTCACACTAGGGAAGATCGAAGGGACAACACGAACTATGGCTAAAAATTGGGGCCTAGGGGCATGGCAAGCCCAATATGCTGTCTCTTCATCCAGCCACTGAGAGGCCTTACCTGAGGACTGGGCTAAGGCTG
This sequence comes from Mustela putorius furo, assembly GCF_011764305.1. NCBI lineage: Eukaryota > Metazoa > Chordata > Mammalia > Carnivora > Mustelidae > Mustela > Mustela putorius. The sequence goes on from NW_025421630.1 coordinate 173,789, forward strand.
ATGGTCACAATGTGTGTTTGCTACCTATCTGGACCGCGAGCAATGGCGGGGCCTCAAGGGACACACTGGTTTCCACTACACTGAACGTTGGACAACAAGCCAACCACAAGTTTTCCTCTCATCGGGAAGGAGTTCTTATTTCTGCATCATTTTCAAACCTGGGCAGTGATTGGAGATAAGTTCTAGGTTCTGAAGCCTGAAAACTGAGGTTGGGAAGGGATAACGACCTAAGGCCATGGGGGGTCTGAATTTCTCAGTTTGTAGCCAGCTGTCTGGGTGGGACTAGGAGGTCCAGGCTCAGGCTGTTTCAGAAAGGGCTTTATTGCACAGGTCATCCTATATATTTTGGGAATAGCCAAGTGTCGTGCAGGTTGATCTTCATTTGGGTTTTCTAGGTAGTCCCAGAGGGCAATTTATTTCCTCTGCAGGGCAGGTAGAGTGCTGCATTGTAGTTCTGGATTGCCAAACTGGAGGGCTTGTGAGCCAGTAGTCTGTGGACAGAAGTCTGAGGAAACAAGCTAGGCTTAGGTTTCTGGGTGAGGACATGGAAGACACAATCTACAGACCTGAATCAAGATCTCGTGCATCTGAAGTCAGGGCGAGGATCAGACGATCGCTCAGGTTGGACATTCTGTCCCTAATGGCCCCTTTATGAAGGGGGGGGGGGATCATGTGGCCATGGTGGTTCTCTCACGATGGGAGTTCTGAGAAGCTCCCAACTGCAAAGTTTCTTCTGCAGGACAATTGAGACCTGTTGGTTGGCTCCAGGCGATAGATACCGAGCAGGGTTTTAAGGATGGATGGCAGGGTAGGCCACCTCACATTCCAATTGTCTCCTAGCAACAAGACAAGTTAGATCTGCTGGATCTCTCGGAGCAACCGAATACACTCAGTTGAAATGGACTCTCCTGTGGATGGGTCCTATTGTGTTTCTGTGTCTATGGAGACCTTGTAATGGGGCAGTGGTACACAGGCCTTGAAGGATTCTCCTAACTGGAGGTTTTGAGACATCTTCAAAGGATAATTTTCCCATGTGGAGAAGAAATTTGTTCTGATTGCTGCCTCATGAAATCCCCATATGCTAATATTGGAAACCAGGCCTCTGAGGAGAGATACCTGTAACCGAAAGCAATGAATATGATTCAGGCCTAGGGGCCTGTCTGATTCAATCTTCTTCTCTGGGGACATCCATCTACGCTGAGTAGAGGTAGATGCTCAGCTGGTTTCAGATGAACCTTGTTTGTCCTGGGCGGCCTACATTATTGGGGTGTCCTTGGGGACTCTGGAGATTTTTCCTAATTTGTACGATTGTGGACAATGGAATGGGAAGAATTCCCGTGGTATGGACAGGCACAGTCCTGATGTGTGGCTCCAAGGGCCCCAGCCTGAAGGGTCTGTTGGCCAGGAATATGGGGACAGAAGTCTGAAAACACAAACTCGGCTTAGGTTTGGGAAGTAGGTATGGCAGGCCCGATCTACAGACCGTGAGGAGAACTCTTCGGGATACGACAAAAGAGCGAGTGTGAGGCGCTTGCTCAGACTTTTGTCTCTGGATTTGTTGTCAACGATGGCTGTGGAATCTCGGGGAGGCCTCATGGGCCATGGACGAGACTTCCTCTCTGTGAATTTGGTCCAATCCCAATTTTTGGGGTCAATCTGAAGGATGGGAGGAGTCCTTTTAGTTTTGTTACCTCAGGAGTCCCACCAAAAGAGGGATTTCAAAGCAGAGCTCTGGTGAGTGATGAATGGACAACCCGAACAATCCAATTGGGGTGAGTTCGAGAACCGAGCAGGTTGATCCTCATTTGGGGTCCATGGAGATCCCCATAGAGCAACGTTTTTCTTCTGGAGGGCCAGCATAGGGCTGCATTTTGGTTCCAGAATTCCAAGTCTTGAGGACATGTTTGCCAGGAGTGTGAGGAAGGAAGTCTGAAAACACAAGTTAGCATAAGGTTTGGGCCCACTGTGCAGAGGCTGAATCGAGATCCTGCATCTGAGGTCAGGTCGAGTATCAGATGTTGCCTCAAGCTGGAGTTTGTGTCCGTGACGGCCACTTCCTGAAGGGGTTGGGGGCGTCATGAGGCCAGGGAGGTTACCCTACGCTGGGAGTTGTGAACTGCTCCAAACTTCAAAGTTTCCTTCTTCAGGACAGTCGAGTACTATTGGATGGTTCCAGGATGCCCTATACAGAAAGACTCGAGAGCAGGGGCCTAAGCATGGATGCCGAGAAACGCCAACTCACCTTCCCATTGCCTGGTCGAGACAAGGCACGCTCAATCTGCGGGCTCTTGGGTGAGCTACCCAGAAGGCTGAGTTTAAATGGACTTTCCTGAGGATGAGTCATAATGTGGGTTGGTGGCCATGGAGACCTTGGAATGTGGCAGTAGCTAAGGGACTCTGCAGGATTCTCCAACCCGAAGGGTTTGACACAACTCCAACAAGGAAGCTTTCCATGTGGAGATGAGAGGTGTTCTGTCTGGTGCCTCAGGATAGCCCCATATGCTGGTCTTCTAACCCAGGCCTCTGAGGAGTGATACCTGGACACCAAAGCAAGAGTTCATAATAGGGCCTAGGAGCCTGTCTGGTTCAATCTTCTGTCTCTGCAGATATCAGTCTGTGTGTCTGCATGGAGGTAGTAGTTGCTCAGCTGGTGTCATAATGCCCCTGTTTGTCCCGTGCGGCTTGCGGTAGTGGGATGTCCTTGGGGATTTTGAGGTTTCTACTATTTTGTAGAGCTGTGGTCAATGGAACGGGCAGTTTCTTAGGAGAGAGCAGGCACAGTTCTCTGGTGTGGCTCCAGAGACCCCAGCCTGGTGGCGGGTGTGGGCCATGGCTGTGCAGACAGACATCCAAAAACCCAAACTCAGCTCAGGTTTGGGGGCCGAGGTTATGGCAGGCCTGATCTACAGTCCGTGAGGGGAGCTCCTCTGGATATGAAAAAGAAGGGTGAGAGGGAGGCAGTCGCTCAGTCTTTTGTCTCTGGATATTTTGTCCACAATGACCGTTTAATGTAGGAGTTGCCTCATGGGTCGTAGAAGTCTCCCTCTCTGGTAGTTTGTCCAGCCCCCAAGAGTTTGGGGTCATTCTGTGGGAAGGGAAGAGTCCTCTTTTCTGCTTCATGTGTCCCCCCATTAGAGGGATTCTGGAGCATAGCAGTGGGTACTGACAACTGGAATACTCGCTCTCTGGTTAAGCCTGGGGGCCTATGGATATGACAAGCCCCATATGCAGGATCTTGGTCCAGCTCCTGAGAGGCGTTACTTTAATACGGGACTCACGCTACAGGTCACAATGCATGTCTGTGCCCTAGGCGGCCCTCAAGCACTGGCGGGGCCTTTCCGACAATGCAGGTTTTCCCACATTGAACGTTGGACAACATGCCAACCACAAGGTTTCTGGCCATGGGGAAGGAGGAATTCTAATTTCTGCATCACGTTCACCCCTGTGCAGTGATTGGAGATAAGGTCTAGGTTCTGAAGCCTGAAAACCGAGGTTGGGAAGAGATGACGAACTACAGCCATAGCAGGTCCCTTTTGTCCAGGTTGGAGCCAGCTGTCTAGGTGTCGTTTGGGATGTCTTGTCTCAGGCTGTGCCAGACGGGGCATTACTATTCAGGGTAGGCTGTATAATTGCTTTACAGTCGAGTGGCATGCATTAGATAATCATTTGGGGTTTCTTATTAGCAGCATAGGGCAAAGTTTTTCTTCTGGAGGGCAGGCAGAGTGCTGCATTGTGGCTTCGGAATTCCCAAACTGGAGGGCTTGTGGGCCAGGAGAGTGAGGACGGAAGTCTGAGAACACAAGCTAGGCTTAGGTTTCGGGGAATGGAAATGGCAGGCACACTCTGCAGAGCTGAATTGAGAACTCATGAGTCTGAAGTCAGGTCGAGGATCAGACTTTGGCTCTGGTTGGAGTTTCTGTCCATGTTGGCCCCTTCATGAAGGGGGGGGGGGCATTATGAGGCCATGGGGGTTTTCCCACTATTAGAGTTGTGAGATGCTCCAAACCGCAAGGATTCCTTCTGTGGGACAATTAAGATTTGTTGGATGGCTCCAGGACGTCTCATAAGGTATTTTTCCCGAACTGGGTTCTAAGTATGGATGCCTGGGCAGACAGCCTCAATTCCAATTGTCTCCTAGCAACAAGAAACGTTTGATCTGCTGGCTTGGGGTAGCATCGGAGGGGGCTGAGTTGGAATGGACTTTCCTGAGGATGGTCTTAAATGAGTTGAAATGGACTTTCCTGAGGATGGTCTTAATGTTGGTTTGAGTCCATTGAGACTTTGGTATGGGGCAGTGGCACCAGGGCCCTGAAGGATTCTCCTAACCAGAGGTTATAACAAAGCTCCAATGAGCAAGTTTTCCATGGGGAGACGAGATTTGTTCTTATTGGTGCCTCAGGAAACCACCATTTGCTGGTATTGGAAATGAGGCCTCTGAGGAGAGATGCCTGGAAACCAAAGCAATGGATCTGATTAGGGCCTAGGGGCCTGTCCGGTTCAATATTCTTCTCTGGGGACATCTTTTGTCTGAGTGGAGGTAGTTGCTCAGCTGGTTTGAGATCACACCTCTTTGTCCTGGGCGGCCTACACTTATGGGATGGCCTCGGTAACTTTGGAGGTTTTTCCTAATTTGCAAGGTTGTGGCCAATGGAATGGGAAGAATTCTCTTGAAAGGGAAGCACAGTCCTGAGGTGTGGCTCCAGGGACCCAAGTGTGGAGCGTGTGGGGTCCAGGGATATTTGGACAAAAGTCTGAAAACACAAACTCCACTTAGGATTGGGGACATAGTTATGGCACGCCCAATCTACAGACTGTGATAACACTTCGGGATATGAAAAAGGGTGAGTTTGAGGTGCTTGCTCAGGTTTTGACTCTGGATTTGTGTCAACAATGTGGGTCGAAAGCTGGCGTGGCCTCATGGGTTGTGGACGGCTTTCCTTCTCTGAGGATTTGACACAATCCCAAGAATTTAGGTACATTCTGTGGGATGGGAGGAGTCCTTTCTGTTTTTTATTTTATTTTATGTACCTCATGTGTGTCAATAAAAGAGGGATTCCAGAGCAGAGTCCTTGGGATGGACAACTGGATAACCCCAGCTCTGTTTAAGTTTGGGGGCCTAGGGGCATGGCAAGTCCAATATGTGGGCTCTTGATTCAGACACTGAGAGGTCTTCCTTGTGGACAGGGCTCATGCTGAGGGTCACAATGCCTATTTGTGCCCAACAAGGCCCTCAAGCATGGGAAGGGCCTCATGGGCCACGCTGGATTCTCGTACACTGAACGTTGGAGAATATGCCAACCACAAGGTTTCCGGTCATGGTGAAGGAAGAGTTGTGATTTCTGCATCACGTTCACCCCTGGACAGTGATTGGAGTTTAGGTCTAGGTTCTGAAACCCGAAAATCGAGGATGGGAAGAGATGAAGACCTAAGGACCTGATGGGTACAATGAACTCAGTGTGTGGCTAGCTGTTGAGCGTAGGTCTGGAGGTGTGGGCACATGCTGTGTCAGACAGGGCATTAGACAGAGTAGGCTGTATATTTGGGGTGCAGTCGAGTGGTGTTCAGTTGATCCTCATTCGGGTTTCTAGGTAGCTCCATAAGGCAACGTTTTTCTTCTGGAGGGCAGGCAGAGTGCTGCATTGTGGCCCCAGTATTGCCAAACTGTAGGGCTTTTGGGCCAGGGGTGTGAGGGCGGTAGTCTGAGAACACAAGCTTGGCTTAGTTTTTTTAGGGTGAGGGCACAGAAGGCACACTCTGCAGAGCTGAATCAAGATCTCATGCACCTGAAGCCAGGGCGAATATCAGACGTTTGCTCAGGTTGGAGTTTCTGTCCATGATGGCCCCTTTATAAAGTGGAGCGTCTCAAGAGGCCATGAAGATTTTCCCACAATGGGAGTTGTGAGATGCACCAGACTGCAAAGATTCCTTCTGTGGGACACTTGAGACCTGTTGGATGGCTCTAGGATGTCCCATATGGAACGACTCCAGAGTAGGGTTCTAAGGATGGATGCCTGGGCAGCCCGCCTCCCATTCTAGTTGTCTCCTAGCAACAAGGCAGGTTTGATCTGCAGGCCCTGGGGGAGAAACCAAGGGGGATGAGTTGACATGGACTCTACCGAGGATAGATCATAATGTGGGTTTAAGTCCATGGAGATCTTGGAATGGGGTGCTTGATCCGGGACCCTGAAAGATTCTCCTAAACACAGGTTTTTATAGAGCTCCAAAGAGTACATTTCCTATGTGGAGACGAGATTTTTCTATGAGTGCCTCAGTAATCCCCCATATGCTCGTATTGGTAACCAGGCCTCTGAGGAGAGATGCCTGGAAACAAAAGCAATGTACCTGATTAGGGCCTAAGAGCCTGTCCAGTTTAATTTTATTCTATGGGGATATCTGTGTCTGGGTCTGAGTGGAGGTAGTTTCCTAACTTGTGAAAGATCTTCCCTGTTTGTCCTGGGCAGCCAACGCTATTGGGATGGCCTCCGGGAGTTTGGAGGTTTCTCCTAATCTATAGGGTTGTGGCCAATGGAAATGGCAGAATTCCCCTGGAGAGGGAAGCCACAGTCCTCAGGTGTGGCTCCAGGGGCCCCAGCTTGGATGGTGTGTGGGCCAGGACTGTGGGGACAGAAGTCTGAAAACACAAACTCAGCTTAGGTTTGGGGATGTATGTATGAAGGCTCGATCTACAGACCGTGAGAATTTTCCGGGCTATGAACAAAGGGCGAGTATGTGGCGTTTGCTCAGGCTTTTGGCTCTGGATTTTGTGCCTACGGTGGCCGTGGAAGGTCGGGGTGTCCTCAAGGGCCATGGACAAGTCTTTCTCTGGTGATTTGGCCTGATCCCAAGTGGTTGGGATCATTCTGTGGATGGGAAGAGTCCTTTCTGTATTTTTTTTTTTTTTTTACCTCAGGTGTCCCACCATAGAGGGATTCCAGAGCAGTGCCCTGAGTAGGGGTGACTAGACATCTCTAACTCTGGTTGAGATTGGGGGACTAGGGGCTTGGCAAGCCCCATATGTGGGCTGTTGTTCCAGTCACTAAGAGGCTTTACATGAGGATAGGTCTCACGCTGATGGTCACAATGATTGTGTTTGTGCAAATTGTAGCCCTCAGGGATAGGTGGGGCCTCATAGTCCATGCTGCTTTCTCCTACAATGAACGTTGGACAACATGCCAACCACAAGGTTTCTTGCCATGGCGAAGGAGAAGTTCTGATTCTTGTATCACGTTCACTCCTGAGCAGTGAGTGGAGATAAGTTCTAGGTTCTGAAGGTGAAAACTGAGGTTGGGTAGAGACGATGGCCGAAAGCCATTGTGGGTTTGATATGCTCAGTGTACGGCCAGCTGTCTGGGTGTTGGACTGGAGGTCTGCCTTCAGGCCGTGTCAGACAGGGCTTTAGTGAACAGGCTAGATTGTATAATTGGGGTATGGTCGAGTGGCATGCAGGTTGTTACTCATTTGGCGTTTCTGGTTAGCCCTATAGGGCAACATTTTTCTTCTGAAGGGCAGGCAGTGTGCTGCATTGTGTCTCCAGAATTGCCAAACTGGAGGGGTGTGGCCAGGATTGTGAAGACGGAAGTCTGAGAACACAAGTTAGGCTTAGGTTTCGGGGCGAGGGCACAGCAGGCACACTCTCAAATGCTGAATCGAGATCTCGTGTTTCTGAATTCAGGGCGCGGATCAGACTTTGGCTTATGATTGAGTTTCTGTCCATGATGGCCAATTTATGAAGGTGTGGGGCATCATGAGGAAATGGAGGTTTTCTCACAGTGGGATTGTGTGATGCTTCAAACCGCAAGGATTCATTCTGCGAGACACTCAAGACAGGTTTGTTGGATTCAAGACGTCCCATAAAGAAATTCTCCAGAGCAGGGTTCTAAGGATGGATGCCTGGACAGCCCACCTCTCATTCCAACTGTCTCCTAGTGACAAGGCAGGTTTGATCTGCTGGCTCTGGGTGAGCAGCCGAGGGGGCTGATTTGAAATGGACCCTCCTGAGGATGGATCATAATGTAAGTTTATGTCCTTGGAGACCTTGGTATTGGGCCATGGTGCCAGCGCCCTGAAGGATCCTCGTAACCTGAGGTATTGACACAGCTCCAAAGAGCAAGTTTCTCATGTGGAGATGAGATCTGTTCTGATTGTTTCCTTAGGAAACCCCCATATTCTGATATTGGAAACCAGGCCTCTGAGGAGAGATACATAGAAACCAAAGCAATGGGTCAGAATTTGGCTCAGGTTGGAATTTCTGTCCATGATGGCCCCTTTATAAAGGGGAGCATCTCATGAGGCCATGTAGGTTTTCCCACGATAGGAGTTGTGAGATGCTCCAATCTGCAAGGATTCCTTTTGCAGGACAGTCAAGACCTGTTGGAACGCTCCCAGGAAATCCCATATGGAACGGCGCCAGAGCAGGATTCCAACGATGGATGCCTAGAGAGTCTGCTTTGCATTCAAGTTGTCTCCTAGCGACAAGGCAGGTTTGATATTCTGGCTCTGGGGGAGTAATGAACGGGGCTGAGTTGAAATGTACTCTCCTGCCGAATGGTCATAATGCGGGTTTGTGTCCATGGAGCCCTTGGAATAGGGCAGTGGCTCCGGTTACCCGAAGGTTTTTCCTAACTGGAGGTTTTTACAGAGCTCCAAAGGATAAGTTTCCCATGTGGAGACAAGATTTGCTCTGATTGGTATCTCTGGAATCCCCCATATGCTGGTATTGGAAAACAGGCCTCTGAGGAGAGATGCTTATAAACAAAAGCATTGGAACCAATTACGTTCTAGGGGCCTGTCCAGTTTAATACATTTCTCTTGGGATATCTGTCTACGGGTGAGTTGAGGTCGTTCCTCAGCTTGTGACAGATCACCCCTCTTTGTACTGGGCGGCCTACACTATTGGAATGGCCTCTGGGACTTTGGAGGTTTCCCCTAATCTGTAGGGTTGTGGCCAATGGAATGGGAAGAATTTCCTTGGAGAGGGAAGGCTCAGTCCTGAGGTGTGGCTCCAGGGGCCTCAGACTGGAGGTTGTGTGGGACAGGGATGTCAGGATAGAAGTCTGAAAACACGGTTTGGGGACGTAGGTATGGCAGGCCCGATCTACAGACTATGAGGAGAATTTTTTTGGGCTATGACCTAAGGGTGAGGCTTATGTCTCTGGATTTTGTGTCAATAGTGGCCGTGGAATGTCGGGCTGGCCTCATGGGCCATGGAGGAGTCTTTCTCTCTGGGGATGTCCTGATCCCAAGTGATTGGGGTCATTCTGTCGGTGGGAGGAATCCTTTCTGTGTTTACTTACCTCAAATGTCCCACCAAAGAGGGATTCCAGAGCAGAGCCCTGAGTAGGGGTGACTAGATGTCTCTACCTCTGGTTAAGATTGGGTGACTTGGGGCATGGCAGGCCCCATATGCGGGCTCATGGTCCAGCCACTGAGAGGCTTTACTTGAGGACAGGGTTTAAACTGAGGGTCCCAATGTGTGTTTGTGCCCACCGCAGCTCTTAAGCATGGGCAGGGCCTCAGGGACCCTACACTACCCTCAGGGGCCCTACTCCTACTCCTGTAGGCCCTGCAGGGGTCCTACACTGAACTTTGTATAAGATGCCAACCACAAGATTCTGGCGAGAGGGAAGGAGGAGTTATGATTTCTGCATCACGTTACCCATGGGAAATGAGTAGAGATAAGGTCTAGGTTTCTGTAGCCTGAAAACCAGGTTGGAAAGAGATGGCAACCTAAGGCCATGGCGGTTGAGATGTTCTCAGCGTACGGCAAGCTGTCAGGGTGTCGGTTGGGAATTCAGGCCTCAGGTTGTGTCAGACAGGGCATTAGTGCACAGGCTAGACGATATAATTGGTGTACAGTTGAGTGGCATGCAGGTTTATCCTCATTTGAGGTTTCTGGGTAGACCCATAGGGCAACGTTTTTCTTCTAGAGGGCAGGCAGAGTGCAGCACGGATTCATCAGAAATCCCAAAATGGAGGGCGTGTGGTCCAGGAGAGTGAGGACAGAAGTCTGAGTATACTAGCTGCTTAGGTTTAGGTTTTGGGGTGAGGGCACAGCAGGTACAATCTGAAGAGCTTAATCAAGATCTCGTGCATCTGAAGTCAAGGCGAATATCAGCCGTTGGGTCAGGTTGGAGTCTCTTTCCATGATGTGCTCAGTGTGAGGCCAGCTGTCTGGGGGGGGGGCCAGGAGGTCCAGGCTCAGGCTGTGTCAGAAAGGGCATTAGTGCCCAGGTCAGCCTATGTATTTGGGGGTACAGCCGAATGGCGTGCAGGTTGATCCTCGTTTGGGGTTTCTGGGTAGCCCCAGAGGGCAATGTTTTTCTTCTGGAGGGCAGGCAGAGTGCTGCATTGTAGTTCTGGATTGCCAAACTGGAGGGCTTGTGGGCCAGTAGTCTGAGGACGGAAGTCTGAGTACCAAAGCTAGGCATAGGTTTCTTGGTGATGATATGGCAGGCACAATCTACAGACCTGAATCGAGATCTCGTGCATCTGAAGCCAGGGCGAGGATCAGACGATCGCTCAGGTTGGCCATTCTGTCCCTGATGGCCCCTTCTTGAAGGGGGGGGTGGATCACGAGGCCATGGGGGTTTTCCCAGGATGGGAGTTCTGAGAAGCTCCTAACTGGAAAGATTCTTCTGCAGGACAATTGAGACCTGTTGTTTGGATCCAGGACAACGATTCCGAGCAGGGTTCTAAGGATGGATGGCTGGGTAGGCCACCTCGCATTACAATTGTCTCCACGCAACAAGACAGGTTAGATCTGCTGGATCTGGCAGAGCAACCGAGGAGGCTGAGTTGAAATGGACTCTCCCGTGGATGTGATCTAATATGATTTTATGTCTATGGAGACCTTGGAATGAAGCGGTGGCACTGGGGCCCTGAAGTGTTCCCCTAAAGAGAGGCATTCACACAGCTCCATCATGCATGTTTCCCATGTGTGGATGAGATTTGTTCTGATGGGTGAGTCAAGAAACAGCCATATGCTGTTATTGAAATCCAGGCCTCTGAGGAGAGATGCCTGGAAACAAAAGCAATGGATCCGATAGGTGCCTAGGGGCCTGATGGTTCCTTTTTTACCACTGGGACATCAGTCTTCGGTTCTAGGTGCAGGTAGGTGCTCAGAAAGGCCCAGATTGCCCCTGTTTGTCCTGGGATCCCACAAATATTTGGATGGCCTCAGGGACTTTGGAGGTTTATCCTATTAGTAGGGTGGTGGCCTTCGGAATGGGCACATAAAATTCCCTTGGATAGGGCAAGAACAGTCGTCAGGTTTGGCTCTAGGGGCTTTGCCTGTAGGGTGTGTAGGCCAGGGCTGTTTGGACAGTTGTCTGAAAACACAAACTCGGTTTATGTTTCGGGTCATAGGTATGGCAGGACTGACTCATCTACAGACCATGAGGAGAACTCTTCGGGATATGAAAAAAGGGCGAGTGTGAGGCTCTTGCTCAAGTTTTTTGTCTCTGGATATCGTAACACTCATGGTCGTGAAATTTCCGGGTGACTTCATAGGAAATGGACGAGTCTTACTCTCTGGGGGTTTGGCCCCGTCCAAAGAGTTTGTGGTCATTCTGTGGGATGGAAGAAGTCCGTTGTTCTGTTGTTGTTGATTTGTTTTGTTTTGTTTTTCAACCTCAGGTGTCCCACCAAATAAGGGATTCCAGAGTAGAGCCCTGGGGAGGGGCGACTGGACAACCAGAAATCTGGTTAAAAATTCTGGTCTAGGGACATGTCAAGCCCATTATGACATCTAATGGTCCAGCCACTGAGAGGAAGTACTACTGGACAGGACTCACGCTGAGAGACACAATGCGTGTTTATGCCCTCGTCGCACTCAAGAATGGGCGGGGCCTCAGTGTGAATGCTGGTTTCTCCTACACTGAACGTTGGACAACATGCCAACCACAAGGTTTCTTGCCATGGGTAAGGAAGAGTTCTGATTTCTGCATCACAGTCACCCCTGGGCCGTGATTGGACATAAGGTCTAGGTTCTGAAGCCTGAAAACTGAGGTAGGGAAGAGATTATGACCTAAGGCCATGTCGGGTCTGATGAGCTCAGTGTGCGGTCAGCTGTCTGGGTGTTGGACACGAGGTCCGGGCTCAGGTTGTCAGAGAGTGCATTAGTGCCCAGGTTAGACTATATTTTTGGGGTGCATTCGAGTGCCGTGTCGGTTCTTATCTGAAGAACTCTTCAGGATATGAAGAATGAGTGAGTCTGAGGCACATGCTCAGGCTTTTGTCTCAGGATTTTGTATCAGCGATGGCCGTGGAATGTTGGGGAGGCCTCATGGGCCATGGACGAATCATGCTCTCTGTGGATATGGCCCAATCCCAATTGCTTTTCTTCAATCTGTGGGATGGGAGGACTTCTTTCAGGTTTGTTACCTCAGAAGTCCCACCAAAAGAGGAATTCCAAAGCAGAGCCCTGGGGAAGAGTGAAGGGTCAACCCGAACAATGGTTAAAAATTGGGGCCCAGGGGCATGGCAAGCCCAATATGCTGTCTCTCCATCCAGGCACCGAGAGGCCTTACCTGAGGACTGGGCTCAGGCTGAAGGTCACAATATGTGTTTGTGACCAATGTGACCCACAAGCATGGGGGGGCCTCATGGGCCGCACTGGTTTCAACTACACTGAACCTTGGACAACATGCCAACCACAAGGTTTCTTGCCACGGGGAAAGAGTTCTGATTTCTGCATCATTTTCAAACCCGGGCCGTGATTGGAGATAATGTCTAGGTTCTGAAGCCTGAAAACCGAGGTTGAGAAGTGATGACGACCTAAGGCCATGGCGGGTCCGATGTGCTCATTGTGCGGCCAGCAGTCTGGGTGGGGGCCTGGAGGTCCAGGCTCAGGCTGTGTCAGAAAGGGCATTAGTGCCCAGGTCAGCGTATATATTTGGGTTACAGCAGAATGGTGTTCATGTTGATCCTCATTTGGGGTTTCTTGGTAGCCCGAGAGGGCAATGTTTTCCTTCCGGAGGACAGGCAGAGTGCTGCATTGTAGTTCTGGATTGCCAAACTGGAAGGCTTGTGGTCCAGGAGTCTGAGGACGGAAGTCTGAGAACCCAAGCTAGGCCTAGGTTTCTGGGTGAGGATATGGCAGGCACAATCTACAGACCTGAAACGAAATATCGTGCATCTGAAGTCAGGGCGAGGATAGACGATCGCTCAGGTAGGACATTCTGTCACTGATGGCCCCTTCTTGAAGGGGGGGGGGGTGGATCACGAGGCCATGGGGTTTTTCCCAAGATGGGAGTTCTGCGAAGATCACATCTGCAAAGATTCTTCTGCAGGACAATTGAGACCTGTTGTTTGGATCCAGGACGATTCCGAGTAGGGTTCTAAGGATGGATGGCTGGGTAGGCCACCTCGCATTCCAATTGTCTCCACGCAACAAGACAGGTTAGATCTGCCGGATCTGGGAGAGTAACCGAGGAGGCTGAGTTGAAATGGACTCTCCCGTGGATGTGTCCTAATATGATTTTGTGTCTATGGAGAACTTGGAATAAAGCGGTGGCACTGGGGCCCTGAAGGTTTCTCCTAAAGAAAGGAATTCACACAGCTCCATCGTGTAAGTTTCCCATGTGTGTGGATGAGATTTGTTCTGATGGGTGAGTCAAGAAACAGCCATATGCTGTTATTGAAATCCAGGCCTCTGAGGAGAGATGCCTGGAAACCAAAGCAATGGATCCGATAGGTGTCTAGGGGCCTGTTCGTTCCTTTTTACCTCTGGGGACATCAGTCTCCGGGTCTGAGTGCTGGTAGGTGCTCAGATGGCCCAGATTGCCCCTGTTTGTCCGGGGATGCCACAAATATTTGGATGGCCGCAGGGACTTTGGAGGATTATCCTATTAGTAGGGTTGTGGCCATTGGAATGGGCACATACAATTCCCTTCGAGAGGGCAAGCACAGTCCTCAGGTTTGGCTCCAGGGGCCTGAGCCTGTAGGGGTTGTAGGCCAGGGCTGTTTGGACAGTTGTCTGAAAACACAAACTCAGCTTATGTTTCGGGTCATAGGTATGGCAGGTCTGATATACAGACCATGAGGAGAACTCGTCGAGATATGAAAAAAGGGCGAGTGTGAGGCTCTTGCTCAAATTTTAGTCTCTGGATATCGTAACATTCATGGTCGTGAAATTTCCGGGTGACTTCATGGGAAATGGACGAGTCTTACTCTCTGGGTGTTTGGCCCCGTCCAAAGAGTTTGGGGTCGTTCTGTGGGATGGAAGAAGTCCGTTGTTCTGTTGTTGTTGATTTGTTTTTTGTTTGTTTTTCAACCTCAGGTGTCCCACCAAATGAGGGATTCCAGAGTAGAGCCCTAGGGAGGGGCGACTGGACAACCAGAAATCTGGTTAAAAATTGAGGCCTAGGGACATGTAAAGCACCTTATGACATCTAATGGTCCAGCCACTGAGAGGACTTACTAGAGGACTGAATATAGGACTCACGCTGAGGGTCACAATGCGTGTTTATGCCCTCTTCGCACTCAAGAAAGGGCGGGGCCTCAGGGTGAATGCTGGTTTCTCCTACACTGAACGTTGGACAACATGCCAACCACAAGGTTTCTTGCCAAGGTTAAGGAAGAGTTCTGATTTCTGCATCAAAGTCACCCCTGGGCAGTGATTGGAGATAAGGTCTAGGTTCTGAAGCCTGAAAACTGAGGTAGGGAAGAGATGATGACCTAAGGCCATGGCGGGTCTGATGCGCTCAGTGTGCGGTCAGCTGTCTGGGTGTTAGTCAACAGGTCCGGGCTCAGGTTGTCAGAGTGTGCATTAGTGCCCAGGTTAGACTATATATTTTGGGTGCATTCGAGTGCCGTGTAGGTTCTTATCTCAAGAAATCTTCAGGATATGAAGAATGAGCGAGTGTGAGGCGCATGCTCAGGCTTTTGTCTTTGGATTTTGTATCAGCGATGGCCGTGGAATGTTGGGGAGGCCTCATGGGCCATGGAAGCATCTTGATCTCTGTGGATTTGGCCGATCCCAATTGCTTTTCGTCAATCTGTGGGATGGGAGGACTCCTTTCAGGTTTTTTACCTCAGGTGTCCCACCAAAAGAGGAATTCCAAAGCAGAGCCCTGGGGAGAGTGAAGGGACAACCCGAACTACGGTTAAAAATTGGGGCCTAGGGGCATGGCAAGCCCAATATGCTGTCTCTCCATCCAGCCACTGAGAGGCCTTACCTGAGGACTGGGCTCAGGCTGAAGGTCACAATGTGTGTTTGTGACCAATGTGGCACGCAAGCATGGGCGGGGCCTCATGGGCCACACTGGTTTCAACTACACTGAACCTTGGACAACATGCCAACCACAAGGTTTCTTGCCATGGGGAAAGAGTTCTGATTTCTGCATCATTTTCAAACCCGGGCCGTGATTGGAGATAAGGTCTATGTTCCGAAGCCTGAAAACGAGGTTGAGAAGAGATGACGACCTAAGGCCACGACGGGTCCGATATGCTCAGTGTGCGGCCAGCTGTCTGGGGGGGCCAGGAGGTCCAGGCTCAGACTGTGTCAGAAAGGGCATTAGTGCCCAGGTCAGCCTATATATTTGGGGTACAGCCGAATGTCATTCAGGTTGATCCTCATTAGGGGTTTCTGGGTAGCCCCGGACGGCAATGTTTTTCTTCTGGAGGGCAGGCAGAGTGCTACATTGCAGTTCTGGATTGCCAAACTGGAGGGCTTGTGGGCCAGTAGTCTGAGAACAGAAGTCTGAGAACCCAAGATAGGCCTAGGTTCCTGGGTGAGGATATGGCAGGCATAATCTACAGACCTGAATCGAGATCTCGTGCTTCTGAAGTCAGGGCGAGAATCAGACGATCGCTCAAGTTGGACATTCTGTCCCTGATGTACCCTTCTTGAAGGGGGGGGTGGATCGCGTGGCCATGGGGATTTTCCCACGATGGGAGTTGGGAGAAGCTCCCAGCTGCAAAGATTCTTCTGCAGGACAATTGAGACCTGTTGGTTGGCTCCAGGACAACGATTCCGAGCAGGGTTCTAAGGATGGATGGCTGGGTAGCCTACCTCGAATTCCAATTGCCTCCAAGCATCAAGACAGGTCAGACATGCTGGATCTGGGGGAGCAACCTAGGAGGCTGAGTTGAAATGGACTCTCCCGTGGATGTGTCCTAATATGATTTTGTGTCTATGGAGACCTTGGAATGAAGCGGTGGCACTGGGGCCCTGAAGGGTTCTCCTAAAGAGAGGCTTTCACACAGCTCAATCGTGCAAGTTTCCCATGTGTAGATGAGCTTTGTTCTGATGGTGAGTCAAGAAACAGCCATATGCTGTTATTGAAATGCAGGCCTCTGAGGAGAGATGCCTCGAAACCAAAGCAATGGATCCGATAGGTGCCTAGGGCCTGTTTGTTCCTTATTACCTCTGGGGTTATCAGACTACGGGTCTGAGTGCAGGTAGGTGCTCAGATGGGCTCAGATTGCCCCTGTTTGTCCTGGGAAGCCACAACCATTGGGATGGCCTTAGGAATTTTGGAGTTTTATCCTCTTAGTAGGGTTGTGGCCATTGGAATGGGCACATACAATTCCCATGGAGAGGGCAAGCAGAGTCGTCAGGTTTGGCTCCAGGGGCCTGAGCCTGTAGGGTGTGTAGGCCAGGGCTGTTGGGACAGTGGTCTGAAAACACAAACTTGGCTTATGTTTCGGGTCATAGGTATGGCAGGACTGATCTACAGACCATGAGGAGAACTCTTCGGGATACGAAAAAAGGGCGAGTGTGAGGCTTTTGCTCAAGTTTTCGTCTCTTGATACCGTGTCACTCATGGTCGTGAAATTTCCGGGTGACTTCATGGGAAATGGACGAGTCTTTATTTGGGGGTTTGGCCCCCGTCCAAAGAGTTTGGGGTCACTCTGTGGGATGGAAGAAGTCCGTTGTTCTGTTGTTGTTGTTGGTTTGTTTTGTTCTGTTTTTCAACCTCAGGTTTCCCACCAAATGAGGGATTCCAGAGTAGAGCCCTGGGGAGGGGCGACTGGACAACCAGAAATCTGGTTAAAAATTGGGGCCTAGGGACATGTCAAGCCCATGATGACATCTAATGGTCCAGCCACTGAGAGGACGTACTAGAGGACAGGACTCACGCTGAGGGACGAAATGCGTGTTTATACCCTCGGCGCACTCAAGAATGGGCGGGGCCTCAGGGTGAATGCTGGTTTCTCCTACACTGAACGTTGGACAACATGCCAACCACAATGTTTTTTGCCATCGGTAAGGAAGAGTTCTGATTTCTGCATCAAAGTCACCCCTGGGCAGTGATTGCAGATAAGGTCAAGGTTCTGAAGCCTGAAAACTGAGGTAGGGAAGAGATCTTGGTCTTGGCGGGTCTGATGTGCTCAGTGTACGGTCAGCTGTCCGGGTGTTGGTCACGAGGTCCGGGCTCAGGTTGTCAGACAGTGCATTAGGGCCCAGGTTAGACTATACATTTTGGGTGCCTTCGAGTGCCGTGTAGGTTCTTATCTGAAGAACTCTTCAGGATATGAAGAATGAGCGAGTCTGAGGTGCGTGCTCAGGCTTTTGTCCCTGGATTGTGTATCAGGGATGGCCGTGGAATATTGGGGAGGCCTCATGGGCCATGGGGACGAATCTTGCTCTCTGTGGATTTGCCCGATCCCAATTGTTTTTCGTCAATCTGTGTGATGGGAGGACT
The DNA here is from genome assembly GCF_011764305.1 of Mustela putorius furo. Lineage (NCBI taxonomy): Eukaryota > Metazoa > Chordata > Mammalia > Carnivora > Mustelidae > Mustela > Mustela putorius. The sequence continues at coordinate 191,437 of NW_025421630.1, forward strand.
CCTTTCAGGTTTGGTACCTCAGGTGTCCCACCAAAAGAGGAATTCCAAAGCAGAGCCCTGCGGAAGAGTGAAGGGACAACCCGAACTATGGTTAAAAATAGGGGCCTAGGGGCATGGCAAGGCCAATATGCTGTCTCTCCATCCAGCCACTGAGAGGCCTTACCTGAGGACTGGGCTCAGGCTGAGGGTCACAATGTGTGTTTATGACCAATGTAGCCCGCAAGCATGGGTGGGTCCTCATGGGCCACACTGGTTTTAACGACACTGAACCTTGGACAACATGCCAACAACAAGATTTCTTGCCATGGGGAAAGAGTTCTGATTTCTGCATCATTTTCATACCTGGGCAGGGATTGGAGATAAGGTCAAGGTTCTTAAGCCTGAAAATCAAGCTTGAGAAGAGATGACGACCTAAGGCCATGGCAGGTCCGATGTGCTCAGTGTGCGGCCAGATGTCTGGGTGGGGCCCGGTGGTCCAGGCTCAGGCTGTGTCAGAAAGGTCATTAGTGCCCAGTTCAGCCTATATTTTTGGGGTACACCCGAATGGCGTGCAGGTTGATCCTCATTGGGGGTTTCTGGGTAGCCCCAGAGGGCAATGTTTTTCTTCTGGAGGGGGCAGGCAGAGTGCTGCATTGTAGTTCTGGATTGCCAAACTGGAGGGCTTGTGGGCCAGTAGTCTGAGGACGGAAGTCTGAGAACCCAAGCTAGGCCTAGGTTTCAGGGTGAGGATATGGCAGGCACAATCTACAGAACTGAATCGAGATCTTGGGCATCTGAAGTCAGGGCGATGATCAGACGATCGCTCAGGTTGGACATTCTGTCCCTGATGGCCCCTTCTGGAAGGGGGGGTGGATCAAGAGGCCATGGGGGTTTTCCCAAGATGGGAGGTGTGAGAAGCTCCCAAGTGCAAAGATTCTTCTGCAGGACAATTGAGACCTGTTGGTAGGCTCCAGGACAAGGATTCCAAGCAGGGATCTAAGGATGGATGGCTGGGTAGCCAACCTCGCATTCCTATTGTCTCCAAGCAACAAGACAGGTTAGATCTGCTGGATCTGAGGGAGCAACCTAGGAGGCTGAGTTGAAATGGACTCTCCCGTGGATGAGTGGTAATATGATTTTGTGTCTATGGAGACCTTGGAATGAAGCGGTGGCACTTGGGCCCTGAAGGGTTCTCCTAAAGAGAGGCTTTCACACAGCTCCATCGTGCAAGTTTCCCATGTGTAGATGAGATTTGTTCTGATGGGTGTGTCAAGATAAAGCCATATGCTCTTATTGAAATCCAGGCCTTTGAGGAGAGTTGCCTGGAAACCAAAGCAATGGATCCGATAGGTGCCTAGGGGCCTGTTCGTTCCTTTTTACCTCTGGGGACATCAGTCTACGGTTCTGACTGCCGGTCGGTGTTCAGATGGGCCCAGATTGCCCCTGTTTGTCCTGGGAAGCCACAAATATTGGGATGGCCTCAGGAACTTTGGAGGTTTATCCTATTAGTAGGGTTGTGGCCATTGGAGTGGGCTCATACAATTCCCTTGGAGAGGGCAAGCACAGTCGTCAGGTTTGGCTCCAGGGGCCTGAACCTTTAGAGTGTGTAGGCCAGGCTGTTTGGACAATTGTCTGAAAACACAAACTCGGCTTATGTTCCGGTTCATAGGTATGGCAGGACTAATCTACAGACCATGAGGAGAACTCTTTGGGATATGAAAAAAAGGGCGAGTGTGAGGCTCTTGCTCAATTTTTTGTCTCTGGATATATGTCACTCATGGTCGTGAAATTTCTGGGTGACTTCATGGGAAATGGACGAGTCTTACTCTCTGGGGGCTTGGCCTCGTCCAAAGAGTTTTGGTGTCATTCTGTGGGATGGAAGAAATCCGTTGTTCTGTTGTTGTTGTTTTTGTTTTGTTTTGCTTTTCAACCTCAGGTGTCCCACCAAATGAGGGATTCCAGAGTAGAGCGCTGGGGAGGGGCGACTGGAACAACCAGAAATCTGGTTAAAAATTGGGGCATAGGGTATGTCAAGCCCATTATGACATGTAATGGTCCAGCCACTGAGAGGATGTACTAGAGGTCAGCACTCACGCTGAGGGACACAATGCGTGTTTATACCCTCGTCGCACTCAAGAATGGGCGGGGCCTCAGGGTGAATGCTTGTTTCTCCTACACTGTACGTTGGACAACATGCCAACCACAAGGTTTCTTGCCATGGGTAAGGAAGTGTTCTGATTTCTGCTACACAGTCACCCCTGGGCAGTGATTGGAGATAAGGTCTAGGTTCTGAAGCCTGAAAACTGAGGTTGGGAAGAGATGATGACCTAAGGCCATGGCGGGTCTGCTGTATTCAGTGTGAGGTCAGCTGTCTGGGTGTTGGTTACGAGGTCCGGGCTCAGGTTGACAGACACTGCACTATATATTTTGGGTGCCTTCGAGTGCCGTGTAGGTTCTTATCTGAAGAACTCTTCAGTATATGAAGAATGAGCGAGTCTGAGGCGCGTGCTCAGTCTTTTGTCTCTGGATTTTGGATCAGCGATGGCCGTGGAATGTTGGGGAGGCCTCATGGGCCATGGAAGCATCTTGATCTCTGTGGATTTGGCCGATCCCAATTGCTTTTCGTCAATCTGTGGGATGGGAGGACTCCTTTCAGGTTTTTTACCTCAGGTGTCCCACCAAAAGAGGAATTCCAAAGCAGAGCCCTGGGGAAGAGTGAAGGGACAACCCGAACTACGGTTAAAAATTGGGGCCTAGGGGCATGGCAAGCCCAATATGCTGTCTCTCCATCCAGCCACTGAGAGGCCTTACCTGAGGACTGGGCTCAGGCTGAAGGTCACAATGTGTGTTTGTGACCAATGTGGCACGCAAGCATGGGCGGGGCCTCATGGGCCACACTGGTTTCAACTACACTGAACCTTGGACAACATGCCAACCACAAGGTTTCTTGCCATGGGGAAAGAGTTCTGATTTCTGCATCATTTTCAAACCCGGGCCGTGATTGGAGATAAGGTCTATGTTCCGAAGCCTGAAAACGAGGTTGAGAAGAGATGACGACCTAAGGCCACGACGGGTCCGATATGCTCAGTGTGCGGCCAGCTGTCTGGGGGGGGGCCAGGAGGTCCAGGCTCAGACTGTGTCAGAAAGGGCATTAGTGCCCAGGTCAGCCTATATATTTGGGGTACAGCCGAATGTCATTCAGGTTGATCCTCATTAGGGGTTTCTGGGTAGCCCCGGACGGCAATGTTTTTCTTCTGGAGGGCAGGCAGAGTGCTACATTGCAGTTCTGGATTGCCAAACTGGAGGGCTTGTGGGCCAGTAGTCTGAGAACAGAAGTCTGAGAACCCAAGATAGGCCTAGGTTCCTGGGTGAGGATATGGCAGGCATAATCTACAGACCTGAATCGAGATCTCGTGCTTCTGAAGTCAGGGCGAGAATCAGACGATCGCTCAAGTTGGACATTCTGTCCCTGATGTACCCTTCTTGAAGGGGGGGGGGGTGGATCGCGTGGCCATGGGGATTTTCCCACGATGGGAGTTGGGAGAAGCTCCCAGCTGCAAAGATTCTTCTGCAGGACAATTGAGACCTGTTGGTTGGCTCCAGGACAACGATTCCGAGCAGGGTTCTAAGGATGGATGGCTGGGGGTAGCCTACCTCGAATTCCAATTGCCTCCAAGCATCAAGACAGGTCAGACATGCTGGATCTGGGGGAGCAACCTAGGAGGCTGAGTTGAAATGGACTCTCCCGTGGATGTGTCCTAATATGATTTTGTGTCTATGGAGACCTTGGAATGAAGCGGTGGCACTGGGGCCCTGAAGGGTTCTCCTAAAGAGAGGCTTTCACACAGCTCAATCGTGCAAGTTTCCCATGTGTAGATGAGCTTTGTTCTGATGGTGAGTCAAGAAACAGCCATATGCTGTTATTGAAATGCAGGCCTCTGAGGAGAGATGCCTCGAAACCAAAGCAATGGATCCGATAGGTGCCTAGGGCCTGTTTGTTCCTTATTACCTCTGGGGTTATCAGACTACGGGTCTGAGTGCAGGTAGGTGCTCAGATGGGCTCAGATTGCCCCTGTTTGTCCTGGGAAGCCACAACCATTGGGATGGCCTTAGGAATTTTGGAGTTTTATCCTCTTAGTAGGGTTGTGGCCATTGGAATGGGCACATACAATTCCCATGGAGAGGGCAAGCACAGTCGTCAGGTTTGGCTCCAGGGGCCTGAGCCTGTAGGGTGTGTAGGCCAGGGCTGTTGGGACAGTGGTCTGAAAACACAAACTTGGCTTATGTTTCGGGTCATAGGTATGGCAGGACTGATCTACAGACCATGAGGAGAACTCTTCGGGATACGAAAAAAGGGCGAGTGTGAGGCTTTTGCTCAATTTTTTCGTCTCTTGATACCGTGTCACTCATGGTCGTGAAATTTCCGGGTGACTTCATGGGAAATGGACGAGTCTTTATTTGGGGGTTTGGCCCCGTCCAAAGAGTTTGGGGTCACTCTGTGGGATGGAAGAAGTCCGTTGTTCTGTTGTTGTTGTTGGTTTGTTTTGTTTCTGTTTTTTCAACCTCAGGTTTCCCACCAAATGAGGGATTCCAGAGTAGAGCCCTGGGGAGGGGCGACTGGACAACCAGAAATCTGGTTAAAAATTGGGGCCTAGGGACATGTCAAGCCCATGATGACATCTAATGGTCCAGCCACTGAGAGGACGTACTAGAGGACAGGACTCACGCTGAGGGACGAAATGCGTTTTTTATACCCTCGGCGCACTCAAGAATGGGCGGGGCCTCAGGGTGAATGCTGGTTTCTCCTACACTGAACGTTGGACAACATGCCAACCACAATGTTTTTTGCCATCGGTAAGGAAGAGTTCTGATTTCTGCATCAAAGTCACCCCTGGGCAGTGATTGCAGATAAGGTCAAGGTTCTGAAGCCTGAAAACTGAGGTAGGAAGAGAGAGATCTTGGTCTTGGCGGGTCTGATGTGCTCAGTGTGCGGTCAGCTGTCCGGGGTGTTGGTCACGAGGTCCGGGCTCAGGTTGTCAGACAGTGCATTAGGGCCCAGGTTAGACTATACATTTTGGGTGCCTTCGAGTGCCGTGTAGGTTCTTATCTGAAGAACTCTTCAGGATATGAAGAATGAGCGAGTCTGAGGTGCGTGCTCAGGCTTTTGTCCCTGGATTGTGTATCAGGGATGGCCGTGGAATATTGGGGAGGCCTCATGGGCCATGGACGAATCTTGCTCTCTGTGGATTTGCCCGATCCCAATTGTTTTTCGTCAATCTGTGTGATGGGAGGACTCCTTTCAGGTTTGGTACCTCAGGTGTCCCACCAAAAGAGGAATTCCAAAGCAGAGCCCTGCGGAAGAGTGAAGGGACAACCCGAACTATGGTTAAAAAATAGGGGCCTAGGGGCATGGCAAGGCCAATATGCTGTCTCTCCATCCAGCCACTGAGAGGCCTTACCTGAGGACTGGGCTCAGGCTGAGGGTCACAATGTGTGTTTATGACCAATGTAGCCCGCAAGCATGGGTGGGTCCTCATGGGCCACACTGGTTTTAACGACACTGAACCTTGGACAACATGCCAACAACAAGATTTCTTGCCATGGGGAAAGAGTTCTGATTTCTGCATCATTTTCATACCTGGGCAGGGATTGGAGATAAGGTCTAGGTTCTTAAGCCTGAAAATCAAGGTTGAGAAGAGATGACGACCTAAGGCCATGGCAGGTCCGATGTGCTCAGTGTGCGGCCAGATGTCTGGGTGGGGCCCGGTGGTCCAGGCTCAGGCTGTGTCAGAAAGGTCATTAGTGCCCAGTTCAGCCTATATTTTTGGGGTACACCCGAATGGCGTGCAGGTTGATCCTCATTGGGGGTTTCTGGGTAGCCCCAGAGGGCAATGTTTTTCTTCTGGAGGGCAGGCAGAGTGCTGCATTGTAGTTCTGGATTGCCAAACTGGAGGGCTTGTGGGCCAGTAGTCTGAGGACGGAAGTCTGAGAACCCAAGCTAGGCCTAGGTTTCAGGGTGAGTATATGGCAGGCACAATCTACAGAACTGAATCGAGATCTCGGGCATCTGAAGTCAGGGCGAGGATCAGACGATCGCTCAGGTTGGACTTTCTGTCCCTGATGGCCCCTTCTGGAAGGGGGGTGGATCAAGAGGCCATGGGGGTTTTCCCAAGATGGGAGGTGTGAGAAGCTCCCAAGTGCAAAGATTCTTCTGCAGGACAATTGAGACCTGTTGGTAGGCTCCAGGACAAGGTTTCCAAGCAGGGATCTAAGGATGGATGGCTGGGTAGCCAACCTCGCATTCCTATTGTCTCCAAGCAACAAGACAGGTTAGATCTGCTGGATCTGAGGGAGCAACCGAGGAGGCTGAGTTGAAATGGACTCTCCCGTGGATGAGTGGTAGTATGATTTTGTGTCTATGGAGACCTTGGAATGAAGCGGTGGCACTTGGGCCCTGAAGGGTTCTCCTAAAGAGAGGCTTTCACACAGCTCCATCGTGCAAGTTTCCCATGTGTAGATGAGATTTGTTCTGATGGGTGTGTCAAGAAAAAGCCATATGCTCTTATTGAAATCCAGGCCTTTGAGGAGAGTTGCCTGGAAACCAAAGCAATGGATCCGATAGGTGCCTAGGGGCCTGTTCGTTCCTTTTTACCTCTGGGGACATCAGTCTACGGTTCTGACTGCCGGTCGGTGTTCAGATGGGCCCAGATTGCCCCTGTTTGTCCTGGGAAGCCACAAATATTGGGATGGCCTCAGGAACTTTGGAGGTTTATCCTATTAGTAGGGTTGTGGCCATTGGAGTGGGCTCATACAATTCCCTTGGAGAGGGCAAGCACAGTCGTCAGGTTTGGCTCCAGGGGCCTGAACCTTTAGAGTGTGTAGGCCAGGCTGTTTGGACAGTTGTCTGAAAACACAAACTCGGCTTATGTTCCGGTTCATAGGTATGGCGGGACTAATCTACAGACCATGAGGAGAACTCTTTGGGATATGAAAAAAAAGGGCGAGTGTGAGGCTCTTGCTCAATTTTTTGTCTCTGGATATATGTCACTCATGGTCGTGAAATTTCTGGGTGACTTCATGGGAAATGGACGAGTCTTACTCTCTGGGGGCTTGGCCTCGTCCAAAGAGTTTTGGTGTCATTCTGTGGGATGGAAGAAATCCGTTGTTTGTTGTTGTTGTTGATTTGTTTTGTTTTGCTTTTCAACCTCAGGTGTCCCACCAAATGAGGGATTCCAGAGTAGAGCGCTGGGGAGGGGCGACTGGAACAACCAGAAATCTGGTTAAAAATTGGGGCATAGGGTATGTCAAGCCCATTATGACATGTAATGGTCCAGCCACTGAGAGGATGTACTAGAGGTCAGCACTCACGCTGAGGGACACAATGCGTGTTTATACCCTCGTCGCACTCAAGAATGGGCGGGGCCTCAGGGTGAATGCTTGTTTCTCCTACACTGTACGTTGGACAACATGCCAACCACAAGGTTTCTTGCCATGGGTAAGGAAGTGTTCTGATTTCTGCTACACAGTCACCCCTGGGCAGTGATTGGAGATAAGGTCTAGGTTCTGAAGCCTGAAAACTGAGGTTGGGAAGAGATGATGACCTAAGGCCATGGCGGGTCTGCTGTATTCAGTGTGAGGTCAGCTGTCTGGGTGTTGGTTACGAGGTCCGGGCTCAGGTTGACAGACACTGCACTATATATTTTGGGTGCCTTCGAGTGCCGTGTAGGTTCTTATCTGAAGAACTCTTCAGTATATGAAGAATGAGCGAGTCTGAGGCGCGTGCTCAGTCTTTTGTCTCTGGATTTTGGATCAGCGATGGCCGTGGAATGTTGGGGAGGCCTCATGGGCCATGGACGAATCTTGCTCTCTGTGGATTTGGCCCGATCCCTTTTGTTTTTCGTCAATCTGTGGGATGGGAGGACTCCTTTCAGGTTTGTTACCTAATGTGTCCCACCAAAAGAGGAATTCCAAAGCAGAGCCCTGGGGAAGAGTGAAGGGACAACCCGAACTTTGCTTAAAAATTGGGGCCTAGGGGCATGGCAAGCCCAATAGGCTGTCTCTCCATCCAGCCACTGAGAGGCCTTACCTGAGGACTGGGCTCAGGCTGAGGGTCACAATGTGTGTTTGTGACCAATGTGGCTCGCAAGCATGGGCGGGGCCTCTTGGGCCACACTGGTTTCAACGACACTGAACCTTGGACAACATGCCAACCACAAGGTTTCTTGCCATGGGGAAAGAGGTCTGAATTCTGCATCATTTTCAATCCCGGGCCGTGATTGGTGATAAGGTCTAGGTTCAAGCCTGAAAACCGAGGTTGAGAAGAGATGACGATCTAAGGCCAAGGTGGGTCGGATGTGCTCAGTGTGAGGCCAGCTGTCTGCGTGAGGCCAGGAGGTCCAGGCTTAGGCTGTGTCAGAAAGGGCATTAGTGCCCAGGTCAGCCTATATATTTGGGGTACAGCCGAATAGCGTGCAGGTGGATCCTCAATTGGGGTTTCTGGGTAGCCACAGAGGGCAATGTTTTTCTTCTGGAGGGCAGGCAGAGTGCTTCATTGTAGTTCTGGACTGCCAAACTGGAGGGCTTGTCGGCCAGTAGTCTGAGAATGGAAGTCTGAGAAACAAAGCTAGGCCTAGGTTTCTGGGTGAGGATATGGCAGGCACAATCTACAGACCTGAATTGAGATATCGTGCATCTGAAGTCAGGGCGAGATCAGACGATCGCTCAGGTTGGACATTCTGTCCCTGATGGCCCCTTCTTGAAGGGGGGTGTGGATCACGAGGCCATGGTTGTTTTCCACGATGGGAGTTGTGAGAAGCTCCCAAGTGTAAAGATTTTTCTGCAGGACAATTGAGACCTGTTGGTAGGCTCCAGGACAAGGATTCCACGCAGGGTTCTAAGGATGGATGGCTGGGTAGCCCACCTCGCATTCCAATTGTCTCCAAGCAACAAGACAGGTTAGATCTGCTGGATCTGGGGGACCAACCGAGGAGGCAGAGTTGAAATGGACTCTCCCGTGGATGTGTCCTTATATGATTTTGTGTCTATGGAGACCTTGGAATGAAGCGGTGGCAATGGGGCCCTGTAGGGTTCTCCTAAAGGGAGGCTTTCACAAAGCTCCATCGTGCAAGTTTCCCGTGTGTAGATGAGATTTGTTCTGATGGGTGAGTCAAGAAACAGCCTAATGCTGTTATTGAAATCCAGGCTTCTGAGGGGAGATACCTGGAAACCAAAGCAATGGATCCGATAGTTGCCTAGGGGCCTGTTCGTTCCTTTTTACCTCTGGGGACATCAGTCTACGGGTCTGAGTGCAGGTAGGTGCTCAGATGGGTGAGGGTTAGGGTTGGCATGTTGTCCAACGTTCAGTGTACTTGAATCCAGTGTGGCCCATGAGGCCCCGCCCTTGCTTGCGGGCCACATTGGTCACAAACACACATTGTGACCCTCAGCCTGAGCCCAGTCCTCAGGTAAGGCCTCTCAGTGGCTGGATGAAGAGACAGCATATAGGGCTTGCCATGCCCCTAGGCCCCAATTTTTAACCATAGTTCGGGTTGTCCCTTCACTCTTCCCCAGGGCTCTGCTTTGGAATTCCTCTTTTGGTGGGACACCTGAGGTAACAAACCTGAAAGGAGTCCTCCCATCCCGCAGATTGACGAAAAACAATTGGGATCGGGCCAAATCCACCGAGAGTGAGATTCGGCCATGGCCCATGAGGCCTACCCAACATTCCAGGGCCATTGCTGATACAAAATCCGGAGACAAAAGCCTGAGCAAGCGCCTCAGACTCGCTCATTCTTCATATCCTGAAGAGTTCTTCCCATGGTTTGTAGATCGGGCGTGCCATACCTACGTCCCCAAACCTAAGCTGAGTTTGTGTTTTCAGACTTCTGTCCTCAAACTCCTGGGCCACACACCCTCTAGGCTGGGTCCCTCGAGCCACATATTAGGACTGTGCCTACACAATCCTGGGAATTCTGCCCATTCCATTGTCCAAAATCGTACAAATTAAGAGAACCTCCAAAGCCCCGGAGGCCATCCCAATGGTGTAGGTCGCCCGGGACAAAGAAGGGCGGTCTGACACCAGCTGAGCATCTACCTCCACTCATACCATAGATGGGTGTCCCCATAGGAGAAGATTGAACCAGACAGGACCCTAGGCCTATATCGGATCCTTTGCGTAGGTTTACAGGCATGTCTCCTCAAAAGCCTGGATTCCCATACCAGCATAGGGGTTTTCTTGAGGCACCATAAAACAAATCTCGTCTCCACAAGGAAACGTGTGCATGGGAGTTATGCCAGAAGCTTAGGAGAACACTTCAGGGTCCAGGTGCCACTGCCCCATTCCAAGGCCCTCATGGACACAAACACACATTAGGAACCATCCTCAGGAAAGTCCATTTCAACTCAGCCACCCTGGTTGCTCCCGCAGATCCATCAGATCTAAACTATCTTGTTGCTAGGAGACAATTGGAATGCGAGGCGGGATTCCCAGTCATCCATCCTCGAACGGTGCTCTGGAGTAATTCCATATGGGATGTCCTGGAGCTGTCCAACAGGTCTCAATTGTCCCGCAGAAGGAATCCTTGAAGGGGGCTTCCCACAACTCCCAACGTGGGAAAACCTCCAGGGCCTCGAGATTCCGCTCCCTTCATGAAGGGGCCATCAGGCACAGATACTCCAAACTGAGCCAACGTCTGATCCTCGCCCTGTCATCAGATGCATGAGATATTCTTTCAGATCTGCAGGGGGTACCTGCCATGCCCTCACCATGAAACCGAAGTCTAGCTTTTGATCTCAGACTTCCGTCCTCACACTCCTGGCCCCGAATCCCTCATTTTTGTCAATTCCGGACCGACAATGAAGCACTCTGCCTGCCCTCTAGAAAAAATATATTGCTTAATGAGCTGCCCAGGCAGCTTAAAGGAGGAAAAACCTACACGGCACTCGAACGTACCCAAAATATAGAGTCTAACCTGGGCACTAATGCACTGTCTGACACAACCTGAGCCCGGACCTCCTGACCAACACCCAGACAGCTGACCGCACACTGAGCACATCAGACCCGCCATGGCCTTAGGTCATCATCTCTTCCCTACCTCAGTTTTCAGGCTTCAGAACCTAGACCTTATCTCCAATCACTGCCCAGGGGTGACTGTGATGCAGAAATCAGAACTCTTCCTTACCCATGCCAAGAAACCTTGTGGTTTGCATGTTGTCCAACGTTCAGTGTAGGAGAAACCAGCATTCACCCTGAGGCCCCGCCCATTCTTGAGTGCGACCGGGGCATAAACACGCATTGTGACCCTCAGAGTGAGTCCTGTCCTCTAGTAAGTCCTCTCGGTGGCTGGACCCTTAGATGTCATCATGGGCTTGACATGTCCCTAGGCCCCAATTTTTGACCAGATTTCTGGTTGTCCAGTCACCAATCCCCAGGGCTCTACTCTGGAATCCCTCATTTGGTGGGCCACCTGAGGTTGAAAAACAAAAAAAAAACAAATCAAGAACAACAACAAAACGGACCTCTTCCATCCCACACAATGACCCCAAACTCTTTGGACGGGGCCAAACCCCCAGAGAGTAAGACTCGTCCAATTCCCATGAAGTCACCCGGAAATTTCACGACCATGAGTGACACGATATCCAGAGACAAAAACTTGAGCAAGAGCCTCACACTCGCCCTTTTTTCATATCCCAAAGAGTTCTCCTCATGGTCTGTAGATCATTCCTGCCATACCTATGACCCGAACATAAGCCGAGTTTGTGTTTTCAGACAACTGTCCAAACAGCTCTGGCCTACACACCCTACAGGCTCAGGCCACTGGAGCCAAACCTGAGGACTGTGCTTGCCCTCTCCAAGGGAATTGTATGTGCCCATTCCAATGGCCAAAACCCTACTAAGAGTATAAACCTCCAAAGTCCCTGAGGCCATCCCAATAGTTGTGGCTTCCCAGGACAAACAGGGGCAATCTGAGCCCATCTGAGCACCTACATGCACTCAGACCCGTAGACTGATGTCCCCAGAAGTAAAAAGGAACGAACAGGCCCCTAGGCACTATTCGGATCCCTTGCTTTGTTTTCCAGGCATTTCTCCTCAGAGGCCTGGATTTCAATACCAGCATATGGCTGTTTCTTGACTCACCGTCAGAACAAATCTCATGTACACATGGGAAACTTGCACATTGGAGCTGTGTCAAAGCCTCTGTTTAGGAGAACCATTCAGGGCTCCAGTGCCGCCACTTCATTCCAAAGTCTCCATAGACACAAAGACATATTAGGACACATCCAGGGAGAGTCCATTTCAACTCAGCCTCCTCGGGTGCTCCCCGATATCCAGCAGATCTATCCTGTCTTGTTGCTTGGAGACAATTGGAATGCAAGGTGGGCTACCCAGCCATCCATCCTTAGAACCCTGCTCGGAATCGTTGGCCTGGAGCCAACCAACATGTCTCAATTGTCCTGCAGAAGAATCTTTGCAGTTGGGAGCTTCTCACATCTCCCATCATGGGAAAACCCCCAAGGCCTCGTGATCCACCCACCCCTTCAAGAAGGGGCCATCAGGGACAGAAAGTCCAAACTGAGCGATCGTCTGATCCTCGCCCTGACTTTAGATGCACGAGGTCTCGATTCAGGTCTGTAGATTGTGCCTGCCATAACCTCACCCAGAAACCTAGGCCTACCTTCGGTTCTCAGAATTCCGTCCTCTGCCTACGGGCCCACAAGCCCTCCAGTTTGGCAATCCAGAACTACAATGCAGCACTCTGCCTGCCCTCCAGACGAAAAACATTGCCCTCTGGGGCTACACAGAAACCCCAAATGAGGATAATCCTGCACGCCATTCGGCTTTACCACAAATGTATAGGCTGACCTGGGCACTAATGCCCTTCTGACACAGCCTGAGCCTGGACCACCTGGCCCCACCCAGACAGCTTGCGGCACATTGAGCACATCGGACCCGCCATGGCCCTAGGTCGTCATCTCTTCTCAACTTCGGTTTTCAGGCTTCAGAACCTAGACCTTATCTCCAATCACTGCCCGGGTTTTGAAAATGATGCAGAAATCAGAATTCTTTCCCCATGGCAAGAAACCTTGTGGTTGGCATGTTGTCCAACGTTCAGTGTCATTGAAACCAGTGTGGCCCATGAGGCCCCGCCCATGCTTGCGGGCCACATGGTCACAAACACACATTGTGACCCTCAGCCTGAGCCCAGTCCTCAGTTAAGGCCTCTCAGTGGTTGGATGAAGAGACAGCATATTGGGCTTGCCATACCCCGAAGACCCAATTTTTAACCATACTTCGGTTTGTCCCTTCACTCTTCCCCAGGGCTCTGCTTTGGAATTCCTCTTCCGGTGGGACACCTGAGGTAACAAACCTGAAAGGAGTCCTACCATCCCACAGATTGACGAAAAACAATAGGGATCGGGCCAAATCCACAGAGAGGGAAGATTCGTCCATGGCCCATGAGGCCTACCCAACATTCCAGGGCCATCGCTGATACAAAATCCAGAGACAAAAGCCTGAGCAAGCGCCTCAGACTCGCTCATTCTTCATATCCTGAAGAATTCTTCCCATGGTTTGTAGATCGGGCGTGCCATACCTACGCCCCCAAACCTAATCTGAGTGTGTTTTTTTCAGACTTCTGTCCACAAAGTCCTGGGCACACACCCTCCAGGCTGGGGACCCTGGAGCCACACATAAGGACAGTGCCTACCCAATCCATGGGAATTCTGCCCATTCCTTTGTCCAAAATAGCACAAATTAGGAGAACCCTCCAAAGCCCCGGAGGCCATCCCAATAGTGTAGGTCGCCCGGGACAAAAAAAGGGCGGTCTGACACCAACTGAGCATCTACCTCCACTCATACCATAGATGGATGTCCACAGAGAAGAAGATTGAACCAGACAGGACCCTAGGCCATTATCGGATCCTTTGCGTTGGTTTACAGGCATGTCTCCTCAAAAGCCTGGATTCCAATACCATCATAGGGGTTTTCTTGAGGCACCATAAAAACAAATCTCGTCTCCACTAGGAAACGTGTTCATGAGAGCTATGTTAAAAGCTTAGGAGAATACTTCAGGGTCCCGGTGCCACAGCCCCATTCCAAGGCCCTCATGGACACAAACACACATTAGGACCCATCCTCAGGAAAGTCCATTTCAACTCAGCTACCCCGGTTGCTCCCGCAGATCCATCAGATCTAAACTGTCTTGTTGCTAGGAGACAATTGGAATGCGAGGCGGGCTTCCCAGGCATCCATCCTCAAACGGTGCTCTGGAGTCATTCCATATGGGATGTCCTGGAGCTGTCCAACAGGTCTCAATTGTCCAGCAGAAGGAATTCTTGAAGGGGGCTTCCCACAACTCCCAACATGGGAAAACCTCCAGGGCCTCGAGATTCCACTCCTTTCATGAAGGGGCCGTCAGGCAAAGAAACTCCAACCTGAGCCAACGTCTGATCCTCGCCCTGACATCAGATGCATGAGATATTGGTTCAGATCTGCAGGGGGTACCTGCCGTGCCCTCACCCTGAAACCGAAGTCTAGCTTGTATTCTCAGACTTCCGTCCTCACACTCCTGGCCCCGAAGCCCTTAGGTTTCTCAATTCTGGACCAAAAATGAAGCACTCTGCCTGCCCTCTAGAAAAAATATATTGCCTAATGAGCTGCCCAGGCAGCTTAAAGGAAGAAAAACCTACACGGCACTCGAATGTACCCAAATTACATAGTCTAACCTGGGCACTAATGCACTGTCTGACACAACCTGAGCCCTGACTTCCTGACCAACACCAGACAGCTGACCGCACACTGAGCACATCAGACCCGCCATGGCCTTAGGTCACCATCTCTTTCCTACCTCAGTTTTTCAGGCTTCAGAACCTAGACCTTATCTCCAATCACTGCCCAGGGGTGACTGTGATGCAGAAATCAGAAACTCTTCCTTACCCATGCCAAGAAACCTTGTGGTTTGCATGTTGTCCAACGTTCAGTGTAGGAGTAACCAGCATTCACCCTGAGGCCCCGCCCATTCTTGAGTGCGACGGGGGCATAAACATGCATTGTGACCCTCAGCGTGAGTCCTGTCCTGCAGGAAGTGCTCTCAGTGGCTGGACCATTAGATATCATCATGGGCTTGACATGTCCCTAGGCCCCAATTTTTGACCAGATTACTGGTCGTCCAGTCGCCCCTCCCCAGGGCTCTACTCTGGAATCCCTCATTTGGTGGGACACCTGAGGTTGATAAACAAAACAAAACAAATCAATAACAAAAACAAAACGGACCTCTTCCATCCCACAGAATGACCCCAAACTCTTTGGACGGGGCCAAACCCCCAGAGAGTAAGACTCGTCCAATTCCCATGAAGACACCCGGAAATTTCACGACCATAAGTGACACGATATCCAAAGACAAAAAATTGAGCAAGAGCCTCACACTCGCCCTTTTTTCATATCCCAAAGAGTTCTCCTCATTTTTATGTAGATCAGTCCTGCCATACCTATGACCCGAAACATAAGCCGAGTTTGTGTTTTCAGACAACTGTCCAAACAGCTCTGGCCTACACACCCTACAGGCTCAGGCCCCTGGAGCAAAACCTGAGGACTGTGCTTGCCCTCTCCAAGGGAATTGTATGTGCCCATTCAAATGGCCACAACCCTACTAATCGGATAAACCTCCAAAGTCCCTGAGGCCATCCCAATAGTTGTGGCTTCCCAGGACAAAGAGGGGCAATCTGAGCCCATCTGAGCACCTACCTGCACTCAGAACCGAAGACTGATGTCCCCAGAAGTAAAAAGGAATGAAAGGCCCCTAGGCACTAATCGGATCCATTGCTTTGTTTTCCAGGCATCTCTCCTCAGAGGCCTGGATTTCAATAACAGCATATGGCTGTTTCTTGACTCACCCATCAGAACAAATCTCATGTACACATGGGAATCTTGGACGTTGGAGCTGTGTCAAACCCTCTGTTTAGGAGAACCCTTCAGGGCCCCCCTGTGCCACCGCTTCTTTCCAAGGTCTCCATAGACACAAAGACATATTAGGACACATCCACGGGAGACTCCATTTCAACTTAGGCTCCTCGGTTTCTCCCCCAGATCCAGCAGATCTAACCTGTCTTGTTGCTTGGAGACAATTGGAATGCGAGGTGGGCTACCCAGCCATCCATCCTTAGAACCCTGCCCGGAATCGTTGGCCAGGAGCAACCAACAGGTTTCAATTGTCCTGCAGAAGAATCTTTGCAGTTGGGAGCTTCTCTCAACTCCCATCGTGGGAAAACCGCCATGGCCTTGTGATCAACCAACCCCTTCAAGAAGGGGCCATCAGGGACAGAAAGTCCAACCTGAGTGATCGTCTGATCCTCGCCCTGACTTCAGATGCAAGAGATCTCGATTCAGGTCTGTAGATTGTGCCTGCCATATCGTCAACCAGAAACCTAGGCTTAGCTTGTGTTCTCAGACTCCATCCTCAGACTACTGGCCTACAAGCCGTCCAGTTTGGCAATCCAGAACTACAATGCAGCACTGTGACTGCCCTCCAGAAGAAAAACATTGCCCTCTGGGGCTAACCAGAAACCCCAAATGATGATCATCCTGCGCTCCATTCGGCTGTACCCCAAATATATAGGCTGACCTGGGCACTAATGCCATTTCTGACACAGCCTGAGCCTGGACCTCCTGGCCCCACCCAGACAGCTAGCCGCACATTGAGCTCATCAGACACGCCATGGCCTTAGGTCGTCATCACTTCTCAACCTCGGTTTTCAGGCTTCAGAACCTAGACCTTATCTCCAATCACGGCCCGGGTTTGAAAATGATGCAGAAATCAGAACTCTTTCCCCATGGCAAGAAACCATTTGGTTGGCATGTTGTCCAACGTTCAGTGTCGTTGAATCCAGTGTGGCCCATGAGGCTCCGCCTATGCTTGCGGGCCACACATTGGTCACAAACACACATTGTGACCCTCAGCCTGAGCCCAGTCCTCAGGTCAGGCCTCTCAGTGGCTGGATGGAGAGACAGCATATTGGGCTTGCCATGCCCCGAAGCCCCAATTTTTAACCATAGTTCGGGTTGTCCCTTCACTCTTCCCAAGGGCTCTGCTTTGGAATTCCTCTTTTGGTGGGACACCTGAGGTAACAAACCTGAAAGGAGTCCTCCCATCCCACAGATTGACGAAAAACAATTGGGATCGAGCCAAATCCACAGAGAGGGAAGATTCGTCCATGGCCCATGAGGCCTACCCAACATTCCAGGGCCATCGCTGATACAAAATCCAGAGACAAAAGCCTGAGCAAGCGCCTCAGACTCGCTCATTCTTCATATCGTGAAGAGTTCTTCCCATGGCTTGTAGATCGGGCATGCCATACCTACGTCCTCAAACCTAAGCTGAGTTTGTGTTTTCAGACTTCTGTCCTCAAAGTCCTGGGCCACACACCCTCCAGGCTGGGGCCCCTGGAGCCTCACATTTGGACTGTGCCTACCTAATCCATGGGAATTCTGCCCATTCCATTGTCCAAAATCGTATAAATTAGGAGAAACCTCCAAAGCCCCGGAGGCCATCCCAATAGTATAGGTCGCCCGGGACAAAAAAAGTGTGGTCTGACACCAGCTGAGCATCTACCTCCACTCATACCATAGATGGATGTCCCCAGAGAAGAAGATTGAACCAGACAGGACCCTAGGCCATTATCGGATCCTTTGCTTTGTTTTACAGGCATGTCTCCTCAAAAGCCTGGATTCCAATTCCAGCATAGGGGTTTTCTTGAGGCACCATAAGAACAAATATCGTCTCCACAAGGAAACGTGTGCATGGGAGCTGTGTCAAAAGCTTTCGGAATATACTTCAGGGTCCCGGTGCCACCGCCCCATTCCAAGGCCCTCATGGACACAAACACACATTAGACCCATCCTCAGGAAAGTCCATTTAAACTCAGCCTCCCCGGTTGCTCCCGCAGATCCATAAGATCTAAACTGTCTTGTTGCTAGGAGACAATTGGAATGCGAGGCTGGCTTCCCAGCCATCCATCCTCAAACGGTGTTCTGGAGTCATTCCATATGGGACGTCCTGGAGCTGTCCAACAGGTCTCAATTTTCCCGCAGAAGGAATCCTTGAAGGGGGCTTCCCACAACTCCCAACGTGGGAAAACCTCCAGGGCCTCGAGATTTCGCTCCCTTCATGAAGGGGCCGTCAGGCACAGAAACTCCAACCTGAGCCAACTTCTGTTCCTCGCCTTTAATTCAAAGGCATGTGATATAGGTTAAGAACTGCAGGGGGTACCTGCCGTGCCCTCACCCTGAAACCGTATTCTAGCTTATGATCTCAGACTTCCGTCCTCACACTCTTGGCGCCGAAGCCTTCACGTTTGGCAATTACGGACCGACAATGAAGCACTCTGCCTGCCCTCTAGAAAATATATATTGCCTAATTAGCTGCGCGGCAGGCAGCAAAAAGGAGGAAAAATCGACACGGCACTCGAATGTACCCAAATTATAAAGTCAAACCTGGGCACTTATGCACTGTCTGACAGAACCTGAGCCCGGACCTCCTGACCAACACCCAGACAGTTGACCGCACACTGAACACATCAGACCCGCCATGGGTCTGATGCACGAGATCTCGATTCTGGTCTCAGCCAGAAACCTAGGCCTAGCTTGTCTTCTCAGACTTCCGTCCTCAGACTACTGGCCCACAATCCCTCAAGATTGGCAATCAAGAACTACAATTCAGCACTCTGCCTGCCCTCCAGAAGAAAAACATTGCCCTCTGGGGCTACCCAGAAACCCCCAATGAGGATCAACCTGCACGGCATTCAACTGTACGCCAAATATATAGGCTGACCTGGGCACTAATGCCCTTTCTGACACAGCCTGAGCCTGGACTTCCTGGCCCCACCCAGACAGCTGGCCGCACACTGAGCACATCGGACCCGCCATGGCCTTAGGTCGTCATCTCTTCTCAATCTCGGTTTTCAGGCTTCATAACCTAGACCTTATCTCCAATCAGGGCCCGGGTTTGAAAATGATGCAGAAATCAGAACTCTTTCCCCATGGCAAGAAACCTTGTGGTTGGCATGTTGTCCAAGGTTCAGTGTACTTGAAACCAGTGAGGCCCATGAGGCCCCGCCCATGCTTGCGGGCCACTTGGTTACAAACACACATTGTGACCCTCAGCCTGAGCCCAGTCCTCAGGTAAGGCCTCTCAGTGACGAATGGAGAGACAGCATATTTGCTTGCCATGCCACTAGGCCCCAATTCTTAACCATAGTTCGGGTTGTCCCTTCACTCTTCTCCAGGGCTCTGCTTAGGAAGTCCTTTTTTGGTGGGACACCTGAGGTAACAAACCTGAAAATAGTCCTCCCATTCCACAGATTGACGAAAAACAATTGGGATCGGGCCAAATCCACAGAGAGCAAGATTCGTCCATGGCCCATGAGGCCTCCCCAACATTCCACGGCCATCGCTGATACAAAATCCAGAGACAAAAAGACTGAGCATGCGCCTCACACTCGCTCATTCTTCATATCCTGAAGAGTTCTTCAGATAAGAACCTACACGGCACTCGAATGCACCGAAAATATATAGTCTAACCTGGGCACTAATGCACTGTCTGACAACCTGAGCCCGGACCTCGTGACCAACACCCAGGCAGCTGACTGCACACTGAGCTCATCAGACCCGCCATGGCCTTAGGTCATCATCTCTTCCCTACCTCAGTTTTCAGGCTTCAGAACCTAGACCTTATCTCCAATCACTGCCCAGGGGTGACTGTGATGCAGAAATCAGAACTCTTCCTTACCCATGGCAAGAAACCTTGTGGTTGGCATGTTGTCCAACGTTCAGTGTAGGAGAAACCAGCATTCACACTGAGGCCCCGCCCATTCTTGAGTGCGACGAGGGCATAAACACGCATTGTGACCCTCAGCGTGAGTCCTGTCCTCTAGTACGCCCTCTCAGTGGCTGGACCATTGATGTCAAAATGGGCTTGACATGTCTCTAGGCCCCAATTTTTAACCAGATTTCTGGTTGTCCCATCGCCCCTCCCCAGGGCTCTACTCTGGAATCCCTCATTTGGTGGGACACCTGAGGTTGAAAAACAAAACAAAGCAAATCAACATTAACAGAACAACGGACTTCTTCCATCCCACAGAATGACACCAAACTCTTTGGACGGAGCCAAACCCCCAGAGAGTAAGACTCGTCCATTTACCATGAAGTCACCCGGAAATTTCACGACCATGAGTGACACGATATCCAGAGACAAAAACTTGAGCAAGAGCCTCACACTCGCCCTTTTTTCATTACCCGATGAGTTCTCCTCATGGTCTGGAGATCAGTCATGCCATACCTATGACCCGAAACATAAGCCGAGTTTGTGTTTTCAGACAACTGTCCAAACAGCCCTGGCCTACACACCCTACAGGCACAGGCCCCTGGAACCAAACCTGACGACTGTGCTTGCCCTCTCCAAGGGAATTGTATGTGCCCATTCCAATGGCCACAACCCTACTAATAGGATAAACCTCCAATGTCCCTGAGGCCATCCCAATATTTGTGGCTTCCCAGGACAAACAGGGGCAATCTGGGCCCATCTGAGCACCTACCGGCACTCAGACCAGTAGACAAATGTCCCCAGAGGTAAAAAGGAACGAACAGGCCCCTAGGCACCTATCGGATCCATTGCTTTGGTTTCCAGGCATCTCTCCTCAGAGGCCTGGTATTCAATAACTGCATATGGCTGTTTCTTGACTCACCCATCAGAACAAATCTCATCTACACATGGGAAACTTGCACGAAGGAGCTGTGTGAAAGCCTGTCTTTAGGAGAACCCTTCAGGTCCCCAGTGCCACCGCTTCATTCCAAGGTCTCCATAGACACAAAATCATATTAGGACACATCCACGGGAGAGTCCATTTCAACTCAGCCTCCCTCGGTTTGCTCCCCCCCCCAGATCCAGCAGATCTAACCTGTCTTCTTTCTTGGCGACAATTGGAATGCGAGGTGGGCTACCCAGCCATCCATCCTTAGAAACCCTGCTCGGAAATTTTGTCCTGGAGCCAACCCACAGGTCTCAATTGTCCTGTAGTAGAATCTTTGCAGTTGGGAGCTTCTCACAACTCCCATCGTGCGTAAACCCCCATGGCCTCGTGATCCAGCCCCCCTTCAAGAAGGGGCCATCAGGGACAGAATGTCCAACCTGAGCGATCGTCTGATACTCGCCCTGACTTCAGATGCACGAGATCTTGATTCAGGTCTCACACAGAAACCTAGGCCTAGCTTGGGTTCTCAGACTTCCGTCCTCAGACTACTGGCCCACAAGCCCTCCAGTTTGGCAATCCAGAACTACAATGCAGCACTCTGCCTGCCCTCCAGAAGAAAAACATTGCCCTCTGGGGCTACCCAGAAACCCCCAAAGAGGATCAACCAGCACGCCATTCAGCTGCACCCCAAATATATAGGCGGACCTGGGCACTAATGCCCTTTCTGACACAGCCTGACCCTGGACCTCCTGGCCCGACCCAGACAGCTGGCCGCGCACTGATCACATCGGACCCGCCATGGCCTTAGGTCGTCATCTCTTCTCAACCTCGATTTTCAGGCTTCAGAACCTAGACCTTATCTCCAATCACGGCCCGGGTTTGAAAAATGATGCAGAAATCAGAACTCTTTCCCCATGGCAAGAAACCTTGTGGTTGGCATGTTGTCCAAGGTTCAGTGTACTTGAAACCAGTGTGGCCCATGAGGCCCCGCCCATGTTTGCGGGCCACATTGGTCATAAAAACACATTGTGACCCTCAGCCTGAGCCCAGTCCTCAGGTAAGGTCTTTCAGTGGCTGGATGGAGAGACAGCATATTGGGCTTGCCATGCCCCTAGGCCCCCAATTTTTAAAAAAGTTTCGGGTTGTCCCTTCAATCTTCCCCATGGCTCTGCTTTGGAATTCCCTCTTTTGTTGGGACACCTAAGGTAACAAACCTGAAACGAGTCCTCCCAACCCACAGTTTGACGAAAAAAACAATTGGGATCGGGCCAAATCCACAGAGAGCAAGATTCGTCCATGGCCCATGCGGCCTCCCCAACATTCCACGGCCATCGCTGATACAAAATCCAGAGACAAAAGCCTGAGCACGCGCCTCAGACTCGCTCATTTTAATATCCTGAAGAGTTCTTCAGATAAGAACCTACACGGCACTCGAATGCACCCAAAATATATAGTCTAACCTGGGCACTAATGCACTGTCTGACAACCTGAGCCCGGACCTCGTGACCAATATCCAGACAGCTGACGGCACACTGAGCACATCAGACCAGCCATGTCCTTGGGTCATCATCTCTTTCCTACCTCAGTTTTCAGGCTTCAGAACCTAGACCTTATCTCCAATCACTGTCCAGGGGTGACTGTGATGCAGAAATCAGAGCTCTTCCTTACTCATGGCAAGAAACCTAGTGGTTGGCATGTTGTCCAACGTTCAGTGTAGGAGAAACCAGCATTCACACTGAGGCCCCGCCCATTCTTGAGTGCGATGAGTGCATAAAAACGCATTGTGACCCTCAGCGTGAGTCCTGTCCTCTGGTACGTCCTCTCAGTGGCTGGACCATTCGATGTCTTAATGGGCTTGACATGTCCCTAGGCCCCAATTTTTAACCAGATTTCTGGTTGTCCAGTCGCCCCTCCCCAGGGCTCTACTCTGGAATCCCTCATTTGGTGGGACACCTGAGGTTGAAAAACAAAACAAAACAAATCAACAACAACAGAACAACGTACTTCTTCCATCCCACAGAATGACCCCAAATTCTTTGGTTGGGGCCAAACTCCCAGAGAGTAAGACTCGTCCATTTCCCATGACGTCACCCGGAAATTTCACGACCATGAGTGACACGATATCCAGAGATAAAAACATGACCAAGAGCCTCACACTCGCCCTTTTTTCATTACCCGAAGAGTTCTCCTCATGGTCTGGAGATCAGTCATGCCATACCTATGACCCGAAACATAAGCCGAGTTTGTGTTTTCAGACAACTGTCCAAACAGCCCTGGCCTACACACCCTACAGGCTCAGGCCCCTGGAGCCAAACCTGACGACTGTGCTTGCCCTCTCCAAGGGAATTGTATGTGCCCATTCCAAAGGCCATAACCCTACTAATAGGATAAACCTCCAAAGTCCCTGAGGCCATCCCAATATTTGTCGCTTCCCAGGACAAACAGGGGCAATCTGGGCCCATCTAAGCACCTACCAGCACTCAGACCCGTAGACTCAAGTCCCCAGAGGTCAAAAGGAACGAACAGGCCCCTAGGCACCTATCGGATCCATTGCTTTGGTTTCCAGGCATCTCTCCTCAGAGGCCTGGATTTCAATAACAGCATATGGCTGTTTCTTGACTCACCCATCAGAACAAATCTCATCTACACATGGGAAATGTGCACGATGGAGCTGTGTGAAAAGCCTCTCTTTAGGAGAACCCTTCAGGGCCCCAGCCCACCGCTTCATTCCAAGGTCTCCATAGATGCAAAATCATATAAGGACACATCTACGGGAGAGTCCATTTCAACTCAGCCTCCTCGGTTGCTCTCCCAGAATCAGCAGATCTAACCTGTCTTGTTGTGTGGAGACAATTGGAATGCGAGGTGGGGCTACCCAGCCATCCATCCGTAGAA
This sequence comes from Mustela putorius furo, assembly GCF_011764305.1. Taxonomy (NCBI): domain Eukaryota; kingdom Metazoa; phylum Chordata; class Mammalia; order Carnivora; family Mustelidae; genus Mustela; species Mustela putorius. The sequence goes on from NW_025421630.1 coordinate 215,053, forward strand.
CCCTGCTCGGAATCATTGTCCTGGAGCCAACCAACTGGTCTCAATTGTCCTGCAGAAGAATCTTTGCAGTTGGGAGCTTCTCACAACTCCCATCGTGGGAAAACCCCCATGGCCTCGTGATCCACCCCCCCTTCAAGAAGGCGCCATCAGGGCCAGAATGTCCAACCTGAGCGATCGTCTGATCCTCGCCCTGACTTCAGATGCACGAGATATCCATTGAGGTCTGTTGATTGTGCCTGACATACCCTCACCCAGAATCCTAGTTCTAGCTTGGGGTCTCAGACTTCCGTCCTCAGACTACTGGCCCACAAGCCCTCCAGTTTGGCAATCCAGACTAGAATGCAGCACTCTGCCTGCCCTCCAGAAGAAAAACATTGCCCTCTTGGGCTACCCAGAAACCCCCAATGAGGATCAACCTGCACGCCATTTGGCTGTACCCCAAATATATAGGCTGACCTGGGCACTAATGCCCTTTCTGACACAGCCTGAGCCTGGACTTCCTGGCCCCACCCAGAGAGCTGGCCACACACTGATCACATCGGACCCGCCATGGCCTTAGGACGTCATCTCTTCTCAACTTCGGTTTTCAGGCTTCAGAACCAAGACCTTATCTCCAATCACGGCCCGGGTTTGAAAATGATGCAGAAATCAGAACTCTTTCCCCATGGCAAGAAACCTTGTGGTTGGCATGTTGTACAAGGTTCAGTGTAGTTGAAAACAGTGTGGCCCATGAGGCCCCGCCCATGCTTGCGGGCCACATTGGTCACAAACACACATTGTGACCCTCAGCCTGAGCCCAGTCCTCAGGTAAGGCCTCTCAGTGGCTGGATGGAGAGACAGCATATTGGGCTTGCCATGCCCCTAGGCCCCAATTTTTTTAACCGTAGTTCGGGTTGTCCCTTCAGTCTTCCCCAGGGCTCTGCTTTGGAATTCCTCTTTTGTTGGGACACCTGAGGTAACAAACCTGAAAGGAGTCCTCCCATCCCACAGATTGACGAAAAACAATTGGGATCGGGCCAAATCCACAGAGAGCAAGATTCGTCCATGGCCCATGAGGCCTCCCCAACATTCCACGGTCTTCGCTGATACAAAATCCAGAGACAAAAGACTGAGCACGCGCCTCAGACTCGCTCATTCTTCATATCCTGAAGATTTCTTGAGATAAGAACCTACACGCACTCGAATGCACCCAAAATATATAGTCTAACCTGGGCACTAATTCACTATCTGACAACCTGAGCCCGTACCTCGTGACCAACACCCAGACAGCTGACCGCACACTGAGCACATCAGACCCGCCATGGCCTTAGGTCATCATCTCTTCCCTACCTCAGTTTTCAGGCTAGAGCCTAGACCTTACCCTAAGTTTTCAGGCTTCAGAACCATGAACCTAACCATAACCCTGACCCCTACCCTAAGCCTTACGCTAACCCTGACCTCAACGATGTCTAACCCTAAGCCTGACCCTAAGTCTTTCTTAACCCTAACCCTAACACTAACTAACCTTGTTTAAACCCAGCTCTGTTCCCTCCAGCAGTGACAACCCCTGCACCCAGGCCTCCCAGGTTCTGGGAGGAGGCTATATGGGGGTCACTGGATGGGCACTCTATTGAGTGGAGTGTGAGCCTTGAGCAGCATGGGGACCGGCAGCTCAGGGAGCTCTGGTGCAGCAGGAAGTTCGGTAAGGAGCCCCCAGGCAGTCGTGACCTCACTTCCCTGACGACAGAGCCCAAAGGAATTGGAACCCACGTATCCAGGCACCCTATTACAGAGAAAGCCCCCTGCCCAGCTCATTTCTAGGCACATCCTAAAGGAAGCGACATGTTCTTCTGCTGTACTGAAGCCGAGAGGATTCAGGGAGAAGAGAGCTCGCCGGCCAGACAAGTCCCCTCCCTGGCAGGTCATATCAGGTTTCCCCAACGCCTCAGGCCTTTGGCTAATTAAATCAAAAGGAGACATGAGGGGGCTCAGAGTCAGAGAGTCCCACACCTTCTAATCGACCCGTGTAGCCCTAGGTCTCCTCCCCGTCTCTGTGTGTGTGTGTGTGTGTGTGTGTGTGTGTGTGTGTGTGCCACTGGGTTTCTGTGTCTATGTGTAAAGAGGACCTGGCCATGCCATCGTGGATGGAGATGCCCCAAGCAGGATGAGGCTGATATGGGGTTAGATGTCTGGTGGGTAAGTCATGTTCACCCCCCAGTTTAAGGCTGCTTAAGTGGGATCAGTTTTAGGGTCTACACCCTTCTGCCCAGGGTTTATCCTGAGACCCTGAATGGCTGGGTCCATGACTCAGGAGAGGGGCTAACCCTAACAGTAACCACTAACCCTGACCCTGACACTGACTGTGAGCCCTCCCCCAACCCTAACCCAAGCCCTGACCCTAACTCTGACCCTGACCATGACTGTGATCCTTACCTGAACGCAAAACAAAAAAACCTAAGCCTGGCAAGGACCCTGATGTGGACCCTGAACCTAAACCTAACTCTGACATTACCGTAAATATGACTAATACCTAACCATGACCCAGACCCTGACCCTAATCCTAACCCTGATGCTGATCTAAACCTGACCCTAACACTAACCCTGACACTGAATGTGAGCCTGAACCTAACTCTAACCCTAAACGTAACCCTGACCCTGACACTAACACGGGCCCTGACCCGAAACCTAACGCTGAGCCTAACCCTAAAACTAACCCCTAACATTATCCCTGACACTGACCCTAACCCGGTCTAACCCCAACCCTCAAACTACCTCTAATCCTAACTCTAACCCCACTTTAACAATAATCCTGACCCTCTCCCTGACCCTGATCATAACCCTAACTCTGAACTTTGCCTATGTCAGACCTTAACCTTAAACCTGACCCTGTCCTTGACCTTAACACTGACCCTAACCCTGACTGTAAACCTAACTCTGACCCAATCCGTGATCCTGAACAGAATCGTAACCCTAAAGCTAACACTGATCCTGAACGTACTCATAAAACAGAACCTAAACATAAAGCTGACCTTACCATAACCGTAAACCTAATCCTGACCCTGACCCTAACCCTGACACTAAACCTGTCCCAAACCTAACCCTGACGCTGACATGAACCTTGCCCCCCCACACCAAAACTTGAACCTGACCCTAAATCTGACCATGACCCTGAACCTGACCCTAAACCTAAACTTCATCCTAACATTGATCCTGTCCCTCACTGTGACCATAACACTAACCGTGACCCTACTGTGAGCCTGACCCTAAACCTAACCATGAAACTAACCCTAACCCTGACCCCTACCCTAAGCCTTACGCTAACCCTGACCTCAACGACGTCTAACCCTAACCCTGACCCTAAGTCTTTCTTAACCCTAACCCTAACACTAACCTAATCTAAGCCCAGCCTTGCTCCCTCCAGCGGGGACAACAGCTGCACCCAGGCTTCCCAGGGGCTAGGGGGAGGCTGTATGGGGGTCACTGGATGGGCACTGCGTTGAGTGGAGTGTGAGCCTTGAGCAGCTTGGGGACTGGTAGCTCAGGGAGCTCTGGTCGAGCAGGAAGTTCGGTAAGGGGCCCCCAGGCAGTGGTGACCTCACTTCCCTGACGACAGAGCCCAACGGAATTGGAACCCACGTATCCAGGCACCCCATTACAGAGAAAACACCCCTGCCCCGCTCATTTCTAGGCATATCCTAAAGGAAGCGACACGTTCTTCTTCTGTACTGAAGCTGAGAGGATGCAGGGAGAAGAGAGCTCGCCCACCAGACACATCCCCTCCCTGTCAGGTCATATCAGGTTTCCCCAACGACTCAGGCCCTTTGCCTAATGAAATCAAAACGTGACACCAGGGGGCTCAGAGACAGAGAGTCCCACAACTTCTATTCGACTGGTGTAGCCCTAGGTCTCCTCCCTGTCTCTCACTCTGTGTGCATGTGTGAGTGTTTTGCCACTGGGTTTCTATGTCTGTATGTAAAGAGGAAATGGCCATGCCATCGTGGATGGAGATGCCACAAGCAGGATCAGGCTGATGATGGGGTAGATGACTGGTGGGCAAGTCATGAGTCCATGACCCAGGAACGGGGCGAACCCTAAAAGTAACCACTAACCGTGACCCTGACACTGACTCTGAGCCTGCCCCAAACCCTAACCCGAACCCTGACCCTGACCCTGACGCTAAAAAACTGACCGTGATCCCGACCTGAACCTTAATCTGAACCTGAGCCTGACACTGACCTTGAACGGATCCTGGACCTAAAACTAACTCTGGAATAACCTAGCTATGACTCATCCCTAACCGTGACCCTGACCCTGACCCTAAACCTAATACTGACCTTGAACTAACCCTGACCCTAACGGAACCCTGTCCGTGACTGTGTGCCTGACCCTAAACCTAAACCTAAAGGTAACCCTAACACTGACCCTAATATGGACCCTGTACCCAAACCGAACACTGACCCTGACCCTAACACTAACCCCTACCCTAAACCAAACCCTCACCCTGACCTTACCCTGTCTAACCCTAACCCACACGATAACACTACTTCTAACTCTAACCCTAACCCCATCCCAAACTTTTCCCCTAAATCTAACTGTGAACCTGAACCGAACATAAAGCAAAGACTGAACCTAAACCTGACCCTGGCCCTGACCTTCACCTGACCCTGACCCTGACCCTAATCCTAACCATGACCTTAACACTGACCACTACATAACCCTGTCCCTGACCCAAATGTGGACTTTAACCAATACCTGATCCTGACGCTAAACCTGACACTGGCCCAAACTTCACCCTGACCCTGACCCAGGCCATGACCATCACTAACCCTGACCCTAACAGTGACCCTGATCCAAACCTAACACTAACCCTGAGACTGAATGTGAGCCTGACCCTAACTCTACCCCTAAACGTAACCCTAACCCTGACAGTACCACGGGTCCTCCGCCGATCCTATCGCTGAACCTAACCCTGACACTATACTCTAACCCTACCCTGACGCGGATCCTGACCCTAACCAATCTAACCCTAACGCTCAAACTAACTCTAACCCTAACACTAAACCTAAACTTTAACAATAACCCTTACCTTATAACTGACTATGATCATAACCCTAACCCTGAACTTTGCCTCTACCAGACCCTGACCCTAAAACCTGACCCTGGCCCTGACCTAAACCTAAAAAACCTAACCATGACACTAACACTGACCACTACATAAACTTGTCCCTAACCCAAATGTGGACTTTGAACTGAAAGACCCCCCCCACCCTTTAAATAATTAACTGCTCTTTTGTTGTGTAAGAGTACCCCTCCTCCCCTTGCCTTGCAGTGAAAAACCCTTCCCCCAGGGTTGAATTCAATGTAACTGCTCTTTTGCCTTTCTGTAACAGCTTGGCTACTAAGGCATGACACTTAACTCCTGTTTGAACAAGATACCCTCTCCTAATAGCAGGGGCATGGTCATGTAGGCAAGGGGGCTGCATGGCCACATAGTCACGTAGACAGGATGTCTTTCTGCTGAGTAGTAAGGTCTAACTTCCCCTCTTTGTTTCCCCCTGACCCCGCCGCTCTCTTCGCATGCGTGGGCTAACGGGCCAGTTCTGCTTCTGTAAGATTGCTTTGTCTGCTTTCACATGTGGGTCCCCTGATCCACTCCACCACTAACACCAAGTATGCCTTTTTCAAAAGTTCAAACTGTCCACCAATCAGTTGCGCCCCACCCAAAACTTGTTTGTACCTGTCTATAAAAACCCCGGCACCACCCCAGCCGGGTGTGCTCAGCTAGCAGGAGCTGCTGACCACCCGCAGGCGCGCGCTGACCACCCGCAGGCGCCTGCCCCTGCGTAACAATAAAGAACCTCTTGCTGATTGCATCCAGTGGCAGTGTTGGATTCTTGGGTAAGGGGATCCGCGGGTCTTTCAAAACCAATACCTGATCCTGACCCTGACCCTAAACCTGACACTGGCTCTAAACTTCACCCTGACCCTGACCCAGGCCATGATCATAAACCTAACCCTGAGCCTAATAGTGATCCCGACCCTGACCTGAACACTAAACCTGAGCCTGGCTGTTAGCCTACCCTACTCTAACCGTAAATGTAACCCTGACCCTGACACTAACGCGGGCCCTACCCCGAATCCTATTGCTGAAACTAACCCCTAACACTAACCCCTAACCTACCACGGACCCTGACCCTAACAAGTTCTAACCCTAACCATCAACCTAACGCTAACCCTAACACTAACGCTGAACTTTAACAATAACCCTGACCCTATAGCTGACTATGATCCTAACCCTAACCCTGAACTTTGCCTATACCAGACACTGACCCTAAACCTAACCCTGAAAATTGCGATTAGGGACCCTGATCCTAAACCTGACCCTGGCCCTGACCCTAAACCTAACCATGACCCTAACAATGACCACTACATAACCCTGTCCCTGACCCGAATGTGGACTTAAAACCAATACCTGATCCTGACCGTAAACCTGACACTGACCCTGACCCTGACTCTGACAGTAATGGTAACCCTGACCCTATTGTGAGCCTGACCCTTAACCTAACCATGAACCTAACCCTAACCCTGACCCCTACCCTAACCCTAACACTAACCCTGACCCCAACGATGTCTCACCCTAACCCTAACCCTAAGTCTCTCGCTAACACTAACCCTAACCCTAACCCTAACCCTAACCTTAACTCGGTCTGAACCCATCTCTGTTCCCAGAAGCGGGGACAATAGTTGCATCCAGGACTCCCAGGGGCTGGGATTGGCTGTGTGGGGGTCACTGGATGAACAGGGCATGGAGTGGTGGGTGAGCCTTGAGCAGCTAGGGGATGGGCACGCTCAGGGTGCTCTGGTGGGAGCAGAAAGTTTGGTAAGGAGCCCCCATTCAATGGTGACCTCACTTCCCTGACGACAGGGCCCAACGGAATTAGAATCCACGTATCCAGGCACCCCATTACAGAGAAAACCCCCCTGCCCAGCTCATTTCTAGGCACATCCTAAAGGAAGTGACATGTTCTTCTGTTGTACTGAAGCCCTGAGGATGCAGGGAGAAGAGAGCTCACCCACCATACACGTCCCCTCACTGGCAGGTCATATCAGGCTTCCCCAACGCCTCAGGCCCTTTGGCAAATAAAATCAAAAGGTGACACCAGGGAGCTCAGAGTCAGAGAGTCCCCCACACCTTTTAATTGAGCGGTATAGCTCTAAGTCTCCTCCCCATGTGTGTGTGTGTGTGTGTGTGTGTGTGTGTGTGTGTGTGTGTGTGTGTGTGTGTGTGTGTGCCTCTGGGTGTCTGTGGCTCTGTGTGTAAAGAGGACCTGGCCATGCCATCGTGGGTGAAGATGTCCCAAGCAGGAGCAGGATGATGAGGGGTTAGATGCCTGGTGGGCAGGTCATGTTTACATCCCAGTGTAATGCTGGCTAAGTGGGATCGGGTGTGGGGTCTACAGCCTTCTGCCCAGGGTTTTTCCTGAGAACCTAAAGGGAGGGGACAATGAACCAGGAGCGGGGGAGAACCCTAACAGTAACCACTGACCGTGACCCTGACACTGTGAGCCTGCCCCAAACCCTAACCCGAGCCCTGACCCTGACCCTGACCCTAACCCTGACCGTGATCCTGACCTGAACCCTAAACCTAAACCTAAGCCTGATGCTGACCCTGATCCGGACCCTGAACCTAAACCTAAGTCTGAGATAACCTAACTATGACTCATCCCTAAACAGGACCCTGACCTGACCCTAATCCTAATCCTGACGCTGACCTAACCCTGACCCTAACCCTAACCCTGACCCTGACTGTGTGCCTGACCCTAAACCTAAACCTAAAGGTAACCCTAACACTGACCCTAATATGGACCCTGTACCCAAACCGAACACTGACCCTGACCCTAACACTAACCCCTACCCTAAAACCAAACCCTCACCCTGACCTTACCCTGTCTAACCCTAACCCACACGATAACACTACTTCTAACTCTAACCCTAACCCCATCCCAAACTTTTCCCCTAAATCTAACTGTGAACCTGAACCGAACATAAAGCAAAGACTGAACCTAAACCTGACCCTGGCCCTGACCTTCACCTGACCCTGACCCTGACCCTAATCCTAACCATGACCTTAACACTGACCACTACATAACCCTGTCCCTGACCCAAATGTGGACTTTAACCAATACCTGATCCTGACGCTAAACCTGACACTGGCCCAAACTTCACCCTGACCCTGACCCAGGCCATGACCATCAACCTAACCCTGACCCTAACAGTGACCCTGATCCAAACCTAACACTAACCCTGAGACTGAATGTGAGCCTGACCCTAACTCTACCCCTAAACGTAACCCTAACCCTGACAGTACCACGGGTCCTCCGCCGATCCTATCGCTGAACCTAACCCTGACACTATACTCTAACCCTACCGCGGATCCTGACCCTAACCAATCTAACCCTAACGCTCAAACTAACTCTAACCCTAACACTAAACCTAAACTTTAACAATAACCCTTACCTTATAACTGACTATGATCATAACCCTAACCCTGAACTTTGCCTCTACCAGACCCTGACCCTAAACCTGACCCTGGCCCTGACCCTAAACCTAACCATGACACTAACACTGACCACTACATAAACTTGTCCCTAACCCAAATGTGGACTTTGAACCAATACCTGATCCTGACCCTAAACCTGACACTGGCTCTAAACTTCACCCTGACCCTGACCCAGGCCATGATCATAAACCTAACCCTGAGCCTAATAGTGATCCCGACCCTGACCTGAACACTAAACCTGAGCCTGGCTGTTAGCCTACCCTACTCTAAAACCGTAAATGTAACCCTGACCCTGACACTAACGCGGGCCCTACCCCCCGAATCCTATTGCTGAAACTAACCCTAACACTAACCCCTAACCTACCACGGACCCTGACCCTAACAAGTTCTAACCCTAACCATCAACCTAACGCTAACCCTAACACTAACGCTGAACTTTAACAATAACCCTGACCCTATAGCTGACTATGATCCTAACCCTAACCCTGAACTTTGCCTATACCAGACACTGACCCTAAACCTAACCCTGAAAATTGCGATTAGGGACCCTGATCCTAAACCTGACCCTGGCCCTGACCCTAAACCTAACCATGACCCTAACAATGACCACTACATAACCCTGTCCCTGACCCGAATGTGGACTTAAAACCAATACCTGATCCTGACCGTAAACCTGACACTGACCCTGACCCTGACTCTGACAGTAATGGTAACCCTGACCCTATTGTGAGCCTGACCCTTAACCTAACCATGAACCTAACCCTAACCCTGACCCCTACTACCCTAACCCTAACACTAACCCTGACCCCAACGATGTCTCACCCTAACCCTAACCCTAAGTCTCTCGCTAACACTAACCCTAACCCTAACCCTAACCCTAACCCTAACCCTAACCTTAACTCGGTCTGAACCCATCTCTGTTCCCAGAAGCGGGGACAATAGTTGCATCCAGGACTCCCAGGGGCTGGGATTGGGCTGTGTGGGGGTCACTGGATGAACAGGGCATGGAGTGGTGGGTGAGCCTTGAGCAGCTAGGGGATGGGCACGCTCAGGGTGCTCTGGTGGGAGCAGAAAGTTTGGTAAGGAGCCCCCATTCAATGGTGACCTCACTTCCCTGACGACAGGGCCCAACGGAATTAGAATCCACGTATCCAGGCACCCCATTACAGAGAAAACCCCCCTGCCCAGCTCATTTCTAGGCACATCCTAAAGGAAGTGACATGTTCTTCTGTTGTACTGAAGCCCTGAGGATGCAGGGAGAAGAGAGCTCACCCACCATACACGTCCCCTCACTGGCAGGTCATATCAGGCTTCCCCAACGCCTCAGGCCCTTTGGCAAATAAAATCAAAAGGTGACACCAGGGAGCTCAGAGTCAGAGAGTCCCACACCTTTTAATTGAGCGGTATAGCTCTAAGTCTCCTCCCCATGTGTGTGTGTGTGTGTGTGTGTGTGTGTGTGTGTGTGTGTGTGTGTGTGTGTGTGTGCCTCTGGGTGTCTGTGGCTCTGTGTGTAAAGAGGACCTGGCCATGCCATCGTGGGTGAAGATGTCCCAAGCAGGAGCAGGATGATGAGGGGTTAGATGCCTGGTGGGCAGGTCATGTTTACATCCCAGTGTAATGCTGGCTAAGTGGGATCGGGTGTGGGGTCTACAGCCTTCTGCCCAGGGTTTTTTTTCCTGAGAACCTAAAGGGAGGGGACAATGAACCAGGAGCGGGGAGAACCCTAACAGTAACCACTGACCGTGACCCTGACACTGTGAGCCTGCCCCAAACCCTAACCCGAGCCCTGACCCTGACCCTGACCCTAACCCTGACCGTGATCCTGACCTGAACCCTAAACCTAAACCTAAGCCTGATGCTGACCCTGATCCGGACCCTGAACCTAAACCTAAGTCTGAGATAACCTAACTATGACTCATCCCTAAACAGGACCCTGACCTGACCCTAATCCTAATCCTGACGCTGACCTAACCCTGACCCTAACCCTAACCCTGACCCTGACTGTGTGCCTGACCCTAAACCTAAACCTAAAGGTAACCCTAACACTGACCCTAATATGGACCCTGTACCCAAACCGAACACTGACCCTGACCCTAACACTAACCCCTACCCTAAACCAAACCCTCACCCTGACCTTACCCTGTCTAACCCTAACCCACACGATAACACTACTTCTAACTCTAACCCTAACCCCATCCCAAACTTTTCCCCTAAATCTAACTGTGAACCTGAACCGAACATAAAGCAAAGACTGAACCTAAACCTGACCCTGGCCCTGACCTTCACCTGACCCTGACCCTGACCCTAATCCTAACCATGACCTTAACACTGACCACTACATAACCCTGTCCCTGACCCAAATGTGGACTTTAACCAATACCTGATCCTGACGCTAAACCTGACACTGGCCCAAACTTCACCCTGACCCTGACCCCCAGGCCATGACCATCAACCTAACCCTGACCCTAACAGTGACCCTGATCCAAACCTAACACTAACCCTGAGACTGAATGTGAGCCTGACCCTAACTCTACCCCTAAACGTAACCCTAACCCTGACAGTACCACGGGTCCTCCGCCGATCCTATCGCTGAACCTAACCCTGACACTATACTCTAACCCTACCGCGGATCCTGACCCTAACCAATCTAACCCTAACGCTCAAACTAACTCTAACCCTAACACTAAACCTAAACTTTAACAATAACCCTTACCTTATAACTGACTATGATCATAACCCTAACCCTGAACTTTGCCTCTACCAGACCCTGACCCTAAACCTGACCCTGGCCCTGACCCTAAACCTAACCATGACACTAACACTGACCACTACATAAACTTGTCCCTAACCCAAATGTGGACTTTGAACCAATACCTGATCCTGACCCTAAACCTGACACTGGCTCTAAACTTCACCCTGACCCTGACCCAGGCCATGATCATAAACCTAACCCTGAGCCTAATAGTGATCCCGACCCTGACCTGAACACTAAACCTGAGCCTGGCTGTTAGCCTACCCTACTCTAACCGTAAATGTAACCCTGACCCTGACACTAACGCGGGCCCTACCCCGAATCCTATTGCTGAAACTAACCCTAACACTAACCCCTAACCTACCACGGACCCTGACCCTAACAAGTTCTAACCCTAACCATCAACCTAACGCTAACCCTAACACTAACGCTGAACTTTAACAATAACCCTGACCCTATAGCTGACTATGATCCTAACCCTAACCCTGAACTTTGCCTATACCAGACACTGACCCTAAACCTAACCCTGAAAATTGCGATTAGGGACCCTGATCCTAAACCTGACCCTGGCCCTGACCCTAAACCTAACCATGACCCTAACAATGACCACTACATAACCCTGTCCCTGACCCGAATGTGGACTTAAAACCAATACCTGATCCTGACCGTAAACCTGACACTGACCCTGACCCTGACTCTGACAGTAATGGTAACCCTGACCCTATTGTGAGCCTGACCCTTAACCTAACCATGAACCTAACCCTAACCCTGACCCCTACCCTAACCCTAACACTAACCCTGACCCCAACGATGTCTCACCCTAACCCTAACCCTAAGTCTCTCTCTCGCTAACACTAACCCTAACCCTAACCCTAACCCTAACCTTAACTCGGTCTGAACCCATCTCTGTTCCCAGAAGCGGGGACAATAGTTGCATCCAGGACTCCCAGGGGCTGGGATTGGCTGTGTGGGGGTCACTGGATGAACAGGGCATGGAGTGGTGGGTGAGCCTTGAGCAGCTAGGGGATGGGCACGCTCAGGGTGCTCTGGTGGGAGCAGAAAGTTTGGTAAGGAGCCCCCATTCAATGGTGACCTCACTTCCCTGACGACAGGGCCCAACGGAATTAGAATCCACGTATCCAGGCACCCCATTACAGAGAAAACCCCCCTGCCCAGCTCATTTCTAGGCACATCCTAAAGGAAGTGACATGTTCTTCTGTTGTACTGAAGCCCTGAGGATGCAGGGAGAAGAGAGCTCACCCACCATACACGTCCCCTCACTGGCAGGTCATATCAGGCTTCCCCAACGCCTCAGGCCCTTTGGCAAATAAAATCAAAAGGTGACACCAGGGAGCTCAGAGTCAGAGAGTCCCACACCTTTTAATTGAGCGGTATAGCTCTAAGTCTCCTCCCCATGTGTGTGTGTGTGTGTGTGTGTGTGTGTGTGTGTGTGTGTGTGTGTGTGTGTGTGTGCCTCTGGGTGTCTGTGGCTCTGTGTGTAAAGAGGACCTGGCCATGCCATCGTGGGTGAAGATGTCCCAAGCAGGAGCAGGATGATGAGGGGTTAGATGCCTGGTGGGCAGGTCATGTTTACATCCCAGTGTAATGCTGGCTAAGTGGGATCGGGTGTGGGGTCTACAGCCTTCTGCCCAGGGTTTTTCCTGAGAACCTAAAGGGAGGGGACAATGAACCAGGAGCGGGGAGAACCCTAACAGTAACCACTGACCGTGACCCTGACACTGTGAGCCTGCCCCCCAAACCCTAACCCGAGCCCTGACCCTGACCCTGACCCTAACCCTGACCGTGATCCTGACCTGAACCCTAAACCTAAACCTAAGCCTGATGCTGACCCTGATCCGGACCCTGAACCTAAACCTAAGTCTGAGATAACCTAACTATGACTCATCCCTAAACAGGACCCTGACCTGACCCTAATCCTAATCCTGACGCTGACCTAACCCTGACCCTAACCCTAACCCTGACCCTGACTGTGTGCCTGACCCTAAACCTAAACCTAAAGGTAACCCTAACACTGACCCTAATATGGACCCTGTACCCAAACCGAACACTGACCCTGACCCTAACACTAACCCCTACCCTAAACCAAACCCTCACCCTGACCTTACCCTGTCTAACCCTAACCCACACGATAACACTACTTCTAACTCTAACCCTAACCCCATCCCAAACTTTTCCCCTAAATCTAACTGTGAACCTGAACCGAACATAAAGCAAAGACTGAACCTAAACCTGACCCTGGCCCTGACCTTCACCTGACCCTGACCCTGACCCTAATCCTAACCATGACCTTAACACTGACCACTACATAACCCTGTCCCTGACCCAAATGTGGACTTTAACCAATACCTGATCCTGACGCTAAACCTGACACTGGCCCAAACTTCACCCTGACCCTGACCCAGGCCATGACCATCAACCTAACCCTGACCCTAACAGTGACCCTGATCCAAACCTAACACTAACCCTGAGACTGAATGTGAGCCTGACCCTAACTCTACCCCTAAACGTAACCCTAACCCTGACAGTACCACGGGTCCTCCGCCGATCCTATCGCTGAACCTAACCCTGACACTATACTCTAACCCTACCGCGGATCCTGACCCTAACCAATCTAACCCTAACGCTCAAACTAACTCTAACCCTAACACTAAACCTAAACTTTAACAATAACCCTTACCTTATAACTGACTATGATCATAACCCTAACCCTGAACTTTGCCTCTACCAGACCCTGACCCTAAACCTGACCCTGGCCCTGACCCTAAACCTAACCATGACACTAACACTGACCACTACATAAACTTGTCCCTAACCCAAATGTGGACTTTGAACCAATACCTGATCCTGACCCTAAACCTGACACTGGCTCTAAACTTCACCCTGACCCTGACCCAGGCCATGATCATAAACCTAACCCTGAGCCTAATAGTGATCCCGACCCTGACCTGAACACTAAACCTGAGCCTGGCTGTTAGCCTACCCTACTCTAACCGTAAATGTAACCCTGACCCTGACACTAACGCGGGCCCTACCCCGAATCCTATTGCTGAAACTAACCCTAACACTAACCCCTAACCTACCACGGACCCTGACCCTAACAAGTTCTAACCCTAACCATCAACCTAACGCTAACCCTAACACTAACGCTGAACTTTAACAATAACCCTGACCCTATAGCTGACTATGATCCTAACCCTAACCCTGAACTTTGCCTATACCAGACACTGACCCTAAACCTAACCCTGAAAATTGCGATTAGGGACCCTGATCCTAAACCTGACCCTGGCCCTGACCCTAAACCTAACCATGACCCTAACAATGACCACTACATAACCCTGTCCCTGACCCGAATGTGGACTTAAAACCAATACCTGATCCTGACCGTAAACCTGACACTGACCCTGACCCTGACTCTGACAGTAATGGTAACCCTGACCCTATTGTGAGCCTGACCCTTAACCTAACCATGAACCTAACCCTAACCCTGACCCCTACCCTAACCCTAACACTAACCCTGACCCCAACGATGTCTCACCCTAACCCTAACCCTAAGTCTCTCTAACGCTAACACTAACCCTAACCCTAACCCTAACCCTAACCTTAACTCGGTCTGAACCCATCTCTGTTCCCAGAAGCGGGGACAATAGTTGCATCCAGGACTCCCAGGGGCTGGGATTGGCTGTGTGGGGGTCACTGGATGAACAGGGCATGGAGTGGTGGGTGAGCCTTGAGCAGCTAGGGGATGGGCACGCTCAGGGTGCTCTGGTGGGAGCAGAAAGTTTGGTAAGGAGCCCCCATTCAATGGTGACCTCACTTCCCTGACGACAGGGCCCAACGGAATTAGAATCCACGTATCCAGGCACCCCATTACAGAGAAAACCCCCCTGCCCAGCTCATTTCTAGGCACATCCTAAAGGAAGTGACATGTTCTTCTGTTGTACTGAAGCCCTGAGGATGCAGGGAGAAGAGAGCTCACCCACCATACACGTCCCCTCACTGGCAGGTCATATCAGGCTTCCCCAACGCCTCAGGCCCTTTGGCAAATAAAATCAAAAGGTGACACCAGGGAGCTCAGAGTCAGAGAGTCCCACACCTTTTAATTGAGCGGTATAGCTCTAAGTCTCCTCCCATGTGTGTGTGTGTGTGTGTGTGTGTGTGTGTGTGTGTGTGTGTGTGTGTGTGTGTGTGTGTGCCTCTGGGTGTCTGTGGCTCTGTGTGTAAAGAGGACCTGGCCATGCCATCGTGGGTGAAGATGTCCCAAGCAGGAGCAGGATGATGAGGGGTTAGATGCCTGGTGGGCAGGTCATGTTTACATCCCAGTGTAATGCTGGCTAAGTGGGATCGGGTGTGGGGTCTACAGCCTTCTGCCCAGGGTTTTTCCTGAGAACCTAAAGGGAGGGGACAATGAACCAGGAGCGGGGAGAACCCTAACAGTAACCACTGACCGTGACCCTGACACTGTGAGCCTGCCCCAAACCCTAACCCGAGCCCTGACCCTGACCCTGACCCTGACCCTAACCCTGACCGTGATCCTGACCTGAACCCTAAACCTAAACCTAAGCCTGATGCTGACCCTGATCCGGACCCTGAACCTAAACCTAAGTCTGAGATAACCTAACTATGACTCATCCCTAAACAGGACCCTGACCTGACCCTAATCCTAATCCTGACGCTGACCTAACCCTGACCCTAACCCTAACCCTGACCCTGACTGTGTGCCTGACCCTAAACCTAAACCTAAAGGTAACCCTAACACTGACCCTAATATGGGACCCTGTACCCAAACCGAACACTGACCCTGACCCTAACACTAACCCCTACCCTAAACCAAACCCTCACCCTGACCTTACCCTGTCTAACCCTAACCCACACGATAACACTACTTCTAACTCTAACCCTAACCCCATCCCAAACTTTTCCCCTAAATCTAACTGTGAACCTGAACCGAACATAAAGCAAAGACTGAACCTAAACCTGACCCTGGCCCTGACCTTCACCTGACCCTGACCCTGACCCTAATCCTAACCATGACCTTAACACTGACCACTACATAACCCTGTCCCTGACCCAAATGTGGACTTTAACCAATACCTGATCCTGACGCTAAACCTGACACTGGCCCAAACTTCACCCTGACCCTGACCCAGGCCATGACCATCAACCTAACCCTGACCCTAACAGTGACCCTGATCCAAACCTAACACTAACCCTGAGACTGAATGTGAGCCTGACCCTAACTCTACCCCTAAAACGTAACCCTAACCCTGACAGTACCACGGGTCCTCCGCCGATCCTATCGCTGAACCTAACCCTGACACTATACTCTAACCCTACCGCGGATCCTGACCCTAACCAATCTAACCCTAACGCTCAAACTAACTCTAACCCTAACACTAACACTAAACCTAAACTTTAACAATAACCCTTACCTTATAACTGACTATGATCATAACCCTAACCCTGAACTTTGCCTCTACCAGACCCTGACCCTAAACCTGACCCTGGCCCTGACCCTAAACCTAACCATGACACTAACACTGACCACTACATAAACTTGTCCCTAACCCAAATGTGGACTTTGAACCAATACCTGATCCTGACCCTAAACCTGACACTGGCTCTAAACTTCACCCTGACCCTGACCCAGGCCATGATCATAAACCTAACCCTGAGCCTAATAGTGATCCCGACCCTGACCTGAACACTAAACCTGAGCCTGGCTGTTAGCCTACCCTACTCTAACCGTAAATGTAACCCTGACCCTGACACTAACGCGGGCCCTACCCCGAATCCTATTGCTGAAACTAACCCTAACACTAACCCCTAACCTACCACGGACCCTGACCCTAACAAGTTCTAACCCTAACCATCAACCTAACGCTAACCCTAACACTAACGCTGAACTTTAACAATAACCCTGACCCTATAGCTGACTATGATCCTAACCCTAACCCTGAACTTTGCCTATACCAGACACTGACCCTAAACCTAACCCTGAAAATTGCGATTAGGGACCCTGATCCTAAACCTGACCCTGGCCCTGACCCTAAACCTAACCATGACCCTAACAATGACCACTACATAACCCTGTCCCTGACCCGAATGTGGACTTAAAACCAATACCTGATCCTGACCGTAAACCTGACACTGACCCTGACCCTGACTCTGACAGTAATGGTAACCCTGACCCTATTGTGAGCCTGACCCTTAACCTAACCATGAACCTAACCCTAACCCTGACCCCTACCCTAACCCTAACACTAACCCTGACCCCAACGATGTCTCACCCTAACCCTAACCCTAAGTCTCTCTCTCGCTAACACTAACCCTAACCCTAACCCTAACCCTAACCTTAACTCGGTCTGAACCCATCTCTGTTCCCAGAAGCGGGGACAATAGTTGCATCCAGGACTCCCAGGGGCTGGGATTGGCTGTGTGGGGGTCACTGGATGAACAGGGCATGGAGTGGTGGGTGAGCCTTGAGCAGCTAGGGGATGGGCACGCTCAGGGTGCTCTGGTGGGAGCAGAAAGTTTGGTAAGGAGCCCCCATTCAATGGTGACCTCACTTCCCTGACGACAGGGCCCAACGGAATTAGAATCCACGTATCCAGGCACCCCATTACAGAGAAAAAAACCCCCCTGCCCAGCTCATTTCTAGGCACATCCTAAAGGAAGTGACATGTTCTTCTGTTGTACTGAAGCCCTGAGGATGCAGGGAGAAGAGAGCTCACCCACCATACACGTCCCCTCACTGGCAGGTCATATC
Organism: Mustela putorius furo; assembly: GCF_011764305.1. Lineage (NCBI taxonomy): Eukaryota > Metazoa > Chordata > Mammalia > Carnivora > Mustelidae > Mustela > Mustela putorius. Next base: position 233,131 of record NW_025421630.1, read on the forward strand.
AGGCTTCCCCAACGCCTCAGGCCCTTTGGCAAATAAAATCAAAAGGTGACACCAGGGAGCTCAGAGTCAGAGAGTCCCACACCTTTTAATTGAGCGGTATAGCTCTAAGTCTCCTCCCCATGTGTGTGTGTGTGTGTGTGTGTGTGTGTGTGTGTGTGTGTGTGTGTGTGTGTGTGTGTGTGTGCCTCTGGGTGTCTGTGGCTCTGTGTGTAAAGAGGACCTGGCCATGCCATCGTGGGTGAAGATGTCCCAAGCAGGAGCAGGATGATGAGGGGTTAGATGCCTGGTGGGCAGGTCATGTTTACATCCCAGTGTAATGCTGGCTAAGTGGGATCGGGTGTGGGGTCTACAGCCTTCTGCCCAGGGTTTTTCCTGAGAACCTAAAGGGAGGGGACAATGAACCAGGAGCGGGGAGAACCCTAACAGTAACCACTGACCGTGACCCTGACACTGTGAGCCTGCCCCAAACCCTAACCCGAGCCCTGACCCTGACCCTGACCCTAACCCTGACCGTGATCCTGACCTGAACCCTAAACCTAAACCTAAGCCTGATGCTGACCCTGATCCGGACCCTGAACCTAAACCTAAGTCTGAGATAACCTAACTATGACTCATCCCTAAACAGGACCCTGACCTGACCCTAATCCTAATCCTGACGCTGACCTAACCCTGACCCTAACCCTAACCCTGACCCTGACTGTGTGCCTGACCCTAAACCTAAACCTAAAGGTAACCCTAACACTGACCCTAATATGGACCCTGTACCCAAACCGAACACTGACCCTGACCCTAACACTAACCCCTACCCTAAACCAAACCCTCACCCTGACCTTACCCTGTCTAACCCTAACCCACACGATAACACTACTTCTAACTCTAACCCTAACCCCATCCCAAACTTTTCCCCTAAATCTAACTGTGAACCTGAACCGAACATAAAGCAAAGACTGAACCTAAACCTGACCCTGGCCCTGACCTTCACCTGACCCTGACCCTGACCCTAATCCTAACCATGACCTTAACACTGACCACTACATAACCCTGTCCCTGACCCAAATGTGGACTTTAACCAATACCTGATCCTGACGCTAAACCTGACACTGGCCCAAACTTCACCCTGACCCTGACCCAGGCCATGACCATCAACCTAACCCTGACCCTAACAGTGACCCTGATCCAAACCTAACACTAACCCTGAGACTGAATGTGAGCCTGACCCTAACTCTACCCCTAAACGTAACCCTAACCCTGACAGTACCACGGGTCCTCCGCCGATCCTATCGCTGAACCTAACCCTGACACTATACTCTAACCCTACCGCGGATCCTGACCCTAACCAATCTAACCCTAACGCTCAAACTAACTCTAACCCTAACACTAAACCTAAACTTTAACAATAACCCTTACCTTATAACTGACTATGATCATAACCCTAACCCTGAACTTTGCCTCTACCAGACCCTGACCCTAAACCTGACCCTGGCCCTGACCCTAAACCTAACCATGACACTAACACTGACCACTACATAAACTTGTCCCTAACCCAAATGTGGACTTTGAACCAATACCTGATCCTGACCCTAAACCTGACACTGGCTCTAAACTTCACCCTGACCCTGACCCAGGCCATGATCATAAACCTAACCCTGAGCCTAATAGTGATCCCGACCCTGACCTGAACACTAAACCTGAGCCTGGCTGTTAGCCTACCCTACTCTAACCGTAAATGTAACCCTGACCCTGACACTAACGCGGGCCCTACCCCGAATCCTATTGCTGAAAAACTAACCCTAACACTAACCCCTAACCTACCACGGACCCTGACCCTAACAAGTTCTAACCCTAACCATCAACCTAACGCTAACCCTAACACTAACGCTGAACTTTAACAATAACCCTGACCCTATAGCTGACTATGATCCTAACCCTAACCCTGAACTTTGCCTATACCAGACACTGACCCTAAACCTAACCCTGAAAATTGCGATTAGGGACCCTGATCCTAAACCTGACCCTGGCCCTGACCCTAAACCTAACCATGACCCTAACAATGACCACTACATAACCCTGTCCCTGACCCGAATGTGGACTTAAAACCAATACCTGATCCTGACCGTAAACCTGACACTGACCCTGACCCTGACTCTGACAGTAATGGTAACCCTGACCCTATTGTGAGCCTGACCCTTAACCTAACCATGAACCTAACCCTAACCCTGACCCCTACCCTAACCCTAACACTAACCCTGACCCCAACGATGTCTCACCCTAACCCTAACCCTAAGTCTCTCGCTAACACTAACCCTAACCCTAACCCTAACCCTAACCTTAACTCGGTCTGAACCCATCTCTGTTCCCAGAAGCGGGGACAATAGTTGCATCCAGGACTCCCAGGGGCTGGGATTGGCTGTGTGGGGGTCACTGGATGAACAGGGCATGGAGTGGTGGGTGAGCCTTGAGCAGCTAGGGGATGGGCACGCTCAGGGTGCTCTGGTGGGAGCAGAAAGTTTGGTAAGGAGCCCCCATTCAATGGTGACCTCACTTCCCTGACGACAGGGCCCAACGGAATTAGAATCCACGTATCCAGGCACCCCATTACAGAGAAAACCCCCCTGCCCAGCTCATTTCTAGGCACATCCTAAAGGAAGTGACATGTTCTTCTGTTGTACTGAAGCCCTGAGGATGCAGGGAGAAGAGAGCTCACCCACCATACACGTCCCCTCACTGGCAGGTCATATCAGGCTTCCCCAACGCCTCAGGCCCTTTGGCAAATAAAATCAAAAGGTGACACCAGGGAGCTCAGAGTCAGAGAGTCCCACACCTTTTAATTGAGCGGTATAGCTCTAAGTCTCCTCCCCATGTGTGTGTGTGTGTGTGTGTGTGTGTGTGTGTGTGTGTGTGTGTGTGTGTGTGTGCCTCTGGGTGTCTGTGGCTCTGTGTGTAAAGAGGACCTGGCCATGCCATCGTGGGTGAAGATGTCCCAAGCAGGAGCAGGATGATGAGGGGTTAGATGCCTGGTGGGCAGGTCATGTTTACATCCCAGTGTAATGCTGGCTAAGTGGGATCGGGTGTGGGGTCTACAGCCTTCTGCCCAGGGTTTTTTCCTGAGAACCTAAAGGGAGGGGACAATGAACCAGGAGCGGGGAGAACCCTAACAGTAACCACTGACCGTGACCCTGACACTGTGAGCCTGCCCCAAACCCTAACCCGAGCCCTGACCCTGACCCTGACCCTAACCCTGACCGTGATCCTGACCTGAACCCTAAACCTAAACCTAAGCCTGATGCTGACCCTGATCCGGACCCTGAACCTAAACCTAAGTCTGAGATAACCTAACTATGACTCATCCCTAAACAGGACCCTGACCTGACCCTAATCCTAATCCTGACGCTGACCTAACCCTGACCCTAACCCTAACCCTGACCCTGACTGTGTGCCTGACCCTAAACCTAAACCTAAAGGTAACCCTAACACTGACCCTAATATGGACCCTGTACCCAAACCGAACACTGACCCTGACCCTAACACTAACCCCTACCCTAAACCAAACCCTCACCCTGACCTTACCCTGTCTAACCCTAACCCACACGATAACACTACTTCTAACTCTAACCCTAACCCCATCCCAAACTTTTCCCCTAAATCTAACTGTGAACCTGAACCGAACATAAAGCAAAGACTGAACCTAAACCTGACCCTGGCCCTGACCTTCACCTGACCCTGACCCTGACCCTACCCTAATCCTAACCATGACCTTAACACTGACCACTACATAACCCTGTCCCTGACCCAAATGTGGACTTTAACCAATACCTGATCCTGACGCTAAACCTGACACTGGCCCAAACTTCACCCTGACCCTGACCCAGGCCATGACCATCAACCTAACCCTGACCCTAACAGTGACCCTGATCCAAACCTAACACTAACCCTGAGACTGAATGTGAGCCTGACCCTAACTCTACCCCTAAACGTAACCCTAACCCTGACAGTACCACGGGTCCTCCGCCGATCCTATCGCTGAACCTAACCCTGACACTATACTCTAACCCTACCGCGGATCCTGACCCTAACCAATCTAACCCTAACGCTCAAACTAACTCTAACCCTAACACTAAACCTAAACTTTAACAATAACCCTTACCTTATAACTGACTATGATCATAACCCTAACCCTGAACTTTGCCTCTACCAGACCCTGACCCTAAACCTGACCCTGGCCCTGACCCTAAACCTAACCATGACACTAACACTGACCACTACATAAACTTGTCCCTAACCCAAATGTGGACTTTGAACCAATACCTGATCCTGACCCTAAACCTGACACTGGCTCTAAACTTCACCCTGACCCTGACCCAGGCCATGATCATAAACCTAACCCTGAGCCTAATAGTGATCCCGACCCTGACCTGAACACTAAACCTGAGCCTGGCTGTTAGCCTACCCTACTCTAACCGTAAATGTAACCCTGACCCTGACACTAACGCGGGCCCTACCCCGAATCCTATTGCTGAAACTAACCCTAACACTAACCCCTAACCTACCACGGACCCTGACCCTAACAAGTTCTAACCCTAACCATCAACCTAACGCTAACCCTAACACTAACGCTGAACTTTAACAATAACCCTGACCCTATAGCTGACTATGATCCTAACCCTAACCCTGAACTTTGCCTATACCAGACACTGACCCTAAACCTAACCCTGAAAATTGCGATTAGGGACCCTGATCCTAAACCTGACCCTGGCCCTGACCCTAAACCTAACCATGACCCTAACAATGACCACTACATAACCCTGTCCCTGACCCGAATGTGGACTTAAAACCAATACCTGATCCTGACCGTAAACCTGACACTGACCCTGACCCTGACTCTGACAGTAATGGTAACCCTGACCCTATTGTGAGCCTGACCCTTAACCTAACCATGAACCTAACCCTAACCCTGACCCCTACCCTAACCCTAACACTAACCCTGACCCCAACGATGTCTCACCCTAACCCTAACCCTAAGTCTCTCTCGCTAACCCTAACCCTAACCCTAACCCTAACCCTAACCTTAACTCGGTCTGAACCCATCTCTGTTCCCAGAAGCGGGGACAATAGTTGCATCCAGGACTCCCAGGGGCTGGGATTGGCTGTGTGGGGGTCACTGGATGAACAGGGCATGGAGTGGTGGGTGAGCCTTGAGCAGCTAGGGGATGGGCACGCTCAGGGTGCTCTGGTGGGAGCAGAAAGTTTGGTAAGGAGCCCCCATTCAATGGTGACCTCACTTCCCTGACGACAGGGCCCAACGGAATTAGAATCCACGTATCCAGGCACCCCATTACAGAGAAAACCCCCCTGCCCAGCTCATTTCTAGGCACATCCTAAAGGAAGTGACATGTTCTTCTGTTGTACTGAAGCCCTGAGGATGCAGGGAGAAGAGAGCTCACCCACCATACACGTCCCCTCACTGGCAGGTCATATCAGGCTTCCCCAACGCCTCAGGCCCTTTGGCAAATAAAATCAAAAGGTGACACCAGGGAGCTCAGAGTCAGAGAGTCCCACACCTTTTAATTGAGCGGTATAGCTCTAAGTCTCCTCCCCATGTGTGTGTGTGTGTGTGTGTGTGTGTGTGTGTGTGTGTGTGTGTGTGTGTGTGTGTGTGCCTCTGGGTGTCTGTGGCTCTGTGTGTAAAGAGGACCTGGCCATGCCATCGTGGGTGAAGATGTCCCAAGCAGGAGCAGGATGATGAGGGGTTAGATGCCTGGTGGGCAGGTCATGTTTACATCCCAGTGTAATGCTGGCTAAGTGGGATCGGGTGTGGGGTCTACAGCCTTCTGCCCAGGGTTTTTCCTGAGAACCTAAAGGGAGGGGACAATGAACCAGGAGCGGGGAGAACCCTAACAGTAACCACTGACCGTGACCCTGACACTGTGAGCCTGCCCCAAACCCTAACCCGAGCCCTGACCCTGACCCTGACCCTAACCCTGACCGTGATCCTGACCTGAACCCTAAACCTAAACCTAAGCCTGATGCTGACCCTGATCCGGACCCTGAACCTAAACCTAAGTCTGAGATAACCTAACTATGACTCATCCCTAAACAGGACCCTGACCTGACCCTAATCCTAATCCTGACGCTGACCTAACCCTGACCCTAACCCTAACCCTGACCCTGACTGTGTGCCTGACCCTAAACCTAAACCTAAAGGTAACCCTAACACTGACCCTAATATGGACCCTGTACCCAAACCGAACACTGACCCTGACCCTAACACTAACCCCTACCCTAAACCAAACCCTCACCCTGACCTTACCCTGTCTAACCCTAACCCACACGATAACACTACTTCTAACTCTAACCCTAACCCCATCCCAAACTTTTCCCCTAAATCTAACTGTGAACCTGAACCGAACATAAAGCAAAGACTGAACCTAAACCTGACCCTGGCCCTGACCTTCACCTGACCCTGACCCTGACCCTAATCCTAACCATGACCTTAACACTGACCACTACATAACCCTGTCCCTGACCCAAATGTGGACTTTAACCAATACCTGATCCTGACGCTAAACCTGACACTGGCCCAAACTTCACCCTGACCCTGACCCAGGCCATGACCATCAACCTAACCCTGACCCTAACAGTGACCCTGATCCAAACCTAACACTAACCCTGAGACTGAATGTGAGCCTGACCCTAACTCTACCCCTAAACGTAACCCTAACCCTGACAGTACCACGGGTCCTCCGCCGATCCTATCGCTGAACCTAACCCTGACACTATACTCTAACCCCCTACCGCGGATCCTGACCCTAACCAATCTAACCCTAACGCTCAAACTAACTCTAACCCTAACACTAAACCTAAACTTTAACAATAACCCTTACCTTATAACTGACTATGATCATAACCCTAACCCTGAACTTTGCCTCTACCAGACCCTGACCCTAAACCTGACCCTGGCCCTGACCCTAAACCTAACCATGACACTAACACTGACCACTACATAAACTTGTCCCTAACCCAAATGTGGACTTTGAACCAATACCTGATCCTGACCCTAAACCTGACACTGGCTCTAAACTTCACCCTGACCCTGACCCAGGCCATGATCATAAACCTAACCCTGAGCCTAATAGTGATCCCGACCCTGACCTGAACACTAAACCTGAGCCTGGCTGTTAGCCTACCCTACTCTAACCGTAAATGTAACCCTGACCCTGACACTAACGCGGGCCCTACCCCGAATCCTATTGCTGAAACTAACCCTAACACTAACCCCTAACCTACCACGGACCCTGACCCTAACAAGTTCTAACCCTAACCATCAACCTAACGCTAACCCTAACACTAACGCTGAACTTTAACAATAACCCTGACCCTATAGCTGACTATGATCCTAACCCTAACCCTGAACTTTGCCTATACCAGACACTGACCCTAAACCTAACCCTGAAAATTGCGATTAGGGACCCTGATCCTAAACCTGACCCTGGCCCTGACCCTAAACCTAACCATGACCCTAACAATGACCACTACATAACCCTGTCCCTGACCCGAATGTGGACTTAAAACCAATACCTGATCCTGACCGTAAACCTGACACTGACCCTGACCCTGACTCTGACAGTAATGGTAACCCTGACCCTATTGTGAGCCTGACCCTTAACCTAACCATGAACCTAACCCTAACCCTGACCCCTACCCTAACCCTAACACTAACCCTGACCCCAACGATGTCTCACCCTAACCCTAACCCTAAGTCTCTCGCTAACACTAACCCTAACCCTAACCCTAACCCTAACCTTAAACTCGGTCTGAACCCATCTCTGTTCCCAGAAGCGGGGACAATAGTTGCATCCAGGACTCCCAGGGGCTGGGATTGGCTGTGTGGGGGTCACTGGATGAACAGGGCATGGAGTGGTGGGTGAGCCTTGAGCAGCTAGGGGATGGGCACGCTCAGGGTGCTCTGGTGGGAGCAGAAAGTTTGGTAAGGAGCCCCCATTCAATGGTGACCTCACTTCCCTGACGACAGGGCCCAACGGAATTAGAATCCACGTATCCAGGCACCCCATTACAGAGAAAACCCCCCTGCCCAGCTCATTTCTAGGCACATCCTAAAGGAAGTGACATGTTCTTCTGTTGTACTGAAGCCCTGAGGATGCAGGGAGAAGAGAGCTCACCCACCATACACGTCCCCTCACTGGCAGGTCATATCAGGCTTCCCCAACGCCTCAGGCCCTTTGGCAAATAAAATCAAAAGGTGACACCAGGGAGCTCAGAGTCAGAGAGTCCCACACCTTTTAATTGAGCGGTATAGCTCTAAGTCTCCTCCCCATGTGTGTGTGTGTGTGTGTGTGTGTGTGTGTGTGTGTGTGTGTGTGTGTGTGTGTGTGTGTGTGCCTCTGGGTGTCTGTGGCTCTGTGTGTAAAGAGGACCTGGCCATGCCATCGTGGGTGAAGATGTCCCAAGCAGGAGCAGGATGATGAGGGGTTAGATGCCTGGTGGGCAGGTCATGTTTACATCCCAGTGTAATGCTGGCTAAGTGGGATCGGGTGTGGGGTCTACAGCCTTCTGCCCAGGGTTTTTCCTGAGAACCTAAAGGGAGGGGACAATGAACCAGGAGCGGGGAGAACCCTAACAGTAACCACTGACCGTGACCCTGACACTGTGAGCCTGCCCCAAACCCTAACCCGAGCCCTGCCCTGACCCTGACCCTGACCCTAACCCCTGACCGTGATCCTGACCTGAACCCTAAACCTAAACCTAAGCCTGATGCTGACCCTGATCCGGACCCTGAACCTAAACCTAAGTCTGAGATAACCTAACTATGACTCATCCCTAAACAGGACCCTGACCTGACCCTAATCCTAATCCTGACTGACGCTGACCTAACCCTGACCCTAACCCTAACCCTGACCCTGACTGTGTGCCTGACCCTAAACCTAAACCTAAAGGTAACCCTAACACTGACCCTAATATGGACCCTGTACCCAAACCGAACACTGACCCTGACCCTAACACTAACCCCTACCCTAAACCAAACCCTCACCCTGACCTTACCCTGTCTAACCCTAACCCACACGATAACACTACTTCTAACTCTAACCCTAACCCCATCCCAAACTTTTCCCCTAAATCTAACTGTGAACCTGAACCGAACATAAAGCAAAGACTGAACCTAAACCTGACCCTGGCCCTGACCTTCACCTGACCCTGACCCTGACCCTAATCCTAACCATGACCTTAACACTGACCACTACATAACCCTGTCCCTGACCCAAATGTGGACTTTAACCAATACCTGATCCTGACGCTAAACCTGACACTGGCCCAAACTTCACCCTGACCCTGACCCAGGCCATGACCATCAACCTAACCCTGACCCTAACAGTGACCCTGATCCAAACCTAACACTAACCCTGAGACTGAATGTGAGCCTGACCCTAACTCTACCCCTAAACGTAACCCTAACCCTGACAGTACCACGGGTCCTCCGCCGATCCTATCGCTGAACCTAACCCTGACACTATACTCTAACCCTACCGCGGATCCTGACCCTAACCAATCTAACCCTAACGCTCAAACTAACTCTAACCCTAACACTAAACCTAAACTTTAACAATAACCCTTACCTTATAACTGACTATGATCATAACCCTAACCCTGAACTTTGCCTCTACCAGACCCTGACCCTAAACCTGACCCTGGCCCTGACCCTAAACCTAACCATGACACTAACACTGACCACTACATAAACTTGTCCCTAACCCAAATGTGGACTTTGAACCAATACCTGATCCTGACCCTAAAACCTGACACTGGCTCTAAACTTCACCCTGACCCTGACCCAGGCCATGATCATAAACCTAACCCTGAGCCTAATAGTGATCCCGACCCTGACCTGAACACTAAACCTGAGCCTGGCTGTTAGCCTACCCTACTCTAACCGTAAATGTAACCCTGACCCTGACACTAACGCGGGCCCTACCCCGAATCCTATTGCTGAAACTAACCCTAACACTAACCCCTAACCTACCACGGACCCTGACCCTAACAAGTTCTAACCCTAACCATCAACCTAACGCTAACCCTAACACTAACGCTGAACTTTAACAATAACCCTGACCCTATAGCTGACTATGATCCTAACCCTAACCCTGAACTTTGCCTATACCAGACACTGACCCTAAACCTAACCCTGAAAATTGCGATTAGGGACCCTGATCCTAAACCTGACCCTGGCCCTGACCCTAAACCTAACCATGACCCTAACAATGACCACTACATAACCCTGTCCCTGACCCGAATGTGGACTTAAAACCAATACCTGATCCTGACCGTAAACCTGACACTGACCCTGACCCTGACTCTGACAGTAATGGTAACCCTGACCCTATTGTGAGCCTGACCCTTAACCTAACCATGAACCTAACCCTAACCCTGACCCCTACCCTAACCCTAACACTAACCCTGACCCCAACGATGTCTCACCCTAACCCTAACCCTAAGTCTCTCGCTAACACTAACCCTAACCCTAACCCTAACCCTAACCCTAACCTTAACTCGGTCTGAACCCATCTCTGTTCCCAGAAGCGGGGACAATAGTTGCATCCAGGACTCCCAGGGGCTGGGATTGGCTGTGTGGGGGTCACTGGATGAACAGGGCATGGAGTGGTGGGTGAGCCTTGAGCAGCTAGGGGATGGGCACGCTCAGGGTGCTCTGGTGGGAGCAGAAAGTTTGGTAAGGAGCCCCCATTCAATGGTGACCTCACTTCCCTGACGACAGGGCCCAACGGAATTAGAATCCACGTATCCAGGCACCCCATTACAGAGAGAACCCCCCTGCCCAGCTCATTTCTAGGCACATCCTAAAGGAAGTGACATGTTCTTCTGTTGTACTGAAGCCCTGAGGATGCAGGGAGAAGAGAGCTCACCCACCATACACGTCCCCTCACTGGCAGGTCATATCAGGCTTTCCCCAACGCCTCAGGCCCTTTGGCAAATAAAATCAAAAGGTGACACCAGGGAGCTCAGAGTCAGAGAGTCCCACACCTTTTAATTGAGCGGTATAGCTCTAAGTCTCCTCCCCATGTGTGTGTGTGTGTGTGTGTGTGTGTGTGTGTGTGTGTGTGTGTGTGTGTGTGTGTGTGCCTCTGGGTGTCTGTGGCTCTGTGTGTAAAGAGGACCTGGCCATGCCATCGTGGGTGAAGATGTCCCAAGCAGGAGCAGGATGATGAGGGGTTAGATGCCTGGTGGGCAGGTCATGTTTACATCCCAGTGTAATGCTGGCTAAGTGGGATCGGGTGTGGGGTCTACAGCCTTCTGCCCAGGGTTTTTTCCTGAGAACCTAAAGGGAGGGGACAATGAACCAGGAGCGGGGAGAACCCTAACAGTAACCACTGACCGTGACCCTGACACTGTGAGCCTGCCCCAAACCCTAACCCGAGCCCTGACCCTGACCCTGACCCTAACCCTGACCGTGATCCTGACCTGAACCCTAAACCTAAACCTAAGCCTGATGCTGACCCTGATCCGGACCCTGAACCTAAACCTAAGTCTGAGATAACCTAACTATGACTCATCCCTAAACAGGACCCTGACCTGACCCTAATCCTAATCCTGACGCTGACCTAACCCTGACCCTAACCCTAACCCTGACCCTGACTGTGTGCCTGACCCTAAACCTAAACCTAAAGGTAACCCTAACACTGACCCTAATATGGACCCCTGTACCCAAACCGAACACTGACCCTGACCCTAACACTAACCCCTACCCTAAACCAAACCCTCACCCTGACCTTACCCTGTCTAACCCTAACCCACACGATAACACTACTTCTAACTCTAACCCTAACCCCATCCCAAACTTTTCCCCTAAATCTAACTGTGAACCTGAACCGAACATAAAGCAAAGACTGAACCTAAACCTGACCCTGGCCCTGACCTTCACCTGACCCTGACCCTGACCCTAATCCTAACCATGACCTTAACACTGACCACTACATAACCCTGTCCCTGACCCAAATGTGGACTTTAACCAATACCTGATCCTGACGCTAAACCTGACACTGGCCCAAACTTCACCCTGACCCTGACCCAGGCCATGACCATCAACCTAACCCTGACCCTAACAGTGACCCTGATCCAAACCTAACACTAACCCTGAGACTGAATGTGAGCCTGACCCTAACTCTACCCCTAAACGTAACCCTAACCCTGACAGTACCACGGGTCCTCCGCCGATCCTATCGCTGAACCTAACCCTGACACTATACTCTAACCCTACCGCGGATCCTGACCCTAACCAATCTAACCCTAACGCTCAAACTAACTCTAACCCTAACACTAAACCTAAACTTTAACAATAACCCTTACCTTATAACTGACTATGATCATAACCCTAACCCTGAACTTTGCCTCTACCAGACCCTGACCCTAAACCTGACCCTGGCCCTGACCCTAAACCTAACCATGACACTAACACTGACCACTACATAAACTTGTCCCTAACCCAAATGTGGACTTTGAACCAATACCTGATCCTGACCCTAAACCTGACACTGGCTCTAAACTTCACCCTGACCCTGACCCAGGCCATGATCATAAACCTAACCCTGAGCCTAATAGTGATCCCGACCCTGACCTGAACACTAAACCTGAGCCTGGCTGTTAGCCTACCTACTACTCTAACCGTAAATGTAACCCTGACCCTGACACTAACGCGGGCCCTACCCCGAATCCTATTGCTGAAACTAACCCTAACACTAACCCCTAACCTACCACGGACCCTGACCCTAACAAAGTTCTAACCCTAACCATCAACCTAACGCTAACCCTAACACTAACGCTGAACTTTAACAATAACCCTGACCCTATAGCTGACTATGATCCTAACCCTAACCCTGAACTTTGCCTATACCAGACACTGACCCTAAACCTAACCCTGAAAATTGCGATTAGGGACCCTGATCCTAAACCTGACCCTGGCCCTGACCCTAAACCTAACCATGACCCTAACAATGACCACTACATAACCCTGTCCCTGACCCGAATGTGGACTTAAAACCAATACCTGATCCTGACCGTAAACCTGACACTGACCCTGACCCTGACTCTGACAGTAATGGTAACCCTGACCCTATTGTGAGCCTGACCCTTAACCTAACCATGAACCTAACCCTAACCCTGACCCCTACCCTAACCCTAACACTAACCCTGACCCCAACGATGTCTCACCCTAACCCTAACCCTAAGTCTCTCGCTAACACTAACCCTAACCCTAACCCCCTAACCCTAACCTTAACTCGGTCTGAACCCATCTCTGTTCCCAGAAGCGGGGACAATAGTTGCATCCAGGACTCCCAGGGGCTGGGATTGGCTGTGTGGGGGTCACTGGATGAACAGGGCATGGAGTGGTGGGTGAGCCTTGAGCAGCTAGGGGATGGGCACGCTCAGGGTGCTCTGGTGGGAGCAGAAAGTTTGGTAAGGAGCCCCCATTCAATGGTGACCTCACTTCCCTGACGACAGGGCCCAACGGAATTAGAATCCACGTATCCAGGCACCCCATTACAGAGAAAACCCCCCTGCCCAGCTCATTTCTAGGCACATCCTAAAGGAAGTGACATGTTCTTCTGTTGTACTGAAGCCCTGAGGATGCAGGGAGAAGAGAGCTCACCCACCATACACGTCCCCTCACTGGCAGGTCATATCAGGCTTCCCCAACGCCTCAGGCCCTTTGGCAAATAAAATCAAAAGGTGACACCAGGGAGCTCAGAGTCAGAGAGTCCCACACCTTTTAATTGAGCGGTATAGCTCTAAGTCTCTCTCCCATGTGTGTGTGTGTGTGTGTGTGTGTGTGTGTGTGTGTGTGTGTGTGTGTGTGTGTGCCTCTGGGTGTCTGTGGCTCTGTGTGTAAAGAGGACCTGGCCATGCCATCGTGGGTGAAGATGTCCCAAGCAGGAGCAGGATGATGAGGGGTTAGATGCCTGGTGGGCAGGTCATGTTTACATCCCAGTGTAATGCTGGCTAAGTGGGATCGGGTGTGGGGTCTACAGCCTTCTGCCCAGGGTTTTTCCTGAGAACCTAAAGGGAGGGGACAATGAACCAGGAGCGGGGAGAACCCTAACAGTAACCACTGACCGTGACCCTGACACTGTGAGCCTGCCCCAAACCCTAACCCGAGCCCTGACCCTGACCCTGACCCTAACCCTGACCGTGATCCTGACCTGAACCCTAAACCTAAACCTAAGCCTGATGCTGACCCTGATCCGGACCCTGAACCTAAACCTAAGTCTGAGATAACCTAACTATGACTCATCCCTAAACAGGACCCTGACCTGACCCTAATCCTAATCCTGACGCTGACCTAACCCTGACCCTAACCCTAACCCTGACCCTGACTGTGTGCCTGACCCTAAACCTAAACCTAAAGGTAACCCTAACACTGACCCTAATATGGACCCTGTACCCAAACCGAACACTGACCCTGACCCTAACACTAACCCCTACCCTAAACCAAACCCTCACCCTGACCTTACCCTGTCTAACCCTAACCCACACGATAACACTACTTCTAACTCTAACCCTAACCCCATCCCAAACTTTTCCCCTAAATCTAACTGTGAACCTGAACCGAACATAAAGCAAAGACTGAACCTAAACCTGACCCTGGCCCTGACCTTCACCTGACCCTGACCCTGACCCTAATCCTAACCATGACCTTAACACTGACCCACTACATAACCCTGTCCCTGACCCAAATGTGGACTTTAACCAATACCTGATCCTGACGCTAAACCTGACACTGGCCCAAACTTCACCCTGACCCTGACCCAGGCCATGACCATCAACCTAACCCTGACCCTAACAGTGACCCTGATCCAAACCTAACACTAACCCTGAGACTGAATGTGAGCCTGACCCTAACTCTACCCCTAAACGTAACCCTAACCCTGACAGTACCACGGGTCCTCCGCCGATCCTATCGCTGAACCTAACCCTGACACTATACTCTAACCCTACCGCGGATCCTGACCCTAACCAATCTAACCCTAACGCTCAAACTAACTCTAACCCTAACACTAAACCTAAACTTTAACAATAACCCTTACCTTATAACTGACTATGATCATAACCCTAACCCTGAACTTTGCCTCTACCAGACCCTGACCCTAAACCTGACCCTGGCCCTGACCCTAAACCTAACCATGACACTAACACTGACCACTACATAAACTTGTCCCTAACCCAAATGTGGACTTTGAACCAATACCTGATCCTGACCCTAAACCTGACACTGGCTCTAAACTTCACCCTGACCCTGACCCAGGCCATGATCATAAACCTAACCCTGAGCCTAATAGTGATCCCGACCCTGACCTGAACACTAAACCTGAGCCTGGCTGTTAGCCTACCCTACTCTAACCGTAAATGTAACCCTGACCCTGACACTAACGCGGGCCCTACCCCGAATCCTATTGCTGAAACTAACCCTAACACTAACCCCCCCTAACCTACCACGGACCCTGACCCTAACAAGTTCTAACCCTAACCATCAACCTAACGCTAACCCTAACACTAACGCTGAACTTTAACAATAACCCTGACCCTATAGCTGACTATGATCCTAACCCTAACCCTGAACTTTGCCTATACCAGACACTGACCCTAAACCTAACCCTGAAAATTGCGATTAGGGACCCTGATCCTAAACCTGACCCTGGCCCTGACCCTAAACCTAACCATGACCCTAACAATGACCACTACATAACCCTGTCCCTGACCCGAATGTGGACTTAAAACCAATACCTGATCCTGACCGTAAACCTGACACTGACCCTGACCCTGACTCTGACAGTAATGGTAACCCTGACCCTATTGTGAGCCTGACCCTTAACCTAACCATGAACCTAACCCTAACCCTGACCCCTACCCTAACCCTAACACTAACCCTGACCCCAACGATGTCTCACCCTAACCCTAACCCTAAGTCTCTCGCTAACCCTAACCCTAACCCTAACCCTAACCCTAACCCTAACCTTAACTCGGTCTGAACCCATCTCTGTTCCCAGAAGCGGGGACAATAGTTGCATCCAGGACTCCCAGGGGCTGGGATTGGCTGTGTGGGGGTCACTGGATGAACAGGGCATGGAGTGGTGGGTGAGCCTTGAGCAGCTAGGGGATGGGCACGCTCAGGGTGCTCTGGTGGGAGCAGAAAGTTTGGTAAGGAGCCCCCATTCAATGGTGACCTCACTTCCCTGACGACAGGGCCCAACGGAATTAGAATCCACGTATCCAGGCACCCCATTACAGAGAAAACCCCCCTGCCCAGCTCATTTCTAGGCACATCCTAAAGGAAGTGACATGTTCTTCTGTTGTACTGAAGCCCTGAGGATGCAGGGAGAAGAGAGCTCACCCACCATACACGTCCCCTCACTGGCAGGTCATATCAGGCTTCCCCAACGCCTCAGGCCCTTTGGCAAATAAAATCAAAAGGTGACACCAGGGAGCTCAGAGTCAGAGAGTCCCACACCTTTTTAATTGAGCGGTATAGCTCTAAGTCTCTCCCCATGTGTGTGTGTGTGTGTGTGTGTGTGTGTGTGTGTGTGTGTGTGTGTGTGTGTGTGTGCCTCTGGGTGTCTGTGGCTCTGTGTGTAAAGAGGACCTGGCCATGCCATCGTGGGTGAAGATGTCCCAAGCAGGAGCAGGATGATGAGGGGTTAGATGCCTGGTGGGCAGGTCATGTTTACATCCCAGTGTAATGCTGGCTAAGTGGGATCGGGTGTGGGGTCTACAGCCTTCTGCCCAGGGTTTTTCCTGAGAACCTAAAGGGAGGGGACAATGAACCAGGAGCGGGGAGAACCCTAACAGTAACCACTGACCGTGACCCTGACACTGTGAGCCTGCCCCAAACCCTAACCCGAGCCCTGACCCTGACCCTGACCCTAACCCTGACCGTGATCCTGACCTGAACCCTAAACCTAAACCTAAGCCTGATGCTGACCCTGATCCGGACCCTGAACCTAAACCTAAGTCTGAGATAACCTAACTATGACTCATCCCTAAACAGGACCCTGACCTGACCCTAATCCTAATCCTGACGCTGACCTAACCCTGACCCTAACCCTAACCCTGACCCTGACTGTGTGCCTGACCCTAAACCTAAACCTAAAGGTAACCCTAACACTGACCCTAATATGGACCCTGTACCCAAACCGAACACTGACCCTGACCCTAACACTAACCCCTACCCTAAACCAAACCCTCACCCTGACCTTACCCTGTCTAACTAACCTAACCCACACGATAACACTACTTCTAACTCTAACCCTAACCCCATCCCAAACTTTTCCCCTAAATCTAACTGTGAACCTGAACCGAACATAAAGCAAAGACTGAACCTAAACCTGACCCTGGCCCTGACCTTCACCTGACCCTGACCCTGACCCTAATCCTAACCATGACCTTAACACTGACCACTACATAACCCTGTCCCTGACCCAAATGTGGACTTTAACCAATACCTGATCCTGACGCTAAACCTGACACTGGCCCAAACTTCACCCTGACCCTGACCCAGGCCATGACCATCAACCTAACCCTGACCCTAACAGTGACCCTGATCCAAACCTAACACTAACCCTGAGACTGAATGTGAGCCTGACCCTAACTCTACCCCTAAACGTAACCCTAACCCTGACAGTACCACGGGTCCTCCGCCGATCCTATCGCTGAACCTAACCCTGACACTATACTCTAACCCTACCGCGGATCCTGACCCTAACCAATCTAACCCTAACGCTCAAACTAACTCTAACCCTAACACTAAACCTAAACTTTAACAATAACCCTTACCTTATAACTGACTATGATCATAACCCTAACCCTGAACTTTGCCTCTACCAGACCCTGACCCTAAACCTGACCCTGGCCCTGACCCTAAACCTAACCATGACACTAACACTGACCACTACATAAACTTGTCCCTAACCCAAATGTGGACTTTGAACCAATACCTGATCCTGACCCTAAACCTGACACTGGCTCTAAACTTCACCCTGACCCTGACCCAGGCCATGATCATAAACCTAACCCTGAGCCTAATAGTGATCCCGACCCTGACCTGAACACTAAACCTGAGCCTGGCTGTTAGCCTACCCTACTCTAACCGTAAATGTAACCCTGACCCTGACACTAACGCGGGCCCTACCCCGAATCCTATTGCTGAAACTAACCCTAACACTAACCCCTAACCTACCACGGACCCTGACCCTAACAAGTTCTAACCCTAACCATCAACCTAACGCTAACCCTAACACTAACGCTGAACTTTAACAATAACCCTGACCCTATAGCTGACTATGATCCTAACCCTAACCCTGAACTTTGCCTATACCAGACACTGACCCTAAACCTAACCCTGAAAATTGCGATTAGGGACCCTGATCCTAAACCTGACCCTGGCCCTGACCCTAAACCTAACCATGACCCTAACAATGACCACTACATAACCCTGTCCCTGACCCGAATGTGGACTTAAAACCAATACCTGATCCTGACCGTAAACCTGACACTGACCCTGACCCTGACTCTGACAGTAATGGTAACCCTGACCCTATTGTGAGCCTGACCCTTAACCTAACCATGAACCTAACCCTAACCCTGACCCCTACCCTAACCCTAACACTAACCCTGACCCCAACGATGTCTCACCCTAACCCTAACCCTAAGTCTCTCGCTAACCTAACTAACCCTAACCCTAACCCTAACCCTAACCCTAACCTTAACTCGGTCTGAACCCATCTCTGTTCCCAGAAGCGGGGACAATAGTTGCATCCAGGACTCCCAGGGGCTGGGATTGGCTGTGTGGGGGTCACTGGATGAACAGGGCATGGAGTGGTGGGTGAGCCTTGAGCAGCTAGGGGATGGGCACGCTCAGGGTGCTCTGGTGGGAGCAGAAAGTTTGGTAAGGAGCCCCCATTCAATGGTGACCTCACTTCCCTGACGACAGGGCCCAACGGAATTAGAATCCACGTATCCAGGCACCCCATTACAGAGAAAAACCCCCCTGCCCAGCTCATTTCTAGGCACATCCTAAAGGAAGTGACATGTTCTTCTGTTGTACTGAAGCCCTGAGGATGCAGGGAGAAGAGAGCTCACCCACCATACACGTCCCCTCACTGGCAGGTCATATCAGGCTTCCCCAACGCCTCAGGCCCTTTGGCAAATAAAATCAAAAGGTGACACCAGGGAGCTCAGAGTCAGAGAGTCCCACACCTTTTAATTGAGCGGTATAGCTCTAAGTCTCCTCCCCATGTGTGTGTGTGTGTGTGTGTGTGTGTGTGTGTGTGTGTGTGTGTGTGTGTGCCTCTGGGTGTCTGTGGCTCTGTGTGTAAAGAGGACCTGGCCATGCCATCGTGGGTGAAGATGTCCCAAGCAGGAGCAGGATGATGAGGGGTTAGATGCCTGGTGGGCAGGTCATGTTTACATCCCAGTGTAATGCTGGCTAAGTGGGATCGGGTGTGGGGTCTACAGCCTTCTGCCCAGGGTTTTTCCTGAGAACCTAAAGGGAGGGGACAATGAACCAGGAGCGGGGAGAACCCTAACAGTAACCACTGACCGTGACCCTGACACTGTGAGCCTGCCCCAAACCCTAACCCGAGCCCTGACCCTGACCCTGACCCTAACCCTGACCGTGATCCTGACCTGAACCCTAAACCTAAACCTAAGCCTGATGCTGACCCTGATCCGGACCCTGAACCTAAACCTAAGTCTGAGATAACCTAACTATGACTCATCCCTAAACAGGACCCTGACCTGACCCTAATCCTAATCCTGACGCTGACCTAACCCTGACCCTAACCCTAACCCTGACCCTGACTGTGTGCCTGACCCTAAACCTAAACCTAAAGGTAACCCTAACACTGACCCTAATATGGACCCTGTACCCAAACCGAACACTGACCCTGACCCTAACACTAACCCCTACCCTAAACCAAACCCTCACCCTGACCTTACCCTGTCTAACCCTAACCCACACGATAACACTACTTCTAACTCTAACCCTAACCCCATCCCAAACTTTTCCCCTAAATCTAACTGTGAACCTGAACCGAACATAAAGCAAAGACTGAACCTAAACCTGACCCTGGCCCTGACCTTCACCTGACCCTGACCCTGACCCTAATCCTAACCATGACCTTAACACTGACCACTACATAACCCTGTCCCTGACCCAAATGTGGACTTTAACCAATACCTGATCCTGACGCTAAACCTGACACTGGCCCAAACTTCACCCTGACCCTGACCCAGGCCATGACCATCAACCTAACCCTGACCCTAACAGTGACCCTGATCCAAACCTAACACTAACCCTGAGACTGAATGTGAGCCTGACCCTAACTCTACCCCTAAACGTAACCCTAACCCTGACACTACCACGGGTCCTCCGCCGATCCTATCGCTGAACCTAACCCTAACACTATACTCTAACCCTTCCTCGAACCCTGACTCTAAACATGTCTAACCCTAACCATCAACCTAACTCTAACCCTAACACTAACCCTAAACTTTAACAGTAACCCTTACCCTATACCTGCCTATGATCATAACCCTAACCCTGAACTTTGCCTTGCCTCTACCAGACCCTGACCCTAAACCTGACCCTGGCCCTGACCCTAAACCTAACCATGACACTAACACTGAGCACACACATAAACTTGTCCCTAACCCAAATGTGGACTTTGAACCAATACCTGATCCTGACCCTAAACCTGACACTGGCTCTAAACTTCACCCTGACCCTGACCCAGGCCATGATCATAAACCTAACCCTGAGCCTAATAGTGATCCCGACCCTGACCTGAACACTAAACCTGAGCCTGGCTGTTAGCCTACCCTACTCTAACCGTAAATGTAACCCTGACCCTGACACTAACGCGGGCCCTACCCCGAATCCTATTGCTGAAACTAACCCTAACACTAACCCCTAACCTACCACGGACCCTGACCCTAACAAGTTCTAAACCTAACCATCAACCTAACGCTAACCCTAACACTAACGCTGAACTTTAACAATAACCCTGACCCTATAGCTGACTATGATCCTAACCCTAACCCTGAACTTTGCCTATACCAGACACTGACCCTAAACCTAACCCTGAAAATTGCTATTAGGGACCCTGATTCTAAACCTGACCATGGCCCTGACCCTAAACCTAACCATGACAGTAACACTGACTACTGCATAACCTTGTCCAAACCCAAATGTGGACTTTGAACCAATACCTGATCCAGACCCTAAACCTGACACTGCCCTAAACTATACCCTGACCCTGACGCAGGACGCAGGCCATGACCATAAACCTAAACCTGACCCTAACACTGACCCTAACCCTGACCCTAACACTAACCCTGACACTGAATGTGAGCCTGACCCTAACTCTACCCCTAAACGTAACCCTGACCCTGACACTAACACGTGCCCTCCGCGAATCCTATCGCTGAAACTAACCCTAACACTAAAACCCTAACCCTACCACGGACCCTGACCCTAACGAGGGCTAACCCTAACCCTCGACCTAACTCTAACCCTAAACCTAACCCTAAACATAAACAATAACCCGGACCCTATGCCTGATTATGATCATTACCCTTACCCGGAACTTTGCATATAGCAGTCCCTGACCCTAAATCTGACCCTGGCCCAGACTCTAAACAGAACCATGACCCTAAAAATGACCACTAAATAATCCTGTCCCTGACCCGAATGTGGACTTTAAACCAATACCTGAACCTGACCATAAACCTGACACTGGCCCTAGACTTCACCATGACCCTGACCCAGGCAAAGACTATTAAACCTAACCCTGACTCTAACAGTGATGCAGACCCTGACCCTAACACTAACCCTGACATTGAATGGGAGCCTGACCCTAACTCTAACCCTAAACGTAACCCGCACCCTGACACTAACACGGGCCCTGACCCGAAACCTAACGCTGAACCTAACCCTAAAACTAACCCCTAACATTATGCCTGACACTGACCCAAACCCGGTCTAACCCTAACGCTCAACCTAGCTCTAACCCTAACCCTAAACCCACTTTAACAATTATCCTAACCCTCTCCCTGAACCTGATCATAACCCTAACTCTGAACATTGCCTATGTCAGAACTTAACCTTAAAACTGACCCTGGCCTTGACCTGAACTCTGACCCTAACCCTGACTGTAAACCTAACTCTGACCCAATCCGTGATCCTGAACAGAATCGTCACCCTAAATCTCACCCTGATCCTGAACCTACTCATAAAACAGAACCTAAACATAAAGCTGACCTTACCATAACCATAAACCTAACCTAATCCTGACCCTGACCCTAACCCTGACACTAAACCTGTCCCAAACCTAACCCTGATCCTGACATGAACCTTGCCCCCCAAACAAAAACTTGACCATGATCCTGAACCTGACCCTTAACTTAACCGTCACCCTAACACTGACCCTGACCCTGACTCGGACCATAACAGTAATCCTGACCCTACTGTGAGCCTGACCCTAAACCTAACCATGATCCTAACCCTGACCCTTACCCTAACCCTAATGCTAACCCTGACCCCAACGATGTCTCACCCTAACCCTAACCCTAAGTCTCTCGCTAACACTAACACTAACCCTAACCCTAACCCTAACCCTAACTCGGTCTGAACCCATCTCTGTTCCCAGAAGTGGGGACAACAGTTGCATCCAGGACTCCCAGGGGCTGGGATTGGCTGTGTGGGGGTCACTGGATGAACAGGGCATGGGGTGGTGGGTGAGCCTTGAGCAGCTAGTGGATGGGCACGCTCAGGGTGCTCTGGTGGGAGCAGAAAGTTTGGTAAGGAGCCCCCATTCAATGGTGACCTCACTTCCCTGACGACAGAGCCCAACGGAATTAGAATCCACGTATCCAGGCACCCCATTACAGAGAAAACCCCCCTGCCCAGCTCATTTCTAGACACATCCTAAAGGAAGCGACATGTTCTTCTGCTGTACTGAAGCCCTGAGGATGCAGGGGAGAAGAGAGATCACCCGCCATACACATCCCCTCACTGGCAGGTCATATCAGGCTTCCCCAAAACCTAAGGCCCTTTGGCAAATAAAATCAAAAGGTGACAGCAGGGGGCTCCGAGTCAGAGATTCCCACACCTTTTGATCGAGCGGTATAGCTCTAAGTCTCCTCCCCGTGTGTGTGTGTGTGTGTGTGTGTGTGTGTGTAGAGAGGACCTGGGCATGCCATTGTGGGTGGAGATGTCCCAAGCAGGAGCAGGCTAAAGAGGGGTTAGATGCCTGGTGGGCAGGTCATGTTTACATCCCAGTGTAATGCTGGCTAAGTGGGATCGGGGTGTGGGGTCTACAGCCTTCTGCCCAGGGTTTATCCTGAGAACCTAAAGGGAGGGGACAATGAACCAGGAGCGGGGCGAACCCTAACAGTAACCACTGACCCTGACCCTGATCCTGACACTGTGAGCCTGCCCCCCCAAACCCTAACCCGAACCCTGACCCTGACCCTGAACCTAACCCTGACCGTGATCCCGACCTGAACCCTAAACCTAAACCTAAGACTGACGCTGACCCTGATCCGGACCGTGAACCTAAACCTAAGTCTGAGATAACCTAACTATGACTCATCCCTAAACGTGACCCTACCTGAACCTAATCCTAATCCTGACGCTGATCTAACCCTGACCCTAACCCTAACCCTGTCCGTGACCGTGTGCGTGACCCTAAACCTAACCCTAAAGGTAACCCTAACCCTGACCCTAATACGGACCCTCAAACCAAACCGAACGTTGACCCTGACAATAACACTAATCCCTACCCTAAACCAAACCCGAACGCTGACCTTACGCTGTCTAACCCTAACCCTCACCATACCACTACTTCTAACTCTAACCGTAACCCCATCCCAAACTTATCCCCTAAATCTAAATGTGACCATGAACCGAACATAAAGCAAAGCCTGAACCTAAACCTAACCCTGACCCTGACCTTCACATGAAACTGACCCTGACCCTAATCCTAACCATGACCCTAACACTGACCACTACACAACCCTGTCCCTGACCCGAATGTGGACTTTAAACCAATACATGATCCTGAAGCCAAACCTGACACTGGGCCTAAACTTCACCCTGAACCTGACCCAGACAATGACAATCAACCTATCCCTGACCCTAACAGTGACCCCGACCCAGACAGACCTGAACACTAAACCACACCCTGACAGTGAGCCTGACCCTTACTGTAACCCTAAACTTAACCCTGACCCTGACACTAACAAGGGCCATACCCTGAAACCTAACGCTGAACCTAACCCTAAAACTAACCCCTAACATTATCCCTGAAACTGACACTAACCTGTTCTAACCCTAACCCTCAACCTACCTCGAACCCTAACCCTAACCCCACTTTAACAATTATCCTAACCCTCTCCCTGAACCTGATCATAACCCTAACTCTGAACATTGCCTATGTCAGAACTTAACCTTAAAACTGACCCTGGCCTTGACCTTATCTCTGACCCTAACCCTGACTGTAAACCTAACTCTGACCCAATCCGTGATCCTGAACAGAATCGTCACCCTAAATCTCACCCTGATCCTGAACCTACTCATAAAACAGAACCTAAACATAAAGCTGGCCTTACCATAACCATGAACCTAACCCTGACCCTGACCCTAACCCTGACAATAAACCTGTCCCAAATCTAAACCTGACCCTGACATGAACCTTGCCCCCACACCAAAACTTGAACCTGACTCTAAATCTGACCATGACACTGAACCTGACCCTAAAACTAACCGTCATCCTAACACTGACCCTGTCCCTGACTGTGACTGTAACGCTAACCGTGACCCTACTGACCCTAAACCTAACCATGAACCTAACCCTAACCCTGACCCCTACCCTAAGCTTTACGGTAAGCCTGACCTCAACGACGTCTAACCCTAACCCTGACCCTAAGTCTTTCTTAACCCAAACCCTAACACTAACCTAGTCTAAACCCAGCTCTGTTCCTTCCAGCGGGGGACAACAGCTGCACCTAGTCCTCCCAGGGGGTGGGAGGAGGCTGTATGGGGGTCACTGCATGGGCACTGCGTTGAGTGGAGTGTGAGCCTTGAGCAGCTTGGGGACCAGTGGATCAGGGAGCTCTGGTGGAGCAGGAAGTTCGGTAAGGAGCCCCCAGGCAGTGGTGACCCCTCACTTCCCTGACGACAGAGCCCAAGGGAATTGAAACCCACGTATCCAGGCACCCCATTACAGAGAAAACCCCAATGCCCAGCTCATATCTAGGCACATCCTAAAGGAAGCGACATGTTCTTCTGCTGTACTGAAGCTGAGAGGATGCAGGGAGAAGACAGCTCGCCCGCCAGACAAGTCCCCTACCTGGCAGGTCATATCAGGTTTCCCCAACACTTCAGGCCCTTTGGCTAATAAACTCAAAAAGGGGACACCAGGGGGCTCAGAGTCAGAGAGTCCCACACCTTCTTATCGACCAGTGTAGCCCTAGGTCTCCTCCCTGTCTCTGCTGTGTGTGTGTGTGTGTGTGTGTGTGTGTGTGTGTGCTTGTGTGTGTGTGCCACTGGGTTTCTGTGTCTGTGTGTAAAGAGGACCTGGCTATGCCATCGTGGGTGGAGATGAGCCAAGCAGGATCAGGCTGATGAGGGTTTAGATATCTGGTGGGCAAGTCATGTTCACACCCCCAGTTTAAGGCTGGTTAAGTTGGATCGGGTGTAGGGTATACACCCTTCTGCCCAGGGTTTATCCTGAGACCCTGAACGGATGGGTCCATGACCCAGGATCAGGGCTAACCCTAACAGAACCACTAACCCTGACCCTGACCCTGACTGTGAGCCTGCCCTATACCTAACACAAGCCCTGACCCTGACCCTGACCCTGACCCTGACTGTGATCCTGACCTGAACCCTAAACCTAAACCTAAGCCTGACACTGACCCTGATGTGGACCCTGAACCTAAACCTAACTCTGACATTACCGTAACCATGACTGAAACCTAACAAGGACCCTGACCCTTACCCTAATCCTAATCCTGACGCTGACCTAACCCGGACGCTAACCGGACCCTAACCCTAACCCTGATCGAGACTTGAATTGACCCTAAACCTAAACCTTATGGTAACTCTAACCATGACCCTAATAAGGACCCTGAACCTACACCTCATGCTGACCCTGAACCTAACAACTAACCCCTACCCTAAACCAAACCCTAAACCTGACCTTATGCTGTCTAACCCACCCTAACCATAACCCTACTTATAAATCTAACCCAAACCCCATCCCAACCCCTACCACCAAAACCTAAGTATGACACTGAACTGAATATTGACCCTCTACCAAAGCCTGACCCTCAACCTGACCCTGGCCCTGACCTTCATCTGACCGTGACCCTGACCCTAATCCAAACCATGACACTAACACTGACCACTACATAAACCTGTCCCGGACCCAAATGTGGATTTTAACCAACCTGAACCTGACCCTCAACCAGAGACTGGTGCTAAACTTCACCCTGAGCGTGACCCAGACCATGACCATAAACCTAACCTTGACCCTAACAGTGACCCCGACCCTGACCTGAAAACTAAACCTGACCCTGACTGTGAGCCTGACCTTAACTCGAACCATAAATGTAACCCTGACCCTGACGCTGACACTGGCCCTCCTCGAATCCTATTGCTGATCCCTAACCCTAACACTAACCCCTAAACCTACCACGGACACTGAACCTAACAAGTTCTAACCCTAACAGTCTAAACCTAACGCTAACCCTAACACTAACCCTAAACTTAAACAATAACCATGACCCTATACCTGATAATGATCATAACTCTAACCCGGAACTTTGCCTATACCAGACCCTGACCCTAAATCACCCTCACCCTGACCCTAAACCTAACCATGACCCTCACAATGACCACAACATAACCCTGTCCCTGACCCGAATGTGGACTTTAAACCAATACCTGATCCTACGTAAACCTGACACTGGCCCTAGACTTCACCCTGACCCCGACCCAGGCAAAGACCATAAACTTAACTCTGACCCAAACAATGACCCTGACGCTGAAACTAACACTAAACCTGACACTGAATGTGAGCCTGACCCTAATTCTAACCCTAAACGTAACCCTGACCCTGACACTAACATGGGCCCTGACCCGAAAGCTAAGGCTGAACCTAACCCTAAAAAAAAAACCCCTAACATTATCCCTGACACTGACCCTAACCCAGTCTAACCCTAACCCTCAATCTACCTCTAAGCCTAACCTGTCCCAAACCTAACCCTGACCCTGACATGAACCTTGCCACCAAACCAAAACTTGAACCTGACCGTAAATCTGACCATGACCCTGCCTGGACATAAACCTAACCGTTAGCCTAACACTGACCCTGACCCTGACTCTGACTGTAACGCTAACCCTGAACCTACTGTGATCCTGACCCTAAACCTAACCATGAACCTAACCCTAACCCTGACCCCTACCCTAAGCCTTACGCTAACCCTGACCCCAAAGATGTCTAACCCTAAACCTGACCCTACGTCTTTCTTAGCCCTAACCCTAACACTAAGCTGGTCTAAACCCAGCTCTGTTCCCTCCAGCGGGGAAAAAACAGCTGCACCCAGGCCTCCCAGGGTCTGGGAGGAGGCTGTATGTGGGTCAATGGATGGGCACTGCATTGAGTGGAGTGTGTGAGCCTTGAGCAGCGTGGGGACCGGCGGCTCAGGGAGCTCTGGTGGAGCAGGAAGTTTGGTAAGGAACCCCCAGGCATTCGTGACCTCACTTCCTTGATGAAGGGCCCAACGGAATTGGAACCCACATATCCAGGCATCCCATTACAGAGAAACGCCCTACCCAGCTCTATCTAGGCACATCCTAAAGGAGCACACCACGTTCTTCTACTGTACTGAAGCCCAGAGGATGCAGGGAGAAGTGAGCTCGCCCGCCAGACACGTCCCCTTCCTGGCAGGTCATATCAGGTTTCCCCAACGCCTCAGGCCCTTTGGCTAATAAAATCAAAAGGTGACACCAGTGGGCTCAGAGTCGGAGAGTCCCACACCTTCTGATCTATGGGTGTAGCCCTAGGTGTCCTCCCTGTCTCTCTCTCTGTGTGTGTGTGTGTGTGTGTGTGTGTGTGTGTGTGTGTGTGTATGAGTGCGAGTGCCTCTGGGTGTCTGTGTGTCTGTGTGTAAAGAGTACCTGGCCATGCCATACTGGGTGGAGATGCCCCAAGCAGGATGAGGCTGATATGGGGTTAGATGTCTGGTGGGTAAGTCATGTTCACACCCCAGTTTAAGGCTGCTTAAGTGGGATCAGTTGTAGGGTCTACACCCTTCTGCCCAGGGTTTATCCTGAGACCCTGAATGAATGAGTCCATGACTCAGGAGCGGGGCTAACCATAACAGTAACCACTAACCCTGACCCTGACACTGACTGTGAGCCTGATCATAACCCTAACTCTGAACATTGCCTATGTCAGAACTTAACCTTAAAACTGACCCTGACCTTGACCTTAACACTGACCCTAACCCTGACTGTAAACCTAACTCTGACCCAATCCGTGAGCCTGAACAGATTAGTAACCCTAAAGCTAACCCTGATCCTGAATCTACTCATAAAACAGAACCTAAACATAAAGCTGACCTTACCATAACCATGATCCTAACTCTGACCCTGACCCTAACCCTGACACTAAAACTGTCCAAAACCTAACCCTGACCTGACATGACCTTGCCCCCAAACCAAAACTTGAACCTGACCCTAAAACTGACCATGACCCTGAACCTGACCCTAAACCCAACTGTGAGCCTAACACTGACCCTGAGCCTGACTCTGCCTGTAACGCTAACCCTGAACCTACTGTGATCCTGACCCTAAACCTGACCATGAACCTAACCCTAACCCTGACCACTACCCTAAGCCTTACGCTAACCCTGACCCCAAAGACGTCTAAACCTAACCCTGACCCTAAGTCATTCTTAACCCTAACCCTAACACTAACCTGGTCTAAAACCAGCTCTGTTCCCTCCAGCGGGGAAAACAGCTGCACGCAGGCCTCCCAGGGGCTGTGGGGAGGCTGTATGGGGGTCACAGGATGGGCACTGCATTGAGTGGAGTGTGAGCCTTGAGCAGCTTGGGGACCGGCGGCTCAGGGAGCTCTGGTGGAGCAAGAAGTTCGGTAAGGAGCCCCAGGCAGTGGTGACCTCACTTCCTTGATGACCGAGCCCAAGGGAATTGGAACCCACATATCCAGGCACCCCATTACAGAGAAAACCGCCATGCCCAGCTCATTTCTAGGCACAACCTAAAGAAAGCGACATGTTCTCTGTTGTACTAAAGCCGAAAGGATGCAGGGAGAAGAGAGCTGGCCCGTCTGACACGTCCCCTACCTGGCAGGTCATATCAGGTTTCCCCATCACCTCAGGCCCTTTGGCTAATAAATTAAAAAGATGACACCAGGGGGCTCAGAGTAAGAGAGTCCCACACCTCTTATCCACTTTTGTAGCCCTAGGTCTCCTCCCTGTCTCTGTGTGTGTGTGTGTGTGTGTGTGTGTGTGTGTGTGTGTGTGTGCGCCTCTGGGTGTCTGTGTGTCTGTGTGTAAAGAGGACCTGGCCATGCCATCCTGGGTGGAGATGCCCCAAGCAGGAGCAGGCTGATGAGGGAGGTAGATGACTTGTGGGCAAGTCATGTTCACACCCCAGTTTAAGGCAGGTTAAGTGGGATCAGGTGTAGGGTCTATACCATTCTGCCCAGGGTTTATCCTGAGACCCTGAAGGGACGGGTCCATGACCCAGGAGCGGGGCTAACCCTAACAGTAACCACTAACCCTGACCCTGACACTGATATGAGCCTGCCCCAAACCCTAACCCAAGCCCTGACCCTGACCCTGACCCTGACCCTGACTGTGATCCTGACCTGAACCCTAAACCTAACCTAAGCCTGACACTGACCCTGATGTGGACCCTGAACCTAAACCTAACTCTGACATTACCATAACCATGATTCAAACCTAACCAGGACCCTGACCCTGACCCTAATCCTAACCCTGATGCTGACCTAACCCGGACCCTAACCCTACCCCTGAACGTGACAGTGTGCTTGACCCTAACCCTAAACCTAATGGTAACTCTAACCGTGACCCTAAAAAGGACCCTGAACCTACACATCATGCTGACCCTGACCTTAACACTAACCCCTAACCTAAACCAAACCGTAACCCTGACCTTCCGCTGTCTATCCCTAACCCTAACCATAACCCTACTTCTAACCCTAACCCTAACCCCAATCCCAAACCCTACTGCCAAAACCTAACTGTGACACTGATCCAAACATTGACCCTATACCAAAGCCTGACCCTCAACCTGACCCTGGCCCTGACCTTTACCTGACCCTGACTCTGACCCTAATCCTAACCTTGACACTAACTCTGACCACTACATAACCCTGTCCCTGACCCGAATGTGGACTTTAAACCAATACCTGAACCTGACCCTAAGCAGGACACTGGTGCTAAACTTCACCCTGACCCTGACCCAGACACTGACGATAACCTAACCTTGACCCTTACAGTGACCCCGACAATCAACTGAACACTAAACCTGACCCTGAATGTGAGATTGAACCCTAGTCAAACCCTAAATGTAACCCTGACCCTGACACTAACATGGGCCCTCCCTCGAATCCTATATCTGAACCTAACCCTAACACTAACCCGT
Organism: Mustela putorius furo; assembly: GCF_011764305.1. NCBI lineage: Eukaryota > Metazoa > Chordata > Mammalia > Carnivora > Mustelidae > Mustela > Mustela putorius. Next base: position 263,909 of record NW_025421630.1, read on the forward strand.
AACCCTACCACGGACCCTGACCCTAACAAGTTCTAACCCTAACCGTCAACCTAACGCTAAACATAAAACTAACCCTAAACTTTAACAATAACCCTGACCCTATACCTGACTAAGATCATAACCCTAACCCTGAACTTTGCCTATACCAGACCCTGACCCTAAACCGGACACTGGGCCCTGACCCTTAACCTAACCATGAACCTAACAATGACCACTACCTAACCCTGTCCCTGACCCGAATGTGTACTTTAAACCAATACCTGATCCTGACCGTAAACCTGACACTGGTCCTAGACTTCACCCTGTCCCCGACCCAGGCAAAGACCAGAAACCTAAGTCTGACCCTAACAGTGACACTGACCCTCACCCTAACACTAAACCTGACACTGAATGTGAGCCTGAACCTATCTCTAACCTTAAACGTAACCGTGACCCTGACACTAACACGGGCCCTGACCCGAAACCTAAAACGCTGAACCTAACCCTAAAAAAACCCCTAACATTATCCCTGACACTGACCCTAACAAAGTCTAACCTAACCCTCAACCTACCTCTAAGCCTTACTCTAACCCCACTTTAACAATTATCCTGACCCCTCTCCCTGAACCTGATCATAACCCTAACTCTGAACATTGCCTATGTCAGAACTTAACCTTAAAACTGACCCTGGCCTTGACCTTAACACTGACCCTAACCCTGACTGTAAACCTAACTCTGACCCAATCCGTGAGCCTGAACAGATGAGTAACCCTAAAGCTAACCCTGATCCTGAATCTACTCATAAAACAGAACCTAAACCTAAAGCTGACCTTACCATAACCATGAACCTAACCCTGACCCTGACCCTAACCCTGACACTAAACCTGTCCCAAACCTAACCCTGACCTGACATGACCTTGCCCCCAAACCAAAACTTGAACCTGACCCGAAAACTGACCATGACCCTGAATCTTACCCTAAACGTAACCGTGAGCCTAACACTGACCCTGAGCCTGACTCTGACCGTAACGCTAATCCTGAACCTACTGTGAGCCAGACCCTAAACCTAACCATGAACCTAACCCTAACCCTGACCCCTACCCTAAGCCTTATGCTAACCCTGACCCCAAAGACGTCTAACCCTAACCCTGACCCTAATTCTTTCTTAACCCTAACCCTAACACTAACCTGGTCTAAATCCAACTCTTTTCCATCCAGTGGGGAAAAACAGCTGCACGCAGGCCTCCCAGGGGCTGTGGGGAGGCTGTATGGGGGTCACAGGATGGGCACTGCATTGAGTGGAGTGTGAGCCTTGAGCAGCGTGGGGACCGGCGGTTCAGGGAGCTCTGGTGGAGCAGGAAGTTTGGTAAGGAACCCCCAGGCAGTGGTGACCTCACTTCCTTGACGAAGGGCCCAACGGAATTGGAACCCACGTATCCAGGCATCCATTACAGAGAAACGCCCTCCCCAGCTCTATCTAGGCACATCCTAAAGGAAGCGACATGTTCTTCTGCTGTACTGAAGCCGAGAGGATGCAGGGAGAAGAGAGCTGGCCCGTCTGACACGTCCCCTCCCTGGCAGGTCATATCAGGTTTCCCCAATGCCTCAGGCCCTTTGGCTAAAAAATCAAAAAGTGACAACAGGGGGCTCAGATCAGAGAGTCCCACACCTTCTGATCCACTCTTATAGGCTTAGGTCTCCTCCCCTCTGTGTGTGGGTGTGTGTGTGGGGGGGTGCCTCTGTGTGTCTGTGTGTCTGTGTGTAAAGAGGTCCTGGCTATGCCATCGAGGGTGGGAGATGCCCCAAGCAGGATCAGGCTGATGAGGGCTTAGATATCTGGTGGTCAAGTCATGTTCACACCCCAGTTTAAGGCTGGTTAAGAGGGATGGGGTGTAGGGTCTACACCCTTCTGCCCAGGGTTTATCCTGAGACCCTGAACGGATGGGTCCATGACCCAGGATCAGGGCTAACCCTAACAGTAACCACTAACCCTGACCCTGACCCTGACTGACTGTGAGACTGCCCCAAACCCTAACCCAAGCCCTGACCCCTGACCCTGACCCTGACCCTGACTGTGATCCTGACCTGAACCCTAAACATAAACCTAAGCCTGACACTGACCCCTATGTGGACCCTGAACCTTAGCCTAACTCTGACATTACCGTAACCATGACTCAAACCTAACCAGGACCCTGACCCTGACTCTAATCCTAACCCTGACGCTGACCTAACCCGGACCCTAAACCTATTCCTGACCGTGACTTGTGCTTGACCTTAACCCTAAACCTAATGGTAACTCTAACCATGACCCTAACAAGGACCCTGAACCTAAACATCATGCTGACCCTGACCTTAACACTAACCCCTAACCTAAACAAAACCCTAACCCTGACATTACGATATCTATCCCTAAACCTAAACATAACCCTACTTCTAACTCTAACCCTAACCCCAATCCCAAACCCTACCGCCAAAACCTAACTGTGACAGTGAACCGAACATTGACCCTATACGAAAGCCTGACCCTCAACCTGACCCTGGCCCTGACATTTACCGGACCCTGACTCTGACCCTAATCCTAACCTTGACACTAACTCTGACAACTACATAAACCTATCCCAGACCCGAATGTGGACTTTAAACCAATACCTGAACCTGACCCTAAACAGGACACTGGTGCTAATCTTCACCCTGACCCTGACCCAGACCATGACGATAACCTAACCCTGACCCTTACAGTGACCCGCGAAATCAACAGAACACTAAACCTGACCCTGACTGTGAGACTGAAACTAACTCTGACCCTAAATGTAACCCTGACCCTGACACTAACATGGGCCCCTCCCCCGAAACGTATCTCTGAACCTAACCCTAACACAAAACCCCTAACCCTACCACGGACCCTGACCCCAACAAGTTCTAACCCTAACCGTCAACCTAACGCTAAATGTAGAACTAACCCTAAACATTAACAATAACCCTGAGCCTATACCTGACTCTGATCATAACCCTAACCCTGAACTTTGCCTATACCAGACCCTGACCCTAAACCGGACACTGGACCTGACCCTTAACCTAACCATGAACCTAACAATGACCACTACATAACCCTGTCCCTGACACGAATGTGGACTTTAAACCAATACCTGATCCTGACCGTAAACCTGACACTGGCCCTAGACTTCACCCTGACCCCGACCCAGGCAAAGACCAGAAACCTAAGCCTGACCCTAACAGTGACCCTGACCCTCACCCTAACAATAAACCTGACACTGAAAGTAAGCCTGAACCTATCTCTAACCCTAAACGTAACCCTGACCCTGACACTAACACGGGCCCTGACCCGAAACCTAATGCTGAACCTAACCCTAAACCTAACCCCTAACATTATCCCTGACACTGATCCTAACCCAGTCTAACCCTAACACGCAACCTACCTCTAACCCTAAACCTAACCACACTTTAACAATAATCCTGACCCTCTCCCTGAACCTGATCATAACCCTAACTCTGTACTTTGCCTATGTCAGACCTTAACCTTAAACCAGACCCTGGCCTTGACCTTAATACTGACCCTAAACCTGACTGTAAACCTAACTCTGACTCAATCCGTGAGCCTGAACAGATTAGTAACCCTAAAGCTAACCCTGATCCTCAACCTACAAATGAAACAGAACCTAAAAATAAAGCTGACCTTACCAAAACCATGAACCTAAACCTGACCCTGACCCTAACCCTGACACTAAACCTGTCCCAAACCTAACCCTGACCTGACATGAACTTGCCCCCAAACCAAAACTTGGACCGGACCCTAAATCTGATCATGACCCTGCCTGGACATAAAACTAACTGTCAGTCTAACACTGACCCTGACCCTGACTCTGACCGTAACGCTACCCTGAACCTACTGTGATCATGACACTAAACCTAACCATGAAACGAACCCTAACCCTGAACACTACACAAAGCCTTACGCTAACCCTGACTCCAAAGACGTCTAACCCTAACTCTGACCCTACGTCATCTCTTCCCAATTCGGTTTTCAGGCTTCAGAACCTAGACGTTTTCTCCAATCACTGCCCAGGGTTGAACATGAGGCAGAAATCAGAAATCCTTCCCCATGGCAAGAAATCTTGTGGTTGGCGTGTTGCCCAACGTTCAGTGTAGTTGATAGCAGTGTGGCCCTTTGACCCCGCCATGCTTGAGGGCCGCGTTGGTCACAAAAATACACATTGTGACCCTCAGCGTGAGCCCAGTCCCAAGTAAGGTCTCTCAGTGGCTGGACCAAGAGACGGCATATTGGGCTTGCCATGCCCCTAGGCCCCCATTTTTTAACCATAGTTCGTGTTGTCCATTCGCCCCTCCCCAGTGCTCTGCTTTAGAATGAGGAAACCAAACTGAAAGGACTCCTCCCATCCCACAGATTGACCCCCAAATTGGGATCGGGCCAAATCCACAGAGAGGAAGACTCATCCATGGCCCATGAGGCCTCCCCGACATTAAACGCCCATCGTTGACACAAAATCCAGAGACAAAACCCTGAATAAGCGCCTCACACTCGCTCTTTCTTCTTATCCCAAAGAGTTCCCCTCACGATCTGTAGATCGGAACTGCCATACATACGTCACCAAAACAAGCCGAGTGTGTGTTTTCAGACTTCTATCCCCACATTCCTGGCTTCCACTCCCTCCATCCTGGTGACCCTGGAGCCACACATCAGGTCTGTGCCTCTCAACTCCACGGGAATTCTGCCCCTTCCATTGACCACAATCATACAAACTCGGAGAAACCTCCAAAGTCCCCAAGGCCATCCCCATAGTATAGAACGCCCAGGACAAACAAGGGCTGCCTGGAACCAGCTGAGCATCCATCTCCACTCATACTGTAGATGGATGTCCCCAGAGAAGGAGATTGAACGGGACAGAGCCCTAGGCCCTAATGGGGTCCATTGTTTTGTTTTCCTGCTATGTCTCATCAGAGGCCTGGTTTCCAATATCAGCATGTGGGGCTTTCCTGAGGCACCAATCAGATCAAATCTAGTCTCCACATGGGAAACTTGTCTTTTGGAGATGATGCAAAACCCCTGGTTAGGAGAAGCATTCAGGGTCCGTGTGCCACCGCCCCGTGCCAAGGTCTCCATGCACACAAACCCACAATAGGACACATCCGCAGTAGAGTCCATTTCAACTCAGCCCGCTCCGTTGCTCCAACTAGAGCTAGCATATCAAAACTGTCTATTAACTAGGAGACAGTTAGAATCGGGGCAGTCTGCCCAGGGTTCCATCCTTCGATCCCTGCTTTGCTGTCGTTCCGTATGAAACATCCTGGAGCGATCCAACAGATCTCAATTGTTGATCAGAGAAAATCCTTGTGGCTTGGAGCATATCCCAAACTCCCCCTCCTCGGTAAACCTCCATGGCCTCGAGATACTGCCCCCTTCAAGAAAGGACCATAATGGACAGAAACTCCAACCTGAGCCTAGGTCTGAATCCTCCCTGACTTCAGATGCACGAAGTCCCGATTCAGATGTGCAGAGAGTGTCTGCCGTGCCCTCGCCCCGAAACCTACGCCTAACTTGTATTCTCATTCTTCCGTCCTCACACTCCTTGCCCAAAGGGCATCCAGTTTGGGAATTCCGGAGCCACAAAGCAGCACTCTGCCTTCCCTCCTGAAGAAAAACGTTGCCCTTGGGGCTACCCAGAAACGCTAAATGAGGATCAAGCTGCACGGCACTCGACTCTCCCCCAATTATACAATATACCCTGAAAACTAATGCCTGGTCTGACGCAGCCTAGGCCTGAACCTCCCGGCCAACACTCAGCGAGCTGGCTCCACACTGAGCACGTAGGACCTGTCATGGACTTAAGTAGTCATCTCTTCCCAAGCTCGGTTTTCAGACTACACAACCTAGACCTTAGATCCAATCACGGCCCAGCGGTGAAAGAGATGAAAAAAAAATCAGAACTACTACTTCCCCATGGCAAGAATACATGTGGTTGGCATGGAGCCCAACGTTCAGTGTAGGAGTAACAGTGTGGACCATGATTCCCGCCCATGCTTGAGTGCTTAGAAGGCATAAACACACATTGTGACCCTCAGCGTGAGTTCTGTCCTCAAGGAAGGCCTCTCAGTGGCTGGAACTAACCATAGTTCGGTTTGTCCATTCACCCCTCCGCAGGGCTCTTCTTTGAAATCCCTCTTTTGGTGGGACACCTGAGGTAACCAAACTGATAGGACTCCTCCCATCCCCATGATGGACCCAAAACAATTGGGTACGTGCCAAATCCACAGAGAGGAAGACTTGTCCATGGCCCATGAGGCCTCCTCGACATTCCACGGCCATTGTTGACACAAAATCCAGAGACAAAAGCCTGAATAAATGCCTCACACTCACTCTTTCTTCATATCCCGAAGAGTTCTCCTCAGGGCCTGTAGATCGGGCCTGCCATACTTATGTCCCCAAACGTAAGCCGCGTTAGTGTTTTCAGACTTCTATCCCCACGCTCCTGGCCCACACACCCTCCAGGCTGGGGCCCCTGGAGCCACACATCAGGTCTGTGCCTGCCCACTCCACTGGAATTCTGCCCATTCCCTTGACCACACGCCTCCAAATTAGGAGAAACCTCCACAGTCCCTGAGGCCATCCCAATTGTGTAGGCCGCCCGGGACAAACAAGGGCGTCTGACAACAGCTGAGCATCTACCTCCACTCATACCGTAGTTGGATGTCACCAGGGTAGTAGATTGAACCTCACAGGTCCCTAGGCCGTAATCGGATCCATTGCTTGGGTTTCCAGGCATCTCTCCTCAGAGGCATGTTTTCAAATACCAGCATGCGGGGGTTTCCGGAGGCAAATCTTGTCCCGACATGGGAAAATAGCAGGCTGGAACTGTGTCAAAACTTCCGGTTAGGAGAATCCTTCAGGGCCCGGTGCCACCACCCCTTTCCAAGGTCTCCATGGACACAAACCCACATTAGGATCCATCCGCAGGAGAGTCCATTTCAACTCTGGCTTCTCGGTTGCTCCGCCAGAGCCAGCAGATAGAACCTGTCTTGTCGCTAGGAGACGATTGAGATGCGAGGCGGCTTGCCCAGGGCTCCGCCCTTAGAACCCTGCTCTGGCGTCGTTCCATATGGAACGTCCTGGACCCATCCAAAAGGTCTCAAATGTCCTGCAGAAGGAATCCTTGCGTTTTGGAGCATCTCACAACTCCCAACGTGGGAAAACCGTGATGGCTTTCTGAAGCCCCCACCCCCTTTCTGAAGGGGAAATCATGGACAGGAACTCCAACCTGAGCCAACGTCTGATCCTCGCCCTGAATTCAGATGCACGACATCTCGATGCAGCTCTGCAGAGTGTGCCGGCCTTGCCCTCGCCCTTAAACCTATGTGAAACTTCTGTTCTCCAATGTCCGTCCTCACACTCCTGGCCCCCAAGACCTCACGTTTGGCAATTCTGGACCCACAAGGCAGCACTCTGCCTGCCCTCCAGATAAAAAAAGCAAAATGTTGCCCTATGGAGCTTCCCAGACACCCGAAATGAGGATAGACCTACACGGCACCCTTCTGTACACAAATTATATCGACAAATCTGGGCACTAATACACTGTCTGACACAGCCTGAGCCCGGACTTCCTGACCAACACCCAGACAGCTGACCGCACACTGAGCACAACAGACCCGCCATGGCCTTAGCTCGTCATCTATTCCCAACCTAGCCTCTCAGGCTTCAGGACATAGACCTTAACTCCACACCCCGCCAAGGGGTGAATGTGATGCAGAAATCAGAACTCCTCCTTCCCTATGGCAAGAAACCTTGTGGTTGGCATGTTGTCCCACGTTCAGTGTAGGAGAAACCAGCGTTCACCATGAGGCCCCCCGCCCATGCTTGAGTACGAAGAGGGCACAAACACGCATTGTGACCCTCAGCGTGAGTCCTGTCCTCTAGTAAGTCCTCTCAGTGGCTGGACCATTAGACGTCATAATGGGCTTGCCATGCCCCTAGGCCCCAAGTTTTAACCAGCTTTCTGGTTGTCCAGTCGCCCCTCCCCAGGGCTCTGCTCTGGAAACTCTCTTTTGGTGGGACACCTGAGGTGAAAACAAAAAAAAAAAAACGGACTCCTCCCATCTCAAAGAATAACCCCGAACTCTTGGGATCGGGCCAAATGCCCAGAGAGGAAGACTCGTCCATGGCCCATGAGGCCACCCGGACATTCCACGGCCATCAGTGACACAATATCCAGAGACAAAATCTTGAGCAAGCGTCTCACACTCGCCCCCTTGTTCATATCCTGAAGAGTTCTCCTCACGGTCTGTAGATCAGTCCTGCAATACCTACGACCTGAAACGTAAGCCGGGTTTGTGTTTTCAGACAAGTGTCCGCACCGCCATGGCCCACAAAACTTACAGGCACAGGTTCTTGGAGCCAAACCTGAGGACTGTACCTGGGATTTCTGCCCATTCCATTGGCCACCAACGTAGAAACAGGATGATAAACCTCCAAAGTGCCCGGGGCCATCCCAATAGTGTTTGACTGCCTAGGAAAAAAAAAATGCGGTCTGACACCAGCTGAGCATCTACCTGCACTTAGACCCGTGGACAGATGTCCCCAGAGGTAAATTGGAATGAGCAGGCCGGTAGATCCTAATCGGATCCATTGCCTTGTTGTCCAGGCATCTCTCCTCAGAGGCCTGGATTCCAATAGCAGCATATGGCTGTTTCTTGAGGCACCCAACAGAACAAATCTCGTCTCCACGTGGGAATCATGCACGTTGGAGCTGTGTCAAAGCCTCTGGTTAGGAGAACCCTTCAGGGACCCTGTGCCACTGCCTCATTCCAAGTTCTCCATGGACACAAACCCACATTAGGACCCATCCACAAGAGAGTCCATTTCAACTCAACCCTCTCAGTTTCTCCCCCAGATCCAGCAGATCTAACCTGTCTTGTCACTAGGACACAAGAGGAATGAGAGTCGGGCTTCCCAGCCATCCATCCTTAGAACCCTACTCGGAAACGATCCGTATGGGAAGTCCTGGAGCCAACCAACAGGTCTCAATCGCCCTGCAGAAGAATCTTTAAGGTTTGGAAAATCTCACAACTCCCATCGTGGGAAAAATTCCATGGCCTCGGGATCCACCACCTCTTCATGAAGAGGGCCATAAGGGACAGAAACTCCAACCTGAGCGTTCGTCAGATCCTCACCTGATTTCAGATGCACGAGATCTCGTTTCAGCTCTGCAGAGCGTACCTGCCATGCCCTCGCCCAGAAACCTAAGGTTGCTTGTGTTCTCAGACTTCTGTCCTCAACTCCTGGCCCACAAGCCCTCCAGTTTGGCAATTCCAGTACTACAATGCAGCCCTCTGCCTGCCGTCCTGAAGAAAAAAAACATTACCCTCTGGGGCTAACCAGAAGCCCCAAAGGAGGATCAACCTTTTCTCCATGTGACTGTACCCCAATTCTACAGGATGCCCTGGGCACTCATGCCCTTTCTGTCACAGCCAGCCTGAGCCTGGACCTCCCGACCCACACCCAGCCAGCTGGACTCCCACTGAACACATCGGACCTGCCGAAGCCTTAGGTCGTCATCTCTTCCCAACTTCGGTTTTCAGGCTTCAGAACCTAGACGTTTTCTCCAAACACTGCCCAGGGTTGAACATGAGGCAGAAATCAGAAATCCTTCCCCATGGCAAGAAATCTTGTGGTTGGCGTGTTGCCCAACGTTCAGTGTAGTTGATAGCAGTGTGGCCCTTTGACCCCGCCATGCTTGAGGGCCGCGTTGGTCACAAATACGCATTGTGACCCTCAGCGTGAGCCCAGTCCCCAAGTAAGGTCTCTCAGTGGCTGGACCAAGAGATGGCATATTGGGCTTGCCATGCCCCTAGGCCCCAATTTTTAACCATAGTTCGTGTTGTCCATTCGCCCCTCCCCAGTGCTCTGCTTTAGAATGAGGTAACCAAACTGAAAGGACTCCTCCCATCCCACAGATTGACCCCCAAATTGGGGATCGGGCCAAATCCACAGAGAGAGGAAGACTCATCCATGGCCCATGAGGCCTCCCCGACATTCCACGCCCATCGTTGACACAAAATCCAGAGACAAAAGCCTGAATAAGCGCCTCACACTCGCTCTTTCTTCCTATCCCAAAGAGTTCCCCTCACGGTCTGTAGATCGGGACTGCCATACCTACGTCCCCAAAACAAGCCGAGTGTGTGTTTTCAGACTTCTATCCCCACATTCCTGGCTTCCACACCCTCCAGCCTGGGGACCCTGGAGCCACACATCAGGTCTGTGCCTCTCAACTCCACGGGAATTCTGCCCCTTCCATTGACCACAATCATACAAACTCGGAGAAACCTCCAAAGTCCCCAAGGCCATCCCCATAGTATAGAACGCCCAGGACAAACAAGGGCTGCCTGGAACCAGCTGAGCATCCATCTCCACTCATACTGTAGATGGATGTCCCCAGAGAAGGAGATTGAACGGGACAGGGCCCTAGGCCCTAATGGGGTCCATTGTTTTGGTTTCCTGCTATCTCTCATCAGAGGCCTGGTTTCCAATATCAGCATGTGGGGCTTTCCTGAGGCACCAATCAGATCAAATCTAGTCTCCACATGGGAAACTTGTCTTTTGGAGATGACGCATAACCTCTGGTTAGGAGAAGCATTCAGGGTCCGTGTGTCACAGATCCGTGCCAGGGTCTCTATGCACACAAACCCACAATAGGTCCCATCCCAGTAGCAGTAGAGTCCATTTCAACTCAGCCCCTTCCGTTGCTCCCCTAGAGCTAGCATATCAAAACTGTCTATTAACTGGGAGACAGTTAGAATAGAGGCAGTCTGCCCTGGGTTCCATCCTTCGATCCCTGCTTTGCTGTCGTTCCGTATGAAACATCCTGGAGCGATCCAACAGATCTCAATTGTTGATCAGAAAAAATCCTTGTGGCTTGGAGCATATCCCAACTCCCCTCCTGGGTAAACCTCCATGGCCTCGAGATGCTGCCCCCTTCAAGAAAGGACCATAATGGATGGACAGAAACTCCAACCTGAGCCTAGGTCTGAACCCTCCCTGACTTCAGATGCCCGAAGTCCCGATTCAGATGTGCAGAGAGTGTCTGCCGTGCCCTCGCCCCGAAACCTACGCCTAACTTGTATTCTCATTCTTCCGTCCTCACACTCCTTGCCCAAAGGGCATCCAGTTTGGGAATTCCGGAGCCACAAAGCAGCACTCTGCCTGCCCTCCTGAAGAAAAACGTTGCCCTTGGGGCTACCCAGAAACGCTAAATGAGGATCAAGCTGCACGGCACTCGACTCTCCCCCAATTATACAATATACCCTGAAAACTAATGCCTGGTCTGACGCAGCCTAGGCCTGAACCTCCCGACCAACACTCAGCGAGCTGGCTCCACACTGAGCACGTCGGACCTGTCATGGACTTAAGTCGTCATCTCTTCCCAAGCTCGGTTTTCAGACTACACAACCTAGACCTTAACTCCAATCACGGCCCAGCGTGAAAGAGATGAAAAAAAAAATCAGAACTACTACTTCCCCATGGCAAGAATACATGTGGTTGGCATGGAGCCCAACGTTCAGTGTAGGAGCAACAGTGTGGACCATGATTCCCGCCCATGCTTGAGCGCTTAGAAGGCATAAAGACACATTGTGACCCTCAGCGTGAGTTCTGTCCTCAAGGAAGGCCTCTCAGTGGCTGGAACTAACCATAGTTCGGTTTGTCCATTCACCCCTCCGCAGGGCTCTTCTTTGAAATCCCTCTTTTGGTGGGACACCTGAGGTAACCAAACTGATAGGACTCCTCCCATCCCCATGATGGACCCAAAACAATTGGGTACGTGCCAAATCCACAGAGAGGAAGACTTGTCCATGGCCCATGAGGCCTCCTCGACATTCCACGGCCATTGTTGACACAAAATCCAGAGACAAAAGCCTGAATAAATGCCTCACACTCACTCTTTCTTCATATCCCGAAGAGTTCTCCTCAGGGCCTGTAGATCGGGCCTGCCATACTTATGTCCCCAAACGTAAGCCGCGTTAGTGTTTTCAGACTTCTATCCCCACGCTCCTGGCCCACACACCCTCCAGGCTGGGGCCCCTGGAGCCACACATCAGGTCTGTGCCTGCCCACTCCACTGGAATTCTGCCCATTCCCTTGACCACACGCCTCCAAATTAGGAGAAACCTCCACAGTCCCTGAGGCCATCCCAATTGTGTAGGCCGCCCGGGACAAACAAGGGCGTCTGACAACAGCTGAGCATCTACCTCCACTCATACCGTAGTTGGATGTCACCAGGGTAGTAGATTGAACCTCACAGGTCCCTAGGCCGTAATCGGATCCATTGCTTGGGTTTCCAGGCATCTCTCCTCAGAGGCATGTTTTCAAATACCAGCATGCGGGGGTTTCCGGAGGCAAATCTTGTCCCGACATGGGAAAATAGCAGGCTGGAACTGTGTCAAAACTTCCGGTTAGGAGAATCCTTCAGGGCCCGGTGCCACCACCCCTTTCCAAGGTCTCCATGGACACAAACCCACATTAGGATCCATCCGCAGGAGAGTCCATTTCAACTCTGGCTTCTCGGTTGCTCCGCCAGAGCCAGCAGATAGAACCTGTCTTGTCGCTAGGAGACGATTGAGATGCGAGGCGGCTTGCCCAGGGCTCCGCCCTTAGAACCCTGCTCTGGCGTCGTTCCATATGGAACGTCCTGGACCCATCCAAAAGGTCTCAAATGTCCTGCAGAAGGAATCCTTGCGTTTTGGAGCATCTCACAACTCCCAACGTGGGAAAACCGTGATGGCTTTCTGAAGCCCCCACCCCCTTTCTGAAGGGGAAATCATGGACAGGAACTCCAACCTGAGCCAACGTCTGATCCTCGCCCTGAATTCAGATGCACGACATCTCGATGCAGCTCTGCAGAGTGTGCCGGCCTTGCCCTCGCCCTTAAACCTATGTGAAACATCTGTTCTCCAATGTCCGTCCTCACACTCCTGGCCCCCCAAGACCTCACGTTTGGCAATTCTGGACCCACAAGGCAGCACTCTGCCTGCCCTCCAGATAAAAAGCAAAATGTTGCCCTATGGAGCTTCCCAGACACCCGAAATGAGGATAGACCTACACGGCACCCTTCTGTACACAAATTATATCGACAAATCTGGGCACTAATACACTGTCTGACACAGCCTGAGCCCGGACTTCCTGACCAACACCCAGACAGCTGACCGCACACTGAGCACAACAGACCCGCCATGGCCTTAGCTCGTCATCTATTCCCAACCTAGCCTCTCAGGCTTCAGGACATAGACCTTAACTCCACACCCCGCCAAGGGGTGAATGTGATGCAGAAATCAGAACTCCTCCTTCCCTATGGCAAGAAACCTTGTGGTTGGCATGTTGTCCCACGTTCAGTGTAGGAGAAACCAGCGTTCACCATGAGGCCCCGCCCATGCTTGAGTACGAAGAGGGCACAAACACGCATTGTGACCCTCAGCGTGAGTCCTGTCCTCTAGTAAGTCCTCTCAGTGGCTGGACCATTAGACGTCATAATGGGCTTGCCATGCCCCTAGGCCCCAAGTTTTAACCAGCTTTCTGGTTGTCCAGTCGCCCCTCCCCAGGGCTCTGCTCTGGAAAACTCTCTTTTGGTGGGACACCTGAGGTGAAAAAAAAAAAAAAAAAAAACGGACTCCTCCCATCTCAAAGAATAACCCCGAACTCTTGGGATCGGGCCAAATGCCCAGAGAGGAAGACTCGTCCATGGCCCATGAGGCCACCCGGACATTCCACGGCCATCAGTGACACAATATCCAGAGACAAAATCTTGAGCAAGCGTCTCACACTCGCCCCCTTGTTCATATCCTGAAGAGTTCTCCTCACGGTCTGTAGATCAGTCCTGCAATACCTACGACCTGAAACGTAAGCCGGGTTTGTGTTTTCAGACAAGTGTCCGCACCGCCATGGCCCACAAAACTTACAGGCACAGGTTCTTGGAGCCAAACCTGAGGACTGTACCTGGGATTTCTGCCCATTCCATTGGCCACCAACGTAGAAACAGGATGATAAACCTCCAAAGTGCCCGGGGCCATCCCAATAGTGTTTGACTGCCCAGGAAAAAAAACAAGGGCGGTCTGACACCAGCTGAGCATCTACCTGCACTTAGACCCGTGGACAGATGTCCCCAGAGGTAAATTGGAATGAGCAGGCCCCTAGATCCTAATCGGATCCATTGCTTTGTTGTCCAGGCATCTCTCCTCAGAGGCCTGGATTCCAATAGCAGCATATGGCTGTTTCTTGAGGCACCCAACAGAACAAATCTCGTCTCCACGTGGGAATCATGCACGTTGGAGCTGTGTCAAAGCCTCTGGTTAGGAGAACCCTTCAGGGACCCTGTGCCACTGCCTCATTCCAAGTTCTCCATGGACACAAACCCACATTAGGACCCATCCACAAGAGAGTCCATTTCAACTCAACCCTCTCAGTTTCTCCCCCAGATCCAGCAGATCTAACCTGTCTTGTCACTAGGACACAAGAGGAATGAGAGTCGGGCTTCCCAGCCATCCATCCTTAGAACCCTACTCGGAATCGATCCGTATGGGAAGTCCTGGAGCCAACCAACAGGTCTCAATCGCCCTGCAGAAGAATCTTTAAGGTTTGGAAAATCTCACAACTCCCATCGTGGGAAAAATTCCATGGCCTCGGGATCCACCACCTCTTCATGAAGAGGGCCATAAGGGACAGAAACTCCAACCTGAGCGTTCGTCAGATCCTCACCTGATTTCAGATGCACGAGATCTCGTTTCAGCTCTGCAGAGCGTACCTGCCATGCCCTCGCCCAGAAACCTAAGGTTGCTTGTGTTCTCAGACTTCTGTCCTCAACTCCTGGCCCACAAGCCCTCCAGTTTGGCAATTCCAGTACTACAATGCAGCCCTCTGCCTGCCGTCCTGAAGAAAAAACATTACCCTCTGGGGCTAACCAGAAGCCCCAAAGGAGGATCAACCTTTTCTCCATGTGACTGTACCCCAATTCTACAGGATGCCCTGGGCACTCATGCCCTTTCTGTCACAGCCTGAGCCTGGACCTCCCGACCCACACCCAGCCAGCTGGACTCCCACTGAACACATCGGACCTGCCGAAGCCTTAGGTCGTCATCTCTTCCCAACTTCGGTTTTCAGGCTTCAGAACCTAGACGTTTTCTCCAAACACTGCCCAGGGTTGAACATGAGGCAGAAATCAGAAATCCTTCCCCATGGCAAGAAATCTTGTGGTTGGCGTGTTGCCCAACGTTCAGTGTAGTTGATAGCAGTGTGGCCCTTTGACCCCGCCATGCTTGAGGGCCGCGTTGGTCACAAATACGCATTGTGACCCTCAGCGTGAGCCCAGTCCCCAAGTAAGGTCTCTCAGTGGCTGGACCAAGAGATGGCATATTGGGCTTGCCATGCCCCTAGGCCCCAATTTTTAACCATAGTTCGTGTTGTCCATTCGCCCCTCCCCAGTGCTCTGCTTTAGAATGAGGTAACCAAACTGAAAGGACTCCTCCCATCCCACAGATTGACCCCCAAATTGGGATCGGGCCAAATCCACAGAGAGGAAGACTCATCCATGGCCCATGAGGCCTCCCCGACATTCCACGCCCATCGTTGACACAAAATCCAGAGACAAAAGCCTGAATAAGCGCCTCACACTCGCTCTTTCTTCCTATCCCAAAGAGTTCCCCTCACGGTCTGTAGATCGGGACTGCCATACCTACGTCCCCAAAACAAGCCGAGTGTGTGTTTTCAGACTTCTATCCCCACATTCCTGGCTTCCACACCCTCCAGCCTGGGGACCCTGGAGCCACACATCAGGTCTGTGCCTCTCAACTCCACGGGAATTCTGCCCCTTCCATTGACCACAATCATACAAACTCGGAGAAACCTCCAAAGTCCCCAAGGCCATCCCCATAGTATAGAACGCCCAGGACAAACAAGGGCTGCCTGGAACCAGCTGAGCATCCATCTCCACTCATACTGTAGATGGATGTCCCCAGAGAAGGAGATTGAACGGGACAGGGCCCTAGGCCCTAATGGGGTCCATTGTTTTGGTTTCCTGCTATCTCTCATCAGAGGCCTGGTTTCCAATATCAGCATGTGGGGCTTTCCTGAGGCACCAATCAGATCAAATCTAGTCTCCACATGGGAAACTTGTCTTTTGGAGATGACGCATAACCTCTGGTTAGGAGAAGCATTCAGGGTCCGTGTGTCACAGATCCGTGCCAGGGTCTCTATGCACACAAACCCACAATAGGTCCCATCCGCAGTAGAGTCCATTTCAACTCAGCCCCTTCCGTTGCTCCCCTAGAGCTAGCATATCAAAACTGTCTATTAACTGGGAGACAGTTAGAATAGAGGCAGTCTGCCCTGGGTTCCATCCTTCGATCCCTGCTTTGCTGTCGTTCCGTATGAAACATCCTGGAGCGATCCAACAGATCTCAATTGTTGATCAGAAAAAATCCTTGTGGCTTGGAGCATATCCCAACTCCCCTCCTGGGTAAACCTCCATGGCCTCGAGATGCTGCCCCCTTCAAGAAAGGACCATAATGGACAGAAACTCCAACCTGAGCCTAGGTCTGAACCCTCCCTGACTTCAGATGCCCGAAGTCCCGATTCAGATGTGCAGATAGTGTCTGCCGTGCCCTCGCCCCGAAACCTACGCCTAACTTGTATTCTCATTCTTCCGTCCTCACACTCCTTGCCCAAAGGGCATCCAGTTTGGGAATTCCGGAGCCACAAAGCAGCACTCTGCCTGCCCTCCTGAAGAAAAACGTTGCCCTTGGGGCTACCCAGAAACGCTAAATGAGGATCAAGCTGCACGGCACTCGACTCTCCCCCAATTATACAATATACCCTGAAAACTAATGCCTGGTCTGACGCAGCCTAGGCCTGAACCTCCCGACCAACACTCAGCGAGCTGGCTCCACACTGAGCACGTCGGACCTGTCATGGACTTAAGTCGTCATCTCTTTCCCAAGCTCGGTTTTCAGACTACACAACCTAGACCTTAACTCCAATCACGGCCCAGCAGTGAAAGAGATGAGAAAAAAAAAAATCAGAACTACTACTTCCCCATGGCAAGAATACATGTGGTTGGCATGGAGCCCAACGTTCAGTGTAGGAGCAACAGTGTGGACCATGATTCCCGCCCATGCTTGAGCGCTTAGAAGGCATAAACACACATTGTGACCCTCAGCGTGAGTTCTGTCCTCAAGGAAGGCCTCTCAGTGGCTGGAACTAACCATAGTTCGGTTTGTCCATTCACCCCTCCGTAGGGCTCTTCTTTGAAATCCCTCTTTTGGTGGGACACCTGAGGTAACCAAACTGATAGGACTCCTCCCATCCCCATGATGGACCCAAAACAATTGGGTACGTGCCAAATCCACAGAGAGGAAGACTTGTCCATGGCCCATGAGGCCTCCTCGACATTCCACGGCCATTGTTGACACAAAATCCAGAGACAAAAGCCTGAATAAATGCCTCACACTCACTCTTTCTTCATATCCCGAAGAGTTCTCCTCAGGGCCTGTAGATCGGGCCTGCCATACTTATGTCCCCAAACGTAAGCCGCGTTAGTGTTTTCAGACTTCTATCCCCACGCTCCTGGCCCACACACCCTCCAGGCTGGGGCCCCTGGAGCCACACATCAGGTCTGTGTGCCTGCCCACTCCACTGGAATTCTGCCCATTCCCTTGACCACACGCCTCCAAATTAGGAGAAACCTCCACAGTCCCTGAGGCCATCCCAATTGTGTAGGCCGCCCGGGACAAACAAGGGCGTCTGACAACAGCTGAGCATCTACCTCCACTCATACCGTAGTTGGATGTCACCAGGGGGTAGTAGATTGAACCTCACAGGTCCCTAGGCCGTAATCGGATCCATTGCTTGGGTTTCCAGGCATCTCTCCTCAGAGGCATGTTTTCAAATACCAGCATGCGGGGGTTTCCGGAGGCAAATCTTGTCCCGACATGGGAAAATAGCAGGCTGGAACTGTGTCAAAACTTCCGGTTAGGAGAATCCTTCAGGGCCCGGTGCCACCACCCCTTTCCAAGGTCTCCATGGACACAAACCCACATTAGGATCCATCCGCAGGAGAGTCCATTTCAACTCTGGCTTCTCGGTTGCTCCGCCAGAGCCAGCAGATAGAACCTGTCTTGTCGCTAGGAGACGATTGAGATGCGAGGCGGCTTGCCCAGGGCTCCGCCCTTAGAACCCTGCTCTGGCGTCGTTCCATATGGAACGTCCTGGACCCATCCAAAAGGTCTCAAATGTCCTGCAGAAGGAATCCTTGCGTTTTGGAGCATCTCACAACTCCCAACGTGGGAAAACCGTGATGGCTTTCTGAAGCCCCCACCCCCTTTCTGAAGGGGAAATCATGGACAGGAACTCCAACCTGAGCCAACGTCTGATCCTCGCCCTGAATTCAGATGCACGACATCTCGATGCAGCTCTGCAGAGTGTGCCGGCCTTGCCCTCGCGCCCTTAAACCTATGTGAAACATCTGTTCTCCAATGTCCGTCCTCACACTCCTGGCCCCCAAGACCTCACGTTTGGCAATTCTGGACCCACAAGGCAGCACTCTGCCTGCCCTCCAGATAAAAAGCAAAATGTTGCCCTATGGAGCTTCCCAGACACCCGAAATGAGGATAGACCTACACGGCACCCTTCTGTACACAAATTATATCGACAAATCTGGGCACTAATACACTGTCTGACACAGCCTGAGCCCGGACTTCCTGACCAACACCCAGACAGCTGACCGCACACTGAGCACAACAGACCCGCCATGGCCTTAGCTCGTCATCTATTCCCAACCTAGCCTCTCAGGCTTCAGGACATAGACCTTAACTCCACACCCCGCCAAGGGGGGTGAATGTGATGCAGAAATCAGAACTCCTCCTTCCCTATGGCAAGAAACCTTGTGGTTGGCATGTTGTCCCACGTTCAGTGTAGGAGAAACCAGCGTTCACCATGAGGCCCCCCGCCCATGCTTGAGTACGAAGAGGGCACAAACACGCATTGTGACCCTCAGCGTGAGTCCTGTCCTCTAGTAAGTCCTCTCAGTGGCTGGACCATTAGACGTCATAATGGGCTTGCCATGCCCCTAGGCCCCAAGTTTTTTAACCAGCTTTCTGGTTGTCCAGTCGCCCCTCCCCAGGGCTCTGCTCTGGAAACTCTCTTTTGGTGGGACACCTGAGGTGAAAAAAAAAAAAAAAAAACGGACTCCTCCCATCTCAAAGAATAACCCCGAACTCTTGGGATCGGGCCAAATGCCCAGAGAGGAAGACTCGTCCATGGCCCATGAGGCCACCCGGACATTCCACGGCCATCAGTGACACAATATCCAGAGACAAAATCTTGAGCAAGCGTCTCACACTCGCCCCCTTGTTCATATCCTGAAGAGTTCTCCTCACGGTCTGTAGATCAGTCCTGCAATACCTACGACCTGAAACGTAAGCCGGGTTTGTGTTTTCAGACAAGTGTCCGCACCGCCATGGCCCACAAAACTTACAGGCACAGGTTCTTGGAGCCAAACCTGAGGACTGTACCTGGGATTTCTGCCCATTCCATTGGCCACCAACGTAGAAACAGGATGATAAACCTCCAAAGTGCCCGGGGCCATCCCAATAGTGTTTGACTGCCCAGGAAAAACAAGGGCGGTCTGACACCAGCTGAGCATCTACCTGCACTTAGACCCGTGGACAGATGTCCCCAGAGGTAAATTGGAATGAGCAGGCCCCTAGATCCTAATCGGATCCATTGCTTTGTTGTCCAGGCATCTCTCCTCAGAGGCCTGGATTCCAATAGCAGCATATGGCTGTTTCTTGAGGCACCCAACAGAACAAATCTCGTCTCCACGTGGGAATCATGCACGTTGGAGCTGTGTCAAAGCCTCTGGTTAGGAGAACCCTTCAGGGACCCTGTGCCACTGCCTCATTCCAAGTTCTCCATGGACACAAACCCACATTAGGACCCATCCACAAGAGAGTCCATTTCAACTCAACCCTCTCAGTTTCTCCCCCCAGATCCAGCAGATCTAACCTGTCTTGTCACTAGGACACAAGAGGAATGAGAGTCGGGCTTCCCAGCCATCCATCCTTAGAACCCTACTCGGAATCGATCCGTATGGGAAGTCCTGGAGCCAACCAACAGGTCTCAATCGCCCTGCAGAAGAATCTTTAAGGTTTGGAAAATCTCACAACTCCCATCGTGGGAAAAATTCCATGGCCTCGGGATCCACCACCTCTTCATGAAGAGGGCCATAAGGGACAGAAACTCCAACCTGAGCGTTCGTCAGATCCTCACCTGATTTCAGATGCACGAGATCTCGTTTCAGCTCTGCAGAGCGTACCTGCCATGCCCTCGCCCAGAAACCTAAGGTTGCTTGTGTTCTCAGACTTCTGTCCTCAACTCCTGGCCCACAAGCCCTCCAGTTTGGCAATTCCAGTACTACAATGCAGCCCTCTGCCTGCCGTCCTGAAGAAAAAACATTACCCTCTGGGGCTAACCAGAAGCCCCAAAGGAGGATCAACCTTTTCTCCATGTGACTGTACCCCAATTCTACAGGATGCCCTGGGCACTCATGCCCTTTCTGTCACAGCCTGAGCCTGGACCCTCCCGACCCACACCCAGCCAGCTGGACTCCCACTGAACACATCGGACCTGCCGAAGCCTTAGGTCGTCATCTCTTCCCAACTTCGGTTTTCAGGCTTCAGAACCTAGACGTTTTCTCCAAAACACTGCCCAGGGTTGAACATGAGGCAGAAATCAGAAATCCTTCCCCATGGCAAGAAATCTTGTGGTTGGCGTGTTGCCCAACGTTCAGTGTAGTTGATAGCAGTGTGGCCCTTTGACCCCGCCATGCTTGAGGGCCGCGTTGGTCACAAATACGCATTGTGACCCTCAGCGTGAGCCCAGTCCCCAAGTAAGGTCTCTCAGTGGCTGGACCAAGAGATGGCATATTGGGCTTGCCATGCCCCTAGGCCCCAATTTTTAACCATAGTTCGTGTTGTCCATTCGCCCCTCCCCAGTGCTCTGCTTTAGAATGAGGTAACCAAACTGAAAGGACTCCTCCCATCCCACAGATTGACCCCCAAATTGGGATCGGGCCAAATCCACAGAGAGGAAGACTCATCCATGGCCCATGAGGCCTCCCCGACATTCCACGCCCATCGTTGACACAAAATCCAGAGACAAAAGCCTGAATAAGCGCCTCACACTCGCTCTTTCTTCCTATCCCAAAGAGTTCCCCTCACGGTCTGTAGATCGGGACTGCCATACCTACGTCCCCAAAACAAGCCGAGTGTGTGTGTTTTCAGACTTCTATCCCCACATTCCTGGCTTCCACACCCTCCAGCCTGGGGACCCTGGAGCCACACATCAGGTCTGTGCCTCTCAACTCCACGGGAATTCTGCCCCTTCCATTGACCACAATCATACAAACTCGGAGAAACCTCCAAAGTCCCCAAGGCCATCCCCATAGTATATAGAACGCCCAGGACAAACAAGGGCTGCCTGGAACCAGCTGAGCATCCATCTCCACTCATACTGTAGATGGATGTCCCCAGAGAAGGAGATTGAACGGGACAGGGCCCTAGGCCCTAATGGGGTCCATTGTTTTGGTTTCCTGCTATCTCTCATCAGAGGCCTGGTTTCCAATATCAGCATGTGGGGCTTTCCTGAGGCACCAATCAGATCAAATCTAGTCTCCACATGGGAAACTTGTCTTTTGGAGATGACGCATAACCTCTGGTTAGGAGAAGCATTCAGGGTCCGTGTGTCACAGATCCGTGCCAGGGTCTCTATGCACACAAACCCACAATAGGTCCCATCCGCAGTAGAGTCCATTTCAACTCAGCCCCTTCCGTTGCTCCCCTAGAGCTAGCATATCAAAACTGTCTATTAACTGGGAGACAGTTAGAATAGAGGCAGTCTGCCCTGGGTTCCATCCTTCGATCCCTGCTTTGCTGTCGTTCCGTATGAAACATCCTGGAGCGATCCAACAGATCTCAATTGTTGATCAGAAAAAATCCTTGTGGCTTGGAGCATATCCCAACTCCCCTCCTGGGTAAACCTCCATGGCCTCGAGATGCTGCCCCCTTCAAGAAAGGACCATAATGGACAGAAACTCCAACCTGAGCCTAGGTCTGAACCCTCCCTGACTTCAGATGCCCGAAGTCCCGATTCAGATGTGCAGATAGTGTCTGCCGTGCCCTCGCCCCGAAACCTACGCCTAACTTGTATTCTCATTCTTCTTCGTCCTCACACTCCTTGCCCAAAGGGCATCCAGTTTGGGAATTCCGGAGCCACAAAGCAGCACTCTGCCTGCCCTCCTGAAGAAGAAAAACGTTGCCCTTGGGGCTACCCAGAAACGCTAAATGAGGATCAAGCTGCACGGCACTCGACTCTCCCCCCCAATTATACAATATACCCTGAAAACTAATGCCTGGGTCTGACGCAGCCTAGGCCTGAACCTCCCGACCAACACTCAGCGAGCTGGCTCCACACTGAGCACGTCGGACCTGTCATGGACTTAAGTCGTCATCTCTTCCCAAGCTCGGTTTTCAGACTACACAACCTAGACCTTAACTCCAATCACGGCCCAGCAGTGAAAGATGAGAGAGATGAAAAAAAAAAAATCAGAACTACTACTTCCCCATGGCAAGAATACATGTGGTTGGCATGGAGCCCAACGTTCAGTGTAGGAGCAACAGTGTGGACCATGATTCCCGCCCATGCTTGAGCGCTTAGAAGGCATAAACACACATTGTGACCCTCAGCGTGAGTTCTGTCCTCAAGGAAGGCCTCTCAGTGGCTGGAACTAACCATAGTTCGGTTTGTCCATTCACCCCTCCGTAGGGCTCTTCTTTGAAATCCCTCTTTTGGTGGGACACCTGAGGTAACCAAACTGATAGGACTCCTCCCATCCCCATGATGGACCCAAAACAATTGGGTACGTGCCAAATCCACAGAGAGGAAGACTTGTCCATGGCCCATGAGGCCTCCTCGACATTCCACGGCCATTGTTGACACAAAATCCAGAGACAAAAGCCTGAATAAATGCCTCACACTCACTCTTTCTTCATATCCCGAAGAGTTCTCCTCAGGGCCTGTAGATCGGGCCTGCCATACTTATGTCCCCAAACGTAAGCCGCGTTAGTGTTTTCAGACTTCTATCCCCACGCTCCTGGCCCACACACCCTCCAGGCTGGGGCCCCTGGAGCCACACATCAGGTCTGTGCCTGCCCACTCCACTGGAATTCTGCCCATTCCCTTGACCACACGCCTCCAAATTAGGAGAAACCTCCACAGTCCCTGAGGCCATCCCAATTGTGTAGGCCGCCCGGGACAAACAAGGGCGTCTGACAACAGCTGAGCATCTACCTCCACTCATACCGTAGTTGGATGTCACCAGGGTAGTAGATTGAACCTCACAGGTCCCTAGGCCGTAATCGGATCCATTGCTTGGGTTTCCAGGCATCTCTCCTCAGAGGCATGTTTTCAAATACCAGCATGCGGGGGTTTCCGGAGGCAAATCTTGTCCCGACATGGGAAAATAGCAGGCTGGAACTGTGTCAAAACTTCCGGTTAGGAGAATCCTTCAGGGCCCGGTGCCACCACCCCTTTCCAAGGTCTCCATGGACACAAACCCACATTAGGATCCATCCGCAGGAGAGTCCATTTCAACTCTGGCTTCTCGGTTGCTCCGCCAGAGCCAGCAGATAGAACCTGTCTTGTCGCTAGGAGACGATTGAGATGCGAGGCGGCTTGCCCAGGGCTCCGCCCTTAGAACCCTGCTCTGGCGTCGTTCCATATGGAACGTCCTGGACCCATCCAAAAGGTCTCAAATGTCCTGCAGAAGGAATCCTTGCGTTTTGGAGCATCTCACAACTCCCAACGTGGGAAAACCGTGATGGCTTTCTGAAGCCCCCACCCCCTTTCTGAAGGGGAAATCATGGACAGGAACTCCAACCTGAGCCAACGTCTGATCCTCGCCCTGAATTCAGATGCACGACATCTCGATGCAGCTCTGCAGAGTGTGCCGGCCTTGCCCTCGCCCTTAAACCTATGTGAAACATCTGTTCTCCAATGTCCGTCCTCACACTCCTGGCCCCCAAGACCTCACGTTTGGCAATTCTGGACCCACAAGGCAGCACTCTGCCTGCCCTCCAGATAAAAAGCAAAATGTTGCCCTATGGAGCTTCCCAGACACCCGAAATGAGGATAGACCTACACGGCACCCTTCTGTACACAAATTATATCGACAAATCTGGGCACTAATACACTGTCTGACACAGCCTGAGCCCGGACTTCCTGACCAACACCCAGACAGCTGACCGCACACTGAGCACAACAGACCCGCCATGGCCTTAGCTCGTCATCTATTCCCAACCTAGCCTCTCAGGCTTCAGGACATAGACCTTAACTCCACACCCCGCCAAGGGGTGAATGTGATGCAGAAATCAGAACTCCTCCTTCCCTATGGCAAGAAACCTTGTGGTTGGCATGTTGTCCCACGTTCAGTGTAGGAGAAACCAGCGTTCACCATGAGGCCCCGCCCATGCTTGAGTACGAAGAGGGCACAAACACGCATTGTGACCCTCAGCGTGAGTCCTGTCCTCTAGTAAGTCCTCTCAGTGGCTGGACCATTAGACGTCATAATGGGCTTGCCATGCCCCTAGGCCCCAAGTTTTAACCAGCTTTCTGGTTGTCCAGTCGCCCCTCCCCAGGGCTCTGCTCTGGAAACTCTCTTTTGGTGGGACACCTGAGGTGAAAAAAAAAAAAAAAAAAAACGGACTCCTCCCATCTCAAAGAATAGCCCCGAACTCTTGGGATCGGGCCAAATGCCCAGAGAGGAAGACTCGTCCATGGCCCATGAGGCCACCCGGACATTCCACGGCCATCAGTGACACAATATCCAGAGACAAAATCTTGAGCAAGCGTCTCACACTCGCCCCCTTGTTCATATCCTGAAGAGTTCTCCTCACGGTCTGTAGATCAGTCCTGCAATACCTACGACCTGAAACGTAAGCCGGGTTTGTGTTTTCAGACAAGTGTCCGCACCGCCATGGCCCACAAAACTTACAGGCACAGGTTCTTGGAGCCAAACCTGAGGACTGTACCTGGGATTTCTGCCCATTCCATTGGCCACCAACGTAGAAACAGGATGATAAACCTCCAAAGTGCCCGGGGCCATCCCAATAGTGTTTGACTGCCCAGGAAAAACAAGGGCGGTCTGACACCAGCTGAGCATCTACCTGCACTTAGACCCGTGGACAGATGTCCCCAGAGGTAAATTGGAATGAGCAGGCCCCTAGATCCTAATCGGATCCATTGCTTTGTTGTCCAGGCATCTCTCCTCAGAGGCCTGGATTCCAATAGCAGCATATGGCTGTTTCTTGAGGCACCCAACAGAACAAATCTCGTCTCCACGTGGGAATCATGCACGTTGGAGCTGTGTCAAAGCCTCTGGTTAGGAGAACCCTTCAGGGACCCTGTGCCACTGCCTCATTCCAAGTTCTCCATGGACACAAACCCACATTAGGACCCATCCACAAGAGAGTCCATTTCAACTCAACCCTCTCAGTTTCTCCCCCAGATCCAGCAGATCTAACCTGTCTTGTCACTAGGACACAAGAGGAATGAGAGTCGGGCTTCCCAGCCATCCATCCTTAGAACCCTACTCGGAATCGATCCGTATGGGAAGTCCTGGAGCCAACCAACAGGTCTCAATCGCCCTGCAGAAGAATCTTTAAGGTTTGGAAAATCTCACAACTCCCATCGTGGGAAAAATTCCATGGCCTCGGGATCCACCACCTCTTCATGAAGAGGGCCATAAGGGACAGAAACTCCAACCTGAGCGTTCGTCAGATCCTCACCTGATTTCAGATGCACGAGATCTCGTTTCAGCTCTGCAGAGCGTACCTGCCATGCCCTCGCCCAGAGAAACCTAAGGTTGCTTGTGTTCTCAGACTTCTGTCCTCAACTCCTGGCCCACAAGCCCTCCAGTTTGGCAATTCCAGTACTACAATGCAGCCCTCTGCCTGCCGTCCTGAAGAAAAAACATTACCCTCTGGGGCTAACCAGAAGCCCCAAAGGAGGATCAACCTTTTCTCCATGTGACTGTACCCCAATTCTACAGGATGCCCTGGGCACTCATGCCCTTTCTGTCACAGCCTGAGCCTGGACCTCCCGACCCACACCCAGCCAGCTGGACTCCCACTGAACACATCGGACCTGCCGAAGCCTTAGGTCGTCATCTCTTCCCAACTTCGGTTTTCAGGCTTCAGAACCTAGACGTTTTCTCCAATCACTGCCCAGGGTTGAACATGAGGCAGAAATCAGAAATCCTTCCCCATGGCAAGAAATCTTGTGGTTGGCGTGTTGCCCAACGTTCAGTGTAGTTGATAGCAGTGTGGCCCTTTGACCCCGCCATGCTTGAGGGCCGCGTTGGTCACAAATACGCATTGTGACCCTCAGCGTGAGCCCAGTCCCCAAGTAAGGTCTCTCAGTGGCTGGACCAAGAGATGGCATATTGGGCTTGCCATGCCCCTAGGCCCCAATTTTTAACCATAGTTCGTGTTGTCCATTCGCCCCTCCCCAGTGCTCTGCTTTAGAATGAGGTAACCAAACTGAAAGGACTCCTCCCATCCCACAGATTGACCCCCAAATTGGGATCGGGCCAAATCCACAGAGAGGAAGACTCATCCATGGCCCATGAGGCCTCCCCGACATTCCACGCCCATCGTTGACACAAAATCCAGAGACAAAAGCCTGAATAAGCGCCTCACACTCGCTCTTTCTTCCTATCCCAAAGAGTTCCCCTCACGGTCTGTAGATCGGGACTGCCATACCTACGTCCCCAAAACAAGCCGAGTGTGTGTTTTCAGACTTCTATCCCCACATTCCTGGCTTCCACACCCTCCAGCCTGGGGACCCTGGAGCCACACATCAGGTCTGTGCCTCTCAACTCCACGGGAATTCTGCCCCTTCCATTTGACCACAATCATACAAACTCGGAGAAACCTCCAAAGTCCCCAAGGCCATCCCCATAGTATAGAACGCCCAGGACAAACAAGGGCTGCCTGGAACCAGCTGAGCATCCATCTCCACTCATACTGTAGATGGATGTCCCCAGAGAAGGAGATTGAACGGGACAGGGCCCTAGGCCCTAATGGGGTCCATTGTTTTGGTTTCCTGCTATCTCTCATCAGAGGCCTGGTTTCCAATATCAGCATGTGGGGCTTTCCTGAGGCACCAATCAGATCAAATCTAGTCTCCACATGGGAAACTTGTCTTTTGGAGATGACGCATAACCTCTGGTTAGGAGAAGCATTCAGGGTCCGTGTGTCACAGCTCCGTGCCAGGGTCTCTATGCACACAAACCCACAATAGGTCCCATCCGCAGTAGAGTCCATTTCAACTCAGCCCCTTCCGTTGCTCCCCTAGAGCTAGCATATCAAAACTGTCTATTAACTGGGAGACAGTTAGAATAGAGGCAGTCTGCCCTGGGTTCCATTCTTCGATCCCTGCTTTGCTGTCGTTCCATATGAAACATCCTCGAGCGATCCAACAGATATAAATTGTTGATCAGAAAAAATCCTTGTTGCTTGGAGCATATACCAACTCCCCTCCTGGGTAAACCTCCATGGCCTCGAGATGCTGCCCCCTTCAAGAAAGGACCATAATGGACAGAAACTCCAACCTGAGCCTAGGTCTGAACCCTCCCTGACTTCAGATGCCCGAAGTCCTGATTCAGATGTGCAGATAGTGTCTGCCGTGCCCTCGCCCCGAAACCTACGCCTAACTTGTATTCTCATTCTTCCGTCCTCACACTCCTTGCCCAAAGGGCATCCAGTTTGGGAATTCCGGAGCCACAAAGCAGCACTCTGCCTGCCCTCCTGAAGAAAAACGTTGCCCTTGGGGCTACCCAGAAACGCTAAATGAGGATCAAGCTGCACGGCACTCGACTCTCCCCCAATTATACAATATACCCTGAAAACTAATGCCTGGGCTGACGCAGCCTAGGCTTGAACCTCCCGACCGACACTCAGCGAGCTGGCTCCACACTGAGCACGTCGTCATCTCTTCCCAACTCGGTTTTCAGACTACACAACCTAGACCTTAACTCCAATCACGGCCCAGCAGTGAAAGAGATGAAAAAAAAAATCAGAACTACTACTTCCCCATGGCAAGAATACATGTGGTTGGCATGGAGTCCAACGTTCATTGTAGGAGCAACAGTGTGGACCATGATTCCCGCCCATGCTTGAGCGCTTAGAAGGCATAAACACACATAGTGACCCTCAGCGTGAGTTCTGTCCTCAAGGAAGGCCTCTTAGTGGCTGTAACTAACCATATTTCGGTTTGTCCATTCACCCCTCCGTAGGGCTCTTCTTTGAAATCCCTCTTGTGATGGGACACCTGAGGTAACCAAACTGATAGGACTCCTCCCATCCCCATGATGGACCCAAAACAATTGGGTACGTGCCAAATCCACAGAGAGGAAGACTTGTCCATGGCCCATGAGGCCTCCTCGACATTCCACGGCCATTGTTGACAGAAAATCCAGAGACAAAAGCCTGAATAAATGCCTCACACTCACTCTTTCTTCATATCCCGAAGAGTTCTCCTCACGGCCTGTAGATCGGGCCTGCCATACTTATGTCCCCAAACGTAAGCCGCGTTAGTGTTTTCAGACTTCTATCCCCACGCTCCTGGCCCACACACCCTCCATGCTGGGGCTCCTGGAGCCACACATCAGGTCTGTGCCTGCCCACTCCACTGGAATTCTGCCCATTCCCTTGACCACACGCCTCCAAATTAGGAGAAAACTCCACAGTCCCTGAGGCCATCCCAATTGTGTAGGCCGCCCGGGACAAACAAGGGCGTCTGACAACAGCTGAGCATCTACCTCTACTCATACCGTAGTTGGATGTCACCAGGGTTGTAGATTGAACCTCACAGGTCCCTAGGCCGTAATCGGATCCATTTCTTGGGTTTCCAGGCATCTCTCCTCAGAGGCATGTTTTCAAATACCAGCATGCGGGGGTTTCCGGAGGCAAATCTTGTCCCGACATGGGAAAATAGCAGGCTGGAACTGTGTCAAAACTTCCGGTTAGGAGAATCCTTCAGGGCCCGGTGCCACCACCCCTTTCCAAGGTCTCCATGGACACAAACCCACATTAGGATCCATCCGCAGGAGAGTCCATTTCAACTCTGGCTTCTCGGTTGCTCCGCCAGAGCCAGCAGATAGAACCTGTCTTGTCGCTAGGAGACGATTGAGATGCGAGGCGGCTTGCTCAGGGCTCCGCCCTTAGAACCCTGCTCTGGCGTCGTTCCATATGGAACGTCCTGGACCCATCCAAAAGGTCTCAAATGTCCTGCAGAAGGAATCCTTGCGTTTTGGAGCATCTCACAACTCCCAACGTGGGAAAACCGTGATGGCTTTCTGAAGCCCCCACCCCCTTTCTGAAGGGGAAATCATGGACAGGAACTCCAACCTGAGCCAACGTCTGATCCTCGCCCTGAATTCAGATGCACGACATCTCGATGCAGCTCTGCAGAGTGTGCCGGCCTTGCCCTCGCCCTTAAACCTATGTGAAACATCTGTTCTCCAATGTCCGTCCTCACACTCCTGGCCCCCAAGACCTCACGTTTGGCAATTCTGGACCCACAAGGCAGCACTCTGCCTGCCCTCCAGATAAAAAGCAAAATGTTGCCCTATGGAGCTTCCCAGACACCCGAAATGAGGATAGACCTACACGGCACCCTTCTGTACACAAATTATATCGACAAATCTGGGCACTAATACACTGTCTGACACAGCCTGAGCCCGGACTTCCTGACCAACACCAGACAGCTGACCGCACACTGAGCACAACAGACCCGCCATGGCCTTAGCTCGTCATCTATTCCCAACCTAGCCTCTCAGGCTTCAGGACATAGACCAAACTCCACACCCCGCCAAGGGGTGAATGTGATGCAGAAATCAGAACTCCTCCTTCCCTATGGCAAGAAACCTTGTGGTTGGCATGTTGTCCCACGTTCAGTGTAGGAGAAACCAGCGTTCACCATGAGGCCCCGCCCATGCTTGAGTACGAAGAGGGCACAAACACGCATTGTGACCCTCAGCGTGAGTCCTGTCCTCTAGTAAGTCCTCTCAGTGGCTGGACCATTAGACGTCATAATGGGCTTGCCATGCCCCTAGGCCCCAAGTTTTAACCAGCTTTCTGGTTGTCCAGTCGCCCCTCCCCAGGGCTCTGCTCTGGAAACTCTCTTTTGGTGGGACACCTGAGGTGAAAACAAAAAAATAACGGACTCCTCCCATCTCAAAGAATAACCCCGAACTCTTGGGATCGGGCCAATTGCCCAGAGAGGAAGACTCGTCCATGGCCCATGAGGCCCCCCGGACATTCCACAGCCATCAGTGACACAATATCCAGAGACAAAATCTTGAGCAAGCGTCTCACACTCGCCCCCTTGTTCATATCCTGAAGAGTTCTCCTCACGGTCTGTAGATCAGTCCTGCAATACCTACGACCTGAAACGTAAGCCGGGTTTGTGTTTTCAGACAAGTGTCCGCACCGCCATGGCCCACAAAACTTACAGGCACAGGTTCTTGGAGCCAAACCTGAGGACTGTACCTGGGATTTCTGCCCATTCCATTGGCCACCAACGTAGAAACAGGATGATAAACCTCCAAAGTGCCCGGGGCCATCCCAATAGTGTTTGACTGCCCAGGAAAAAAACAAGGGCGGTCTGACACCAGCTGAGCATCTACCTGCACTTAGACCCGTGGACAGATGTCCCCAGAGGTAAATTGGAATGAGCAGGCCCCTAGATCCTAATCGGATCCATTGCTTTGTTGTCCAGGCATCTCTCCTCAGAGGCCTGGATTCCAATAGCAGCATATGGCTGTTTCTTGAGGCACCCAACAGAACAAATCTCGTCTCCACGTGGGAATCATGCACGTTGGAGCTGTGTCAAAGCCTCTGGTTAGGAGAACCCTTCAGGGACCCTGTGCCACTGCCTCATTCCAAGTTCTCCATGGACACAAACCCACATTAGGACCCATCCACAAGAGAGTCCATTTCAACTCAACCCTCTCAGTTTCTCCCCCAGATCCAGCAGATCTAACCTGTCTTGTCACTAGGACACAAGAGGAATGAGAGTCGGGCTTCCCAGCCATCCATCCTTAGAACCCTACTCGGAATCGATCCGTATGGGAAGTCCTGGAGCCAACCAACAGGTCTCAATCGCCCTGCAGAAGAATCTTTAAGGTTTGGAAAATCTCACAACTCCCATCGTGGGAAAAATTCCATGGCCTCGGGATCCACCACCTCTTCATGAAGAGGGCCATAAGGGACAGAAACTCCAACCTGAGCGTTCGTCAGATCCTCACCTGATTTCAGATGCACGAGATCTCGTTTCAGCTCTGCAGAGCGTACCTGCCATGCCCTCGCCCAGAAACCTAAGGTTGCTTGTGTTCTCAGACTTCTGTCCTCAGCTCCTGGCCCACAAGCCCTCCAGTTTGGCAATTCCAGTACTACAATGCAGCCCTCTGCCTGCCGTCCTGAAGAAAAAACATTACCCTCTGGGGCTAAACAGAAGCCCCAAAGGAGGATCAACCTTTATTCCATGTGACTGTACCCCAATTCTACAGGATGCCCTGGGCACTCATGCCCTTTCTGTCACAGCCTGAGCCTGGACCTCCCGACCCACACCCAGCCAGCTGGACTCCCACTGAACACATCGGACCTGCCGAAGCCTTAGTTCGTCATCTCTTCCCAACTTCGGTTTTCAGGCTTCAGAACCTAGACGTTTTCTCCAAACACTGCCCAGGGTTGAACATGAGGCAGAAATCAGAAATCCTTCCCCATGGCAAGAAATCTTGTGGTTGGCGTGTTGCCCAACGTTCAGTGTAGTTGATAGCAGTGTGGCCCTTTGACCCCGCCATGCTTGAGGGCCGCGTTGGTCACAAATACGCATTGTGACCCTCAGCGTGAGCCCAGTCCCCAAGTAAGGTCTCTCAGTGGCTGGACCAAGAGATGGCATATTGGGCTTGCCATGCCCCTAGGCCCCAATTTTTAACCATAGTTCGTGTTGTCCATTCGCCCCCTCCCCAGTGCTCTGCTTTAGAATGAGGTAACCAAACTGAAAGGACTCCTCCCATCCCACAGATTGACCCCCAAATTGGGATCGGGCCAAATCCACAGAGAGGAAGACTCATCCATGGCCCATGAGGCCTCCCCGACATTCCACGCCCATCGTTGACACAAAATCCAGAGACAAAAGCCTGAATAAGCGCCTCACACTCGCTCTTTCTTCCTATCCCAAAGAGTTCCCCTCACGGTCTGTAGATCGGGACTGCCATACCTACGTCCCCAAAACAAGCCGAGTGTGTGTTTTCAGACTTCTATCCCCACATTCCTGGCTTCCACACCCTCCAGCCTGGGGACCCTGGAGCCACACATCAGGTCTGTGCCTCTCAACTCCACGGGAATTCTGCCCCTTCCATTGACCACAATCATACAAACTCGGAGAAACCTCCAAAGTCCCCAAGGCCATCCCCATAGTATAGAACGCCCAGGACAAACAAGGGCTGCCTGGAACCAGCTGAGCATCCATCTCCACTCATACTGTAGATGGATGTCCCCAGAGAAGGAGATTGAACGGGACAGGGCCCTAGGCCCTAATGGGGTCCTTTGTTATGGTTTCCTGCTATCTCTCATCAGAGGCCTGGTTTCCAATATCAGCATGTGGGGCTTTCCTGAGGCACCAATCAGATCAAATCTAGTCTCCACATGGGAAACTTGTCTTTTGGAGATGATGCAAAACCTCTGGTTAGGAGAAGCATTCAGGGTCCGTGTGATACATCTCCGTGCCAGGGTCTCTATGCACACAAACCCACAATAGGTCCCATCCGCAGTAGAGTCCATTTTAACTCAGCCCCTTCCGTTGCTCCCCTAGAGCTAGCATATCAAAACTGTCTATTAACTGGGAGACAGTTAGAATCGATACAGTCTGCCCAGGGTTCCATCCTTCGATCCCTGCTTTGCTGTCGTTCCTTATGAAACAATCTGGAGCGATCCAATAGATCTCAATTGTTGATCAGAAAAAATCCTTGTGGCTTGGAGCATATCCCAACTCCCCTCCTGGGTAAACCTCCATGGCTTCGAGATGCTTCCCCCTTCAAGAAAGGGCCATAATGGACAGAAACTCCAACCTGAGCCTAGGTCTGAACCTCTCCCTGACTTCAGATGTACGAAGTCCCGATTCAGATGTGCAGAGAGTGCCTGCCGTGCCCTTGTCCCGAAACCTACGCCTAACTTGTGTTCTCATTCTTCTGTCCTCACACTCCTTGCCAAATGGGCATCCAGTTTGGGAATTCCGGAGCCACAAAGCAGCACTCTGCCTGCCCTCCTGAAGAAAAACGTTGCCCTTGGGGCTACCCAGAAACGCTAAATGAGGATCAAGCTGCACGGAACTCGACTCTCCCCCAATTATACAATATACCCTGAAAACTAATTCCTGGTCTGACGCAGCCTAGGCCTGAACCTCTCGACCAACACTCAGTGAGCTGGCTCCACACTGGGCACGTCGGACCTGTCATGGACTTAAGTTGTCATCTCTTCCCAAGCTAGGTTTTCAGACTACACAACCTAGACCTTAACTGCAATCACGGCCCAGCGGTGAAAGAGATGAAAAAAAATCAGAACTACTACTTCCCCATGGCAAGAATACATGTGGTTGTCATGGAGCCCAATGCTCAGTGTAGGAGCAACAGTGTGGACCATGATTCCCGCCCATGCTTGAGCGCTTATAAGGCATAAACACACATTGTGACCCTCAGCGTGATTTCTGTCCTCAAGGAAGGCCTCTCAGTGGCTGGAACTAACCATATTTCGGTTTGTCCATTCACCCCTCCGCAGGGCTCTTCTTTGAAATCCCTCTTTTGGTGGGACACCTGAGGTAACCAAACTGATAGGACTCCTCCCATCCCCATGATGGACCCAAAACAATTGGGTACGTGCCAAATCCACAGAGAGGAAGACTTGTCCATGGCCCATGAGGCCTCCTCGACATTCCACGGCCATTGTTGACACAAGTGCCAGGAGGCAGCACAGTGCATTCCGGAAACTACAGCATGTTCATGACAACCGACAGCTGATCTGGCAGCTTCACCTGGGTAAGGAGGCTGAGCCCCGGGGTTAACACTGGGGGTGAGATGGTTTGTATACTATGCCGAGGAGGTGAGATTCTACACTGTGTGGGCACAGGGAGCTACCGGAGGATTACAAATATCAGAATCGTAACCATAATAGAGTATTTAATTGCATCCTAGCTTTCATCAAGGGTAAGATGCACTATAGTTTATGTTCGACTAAGAAAGAGAAATGCTGACAGTTAAACTAGGATATGTCATCAAGTGCAAGGTGAGTGCCACCTTAAGAGATTTTAAAATGGGGGGGTGGAAAAATCTTAGAACTATAAATTGTGGTAATAGAATAATTAAGAAAAATAATACAAGAACACTTGAATCAACAAAAAAATTGATTATTGCTTACCATGTGCCTCAAACTATATTAAGTCTCCAAACGTTTTATATCATTTGCAAGGTCAGATATATATAAAATTACATTTAAAGTTTTTAAAATATCAGCAAATATTTTCATTTAAATGCAAATTTCAAAGAAAATCTACTTTTCCAATCACGACATTTTATCCTACTGTTTTTTAATTTTGTCAACAACTGATAAAATGTTTAGTGAGACTATAAATGTTTGATCGAAAAAAATGATTAATAGATGTAGGTTCAAATTATTATGCTCCAGTAAGAATGATTTAGTCTTTGATGAACATCTGTTTGGTAATATGTTGTATCCAGATATAGTAAATTAATGACATATATAAAATTATAGGGAAATGACACCTACCGTTCCATTATGAGTAGAGCTTTTAAAATGCTATTTGTCACAACCTGTCATCTTGTCATTATGTAGCATTATGTAACATTTAAAAAATGTATACTCTTCACTTTGAAGATTTAGAAATCTAAAATATGACTTTCTATTGTTTGTGTTTCCATATTCCTTTAATGCCAGTTTGAACAAATCCACATGCTTTGATTTGAAGGTAATAAATTCTTCTTATTTGGAAAAATGATGTTTATTTTTGTTCTCTCACCCTTAGCAGGTGGATTCATTTTAGCACACTTCAGAGTTATAATTTCATGCTTATTAAAAAAATTTTTATGATCTACATAGATGAATGAAACTTTTATTTTATTAAATTATTCACCAAAAAATCTGTTATTTTTAAAAATGTATTTCTTTAAGGGTTATTTTAGAGCATTCAGAGAGGATCTAGGAGTGTGGTATTATGCAATTTTTTAAGTAGGTATGAAATGGTTATTTATATGATTGTTGCCCTGGGGAAGACTGAAAGGACAACCCGATCTATGGTTAAAAATTGGGGCCTGGGGGCATGGCAAGCCCAATATGCTGTCTCTCCATCCATCCACTGAGAGGCCTTACCTGAGGACTGGGCTCAGGCTGAGGGTCGCAATGTGTGTTTGTGACCAATGTGGCCCACAAGCATGGGCGCGGCCTCATGGGCCACACTGGTTTCAACTACACTGAAACTTGAACAACATGCCAACAACAAGGTTTCTTGCCATGGGGAAAGAGTTATGATTTCTGCATCATTTTCAAACCCGGGCCGTGATTGGAAATAAGGTCTAGGTTCTGAAGCCTGAAAACCGAGGTTGAGAAGAGATGACGACCTAAGGCCATGACGGGTCCGATGTGCTCAGTGTGCGGCCAGATGTCTGGGTGGGGCCAGGAGGTCCAGGCTCAGGCTGTGTCAGAAAGGGCATTAGTGCCCTGGACAGCCCTTATATTTGGGGTACAGCCGAATGGCGTGCCGCATTTTTCCTCATTTGTGGTTCTGGGTAGCCCCAGAGGGCAATGTTTTTCTCTGGAGGACAGGCAGAGTGCTGCATTGTAGTTCTGGATTGCCAAACCGGAGGGATTGTGTGCCAGTAGTCAGAGGACGGAAGTCTGAGAAGCCAAGCTAGGCCTAGGTTTCTGGGTGAGGATATGGCAGGCACAATCTACAGACCTGAATCGAGATCTCGTGCATCTGAAGTCAGGGCGAGGATCAGACGATTGCTCAGGTTAGACATTCTGTCCCTGATGGCCCCTTCTTGAAGGGGGGGTGGATCACGAGGCCATGGGGGTTTTCCCACGATGGGAGTTGTGAGAAGCTCCCAACTGCAAAGATTATTCTGCAGGACAATTGAGACCTGTTGCTTGTCTCCAGGACAAGTTTCCAAGCAGGGTTCTAAGGATGGATGGTTGGGTAGAGCACCACGCATTCCTATTGTCTCCAAGCAATGACAGGTTAGATCTGCTGGATCTGGGGGAGCAACCGAGGAGGCTGAGTTGAAATGGACTCTCCCTTGGATGTGTCCTAATATGATTTTGTGTCTATGGAGAACTTGGAATGAAGCGGTAGCACTGGGGCCATGAAGGGTTCTCCTAAAGAGAGGCTTTCACACAGCTCCATCGTGTCGGTTTCCCCATGTGTAGATGAGATTTGTTCTGATGGGTGAGTCAAGAAACAGCCATATGCTGTTATTGAAATCCAGGCCTCTAAGGAAAGATGCCTGGAAGCCAAACCAATCGATCCGATAGGTGCCTAGGGGCTTGTTAGTTCCTTTTTCCCTATGGGGACATCAGTTTACGTGTCTGAGTCAGGTAGGTGCTCAGATGGGCCCAGATTGCCGCTGTTTGTCCTGGGAAGCCACAACTATTGGGATGGCCTCAGGGAATTTGGAGGTTTATCCTATTAGTAGGGTAGGCCATTGGAATGGGCACATACAATTCCCTTGGAGAGGGCAAGCACAGTCGTCAGGTTTGGCTCCAGGGGCCTGAGCAGGTAGGGTGTGTAGTCCAGGACTCTTTGGACAGTTGTCTGAAAACACAAACTCGGCTTATGTTTCCAGTCATAGGTATGGCAGGACTCATCTACAGACCATGAGGAGAACTCTTCGGGATATGAAAAAAGGGCGATTGTGAGGTTCTAGCTCAAGTTTTTCTCTCTGGATATCGTGTCAATCATGGTCGTGAGATTTCCGGGTGACTTCATGGGAAATTGATGAGTCTTACTCTCTGGGGGTTTGGCCCCGTCTAAAGAGTTTGTGGTCATTCTGTGGGATGGAAGAAGTCACATGTTCTGTTGTTGTTCATTTGTTTTGTTTTGTTTTTCAACCTCAGGTGTCCCACCAAATGAGGGATTCCAGAGTAGAGCCCTGGGGAGGGGCGACTGGACAACCAGAAATCTGGTTAAAAATTGGGGCCTAGGGACATGTCAAGCCCATTATGACATCTAATGGTCCAGCCACTGAGAGGACATACTAGAGGACAGGACTCACTCTGAGGGTCACAATGCGTGTTGAAGTTCGTCCCACTCAAGAATGGGCGGGGCCTCAGGGTGAATGATGGAATCTCCTACACTGAAGGTTGGACAACATGCCAACCACAAGGTTTCTTGCCATGGGTAAGGAAGAGTTCTGATTTCTGCATCACAGTCACCCCTGGGCAGTGATTGGAGATAAGGTCTAGGTTGTGAAGCCTGAAAACTGTGGTAGGGAAGAGATGATGACCTAAGGCCATGGCGAATCTGATGTGCTCAGTGTGCGGTCAGAGGTCTGGGTGTTGGTCACGATGTCCAGGCTCAGGTTGTCAGACAGTGCATTAGTGCCCAGGTTAGATTATATATTTTGGATGCCTTCGAGTGCCCTGTAGGTCTTATCTGAAGAACTCCTCAGGATATGAAGAATGAGCGAGTCTGAGGCGCGTGCTCAGGCTTTTGTCTCTGGATTTTTTATCAACGATGGCCGTGAAATGTTGGGGAGGCCTCATGGGCCATGGACGAATCTTGCTCTCTGAGGATTTGGCCCGATCCCAATTGTTTTTCGTCTATCTGTGGGATGGGAGGACTCCTTTCAGGTTTGTTACCTCAGGTGTCCCACCAAAAGAGGAATTCCAAGACAGAGCCCTGAGGAAGAGTGAAGGGACAACCCGAACTAACATTAAAAATTGGGGCCTCGGGGCATGGCAAGCCCAAAATGCTGTATCTCCATCCAGCCAATGAGAGGCCTTACCTGAGGACTGGGCTCAGGCTGAGGGTCACAATGTGTGTTTGTGACCAATGTGGCCCGCAAGCATGGGTGGGGCCTCATGGGCCACACTTGTTTCAAGTACATTGAACCTTGGACAACATGCCAACCACAAGGTTTCTTGCCATGGGGAAAGAGTTCTGATTTCTGCATCATTTTCAAACCCGGGCCATGAATGGATATAAGTTCTAGGTTCTGAAGCCTGAAAACCGAGGTTGAGAAGAGATGACAACATAAGGCCATGGCGGGTCCGATGTGCTCAGTGTGTGGACAGCTGTCTAGGTTGGGCCAGGAGGTCCAGGCTCAGGCTGTGTCATAAAGGGCATTAGTGCCCAGGACAGCCTATATATTTGGGGTACAGCCGAATGGCGTGCAGGTTGATCCTCATTTGGGGTTTCTTTGTAGCCCCAGAGGGCAATGTTTTTCTTCTGGAGGGCAGGCAGAGTGCTGCATTGTAGTTCTGGATTGCCGAACTGGAGGGCTTGTGGGCAAGTAGTCTGAGGACGGAAGTCTGAGAACCCAAGCTAGGCCTAGGATTCTGCGTGAGGGTATGGCAGGCACAATCTACAGAACTGAATCGAGATCTCGTGCATCTGCAGTCCGGGCGAGGATCAGACGATCGCTTAGGTTGGACATTCTGTCCCTGATGGCCCCTTCTTGAAGGTGGGGTGGATCACGAGGCCATGGGCGTTTTCCCACGATGGGAGTTCTGAGAAGCTCCCAACTGCAATGATTCTTCTGCAGGACAATTGAGACCTGTTGGTTGGCTCGAGGACAACGATTCCGAGCAGGGTTATAAGGATGGATCGCTGGGTAGCCCACCTCGCATTCCAATTGTCTCCAAGCAACAAGACTGGTTAGATCTGCTGGATCTGGGGGAGCAACCGAGGAGGCTCAGCTGAAATGGACTCTCCCGTGCATGTGTCCTAATATGATTTTGTGTCTATGGGGACCTTGGAATGAAGCAGTGGCACTGGGGCCCTGAAGGGTTCTCCTAAAGAGAGGCTTTCACACAACTCCATCGTGCAAGTTTCCTATGTGTAGATGAGATTTGTTCTGATGGGTGAGTCAAGAAACAGCCAATGCTGTTATTGAAATCCAGGCCTCTGAGGAGAGATGCCTGGAAACCAAAGCAACGGATCCGATAGTTTCCTAGGGGCCTGTTCGTTCATTTTTACCTCTGGGGATATCAGTCTACGGGTCTGAGTGCCGGTAGGTGCTCAGATGGGCCAAGATTGCCCCTGTTTGTCCTGGGAAGCCACAAATATTGGTATGGCCTCAGGGACTTTGAAGGTTTATACTATTAGTAGGGTTAGGGTATCCCAATATTTGTGGGGGACACATTGGTCACAGAATTCCTCTTATGGTGTTACACCTGAAACCAGTGTGGCCCATGAGGCCCCGCCCATGCTTGCGGGCCACATTGGTCACAAACACACATTGTGACCCTCAGCCTGAGCCCAGTCCTCAAGTAAGGCCTCTCAGTGGCTGGATGGAGAGACAGCATATTGGGCTTGCCATGTCCAAAGGCCCCAAATTTTAACCGTAGTTCGGGTTGTGTCTTCACTCTTCCCCAGGGCTCTGCTTTGGAATTCCTCTTTTGGGAGGACACCTGAGGTAACAAACCTGAAAGGAGTCCTCCCATCCCACAGATTGACGAAAAACAATTGGGATCGTCCAAATC
Source organism: Mustela putorius furo (assembly GCF_011764305.1). Classification (NCBI taxonomy): domain Eukaryota; kingdom Metazoa; phylum Chordata; class Mammalia; order Carnivora; family Mustelidae; genus Mustela; species Mustela putorius. The sequence continues at coordinate 303,791 of NW_025421630.1, forward strand.
CACAGAGAGCAAGATCCGTCCATGGCCCATGAGGCCTCCCCAACATTCCACGGCATCGCTGATACAAAATCTATAGACAAAAGCCTGAGCCCGTGCCTCCGACTCGCTCATTCTTCATATCACGAAGAGTTCTTCAGATAAGAAACTACAAGGCACTCGAATGCACCCAAAATATAGAGTCTAACCTGGGCACTAATGCACTGTCTGACAACGTGAGCCCGGACCTCGTGACCAACACCCAGACAGCTGACCGCACCTACCGGCACACAGACCCATAGTTGATGTCCCCGGAAGTGAAAAGGAACGAACAGGCCCTTAGGAACCTATCAGATCCATTGCTTTGGATTACAGGCAGCTCTCCTCAGAGGCCTGGATTTCAATAACAGCATATGGCTGTTTCTTGACTCACCCATCAGAACAAATCTCATCTACACATGGGAAACTTGCACGATGGAGCTGTGTGAAAGCCTCTCTTTAGGAGAACCCTTCAGGGCCCCAGTGCCACCGCTTCATTCCAAGGTCTCCACAGACACAAAATCATATTAGGACACATCCACGGGAGAGTCCATTTCAACTCAGCCTCCTCGGTTGCTCCCCCAGATCCAGCAGATCTAACCTGTCTTGTTGCTTGGAGCCAATTGGAATGCGAGGTGGGCTACCCAGCCATCCATCCTTAGAACCCTGCTCGGAATCGTTGTCCTAGAGCCAACCAACAGGTTTCAATTGTCCTGCAGAAGAATCTTTGCAGTTGGGAGCTTCTCACATCTCCCATCGTGGGAAAACACCCATGGCCTCGAGATCCACCCCCCCTTCAAGAAGGGGCCATCAGGGACAGAATTTCAAGCTGAGCGATTGTCTGATCTTCGCCCTGACTTCAGATGCACGAGATCTCGATTCAGGTCTGTAGATTGTGCCTGCCATATCCTCACCCAGAAACCTAGGCCTAGCTTGGTTTCCGAGACTTCCGTCCTCAGACTACTGGCCCACAAGCCCTCCAGTTTGGCAATCCAGAACTACAATGCAGAACTCTGCCTGCAGTCCAGAAGAAAAACATTGCCCTCTGGGGCTACACAGAAATCCCAAATGAGGATCAACGGGGCACGCCATTCGGCGCTACCCCAAATATATAGGCTGACCTGGGCACTAATGCCCTTTCTGACACAGCCTGAGCCTGGACCTCCTGGAACCACCCAGACAGCTGGCCGCACACTGAGCACATCGTACCCGCCATGGCCTTAGGTCGTCATCTCTTCTCAACCTCAGTTTTCAGGCTTCAGAACCTAGACCTTATCTCCAATCACGGCTCGGGTTTGAAAATGATGCAGAAATCAGAACTCTTTCCCCATGGCAAGAAACCTTGTGGTTGGCATGTTGTCCAAGGTTCAGTGTCATTGAAACCAGTGTGGCCCAAGAGGCCCCGCCCATGCTTGCGGGCCACATTGGTCACAAACACACATTGTGACCCTCAGCCTGAGCCCAGTCCTCAGGCAAGGCCTCTCAGTGGCTGGATGGAGAGACAGCATATTGGGCTTGCCATGCCCCTAGGCCCCAATTTTTAACCATAGTTCGGGTTGTCCCTTCACTCTTCCCCAGGGCTCTGCTATGGAATTCCTCTTCTGGTGGGACACCTGAGGTAACAAACCTGAAAGTAGTCCTCCCATCCCACAGATTGACGAAAAACAATTGGAATCGGGCCAAGTGCACAGAGAGCAAGAGTCGTCCATGGCCCATGAGGCCTCCCCAACATTCCACGGCCATCGATGAAACATAATCCAAAGACAAAATCCTGAGCATGCGCCTCAGACTCGCGCATTCTTCATATCCTGAAGAGTTCTTCAGATAAGAATCCACACAGTACTCGAATGCACCCAATATATATAGTCTAACCTGGGCACTAATGCACTGTCTGGCAACTTGAGCACGGACCTCGTGACCAACACCCAGACAGCTGACCGCACACTGAGCACATCTGACCCGCCATGGCCTTAGGTCATCATCTCTTCCCTACCTCAGTTTTCAGGCTTCAGAACCTAGACCTTATCTCCAATCACTGCCCAGCGGTCACTGTGATGCAGAAATCAGAACTCTTCCTTACCCATGGCAAGAAACCTTGTGGTTGGCATGTTGTCCAACGTTCAGTGTAGGAGAAACCAGCATTCACCCTGAGGCCCCGCAATTCTTGAGTGCGACGAGGGCATAAACACGATTTGTGACCCTCAGCGTGAGTCCTGTCCTCTAGTACATACTCTCAGTGGCTGGACCATTAGATGTTATAATGGGCTTGACATGTCCCTAGGCCCCAAATTATAACCAGATTTCTGGTTGTCCAATCGCCTCTCCCCAGGGCTCTACTCTGGAATCCCTCATTTGGTGGGACACCTGAGGTTGAAAAACAAAAAAAAACAAATCAACAAAAACAGAGCAACGGACTTCTTCCATCCCACAGAATGACCCCAAACTCTTTGGACGGGGCCAAACCACCAGATAGTAAGACTAGTCCATTTCCCATGAAGTCACCTGGAAAATTCACGACCATGAGTGACATGATATCCAGAGACAAAAACTTGAGCAAGAGCCTCACACTCGCCCTTTTTTCATATCCTGAAGAGTTCTCCATATGGTCTGAGGGTCAGTCCGGCCATACCTATGAGGCGAAACATAAGTCGAGTTTTGTTTTCAGACAACTGTCCAAACAGCCCTGGCCTACACACCCTACAGGCTCACGTCCCTGGAGCCAAACCTGACGACTGTGCTTGCCCTCTCCAAGTGAATTGTGTGTGCCCATTCCAATGGCCACAACCCTATTAATAGGATAAACCTCCAAGTCCCTGAGGCCATCCCAATATTTGTGGCTTCCCAGGACAAACAGGGGCAATCTGGGCCCATCTGAGCACCTACCGGCTCTCAGTCCCGTAGACTGATGTCCCCAGAGGTAAAAAGGAACGAACAGGCCCCTAGGCACCTAACGGATCCATTGCTTTGGTTTCCAGGCAGCTCTCCTCAGAGGCCTGGATTTCAATAACAGCATATGGCTGTTTCTTGACTCACCCATTAAAACAAATCTCATCTACACATGGGAAACTTGCACGATGGAGGTGTGTGAAAGCCTCCCTTAGGAGAACCCTTCAGGGCCCCAGTGCCACCGCTTCATTCCAAGGTCTCCATAGACACAAAATCATATTAGGACACTCGCAGGAGAGTCCATTTCAACTGAGCCTCCTCGGTTGCTCCCCCAGATCCAGCAGATCTAACCTGTCTTGTTGCTTGGAGACAATTGGAATGCGAGGTAGGCTACACAGCCATCCATCCTTAGAACCCTGCTTGGAATCGTTGTCCTGGGGCCAACCTACAGTTCTCAATTGTCCTGCAGAAGAATCTTTGCAGTTAGGAGCTTCTTACAACTCCCATCGTGGGAAGACCCCAATGGCGTCGTGAACCACCCCCCCTTCAAGAAGGGGCCATCAGGGACATAATGTCCAACCTGAGCGATCATCTGATCCTCACCCTGACTTCAGATGCACGAGATCTAGATTCAGGTCTGTAGATTGTGCCTGCCATATCCTCACCCAAACCTAGGCCTAGCTTGGGTTCCCAGACTTCTGTCCTCAGACTACTGGCCCACAAGCCCTCCAGTTTGGCAATCCAGAACTACAATGCAGCACTCTTCCTGCCCTGCAGAAGAAAAACATTGCCCTCTGGGGCTACCCAGAAACCCCAAATGAGGATCAACCTGCACGCCATTCGGCTGTACCCAAATATATAGGCTGACATGGGCACTAATGCCCTTTCTGCGACAGCCTGAGCCTGGACCTCCTGGCCCCAACCAGACAGCTGGGCGCACTCTGAGCACATCGGACCCGCCATGGCCTTAGGTCGTCATCTCTTCTCAACCTCGGTTTTCAGACTTCAGAACCTAGACCTTATCACCAATCACGGCCCGGGTTTGAAAATGATGCAGACATCAGAACTCTTTCCCCATGGCAAGAAACCTTGTGGTTGGCATGTTGTCCAAGGTTCAGTGTGGTTAAAACCAGTGTGGCCCATGAGGCCCCGCCCATGCTTGTGGGCCACATTGGTCACAAACACACATTGTGACCCTCAGCCTGAGCCCAGTCCTCAGGTAAGGCCTCTCAGTGGCTGGATGGAGAGATAGCATATTGGGCTTGCCATGCCCCTAGGCCTCAATTTTTAACCATAGTTTGGGTTGTCCCTTCACTCTTCCCCAGGGATCTGCTTTGGAATTCCTCTTTAGGTGGGACACCTGAGGTAACAAACCTGAAAGGAGTCCTCCCATCCAACAGATTGACGAAAAACAATTGGGATCGGGCCAAATCCACAGAGAGCAAGATTCGTCCATGGCCCATGAGGCCTCCCCAACATTCCACGGCCATCGCTGATACAAAATCCAGAGACAAAAGCCTGAGCACGCGCCTCAGACTCGCTCATTCTTCATATCCTGAAGAGTTCTTCAGATAAGAACCTACACGGCACTCGAATGCACCCAAAATATTTAGTCTAACCTGGGCACTAATGCTCTGTCTGGCAACCTGATCCCGGACCTCGTGACCAACACCCAGACAGCTGACCCGCACACTGAGCACATCAGACACGCCATGGCCTTAGGTCATCATCATCTCTTCCCTACCTCAGTTTTCAGGCTTCAGAACCTAGACCTTATCTCCAATCACTGCCCAGCGGTCACTGTGATGCAGAAATCAGAACTCTTACTTACCCATGGCAAGAAACCTTGTGGTTGGCATGTTGTCCAACGTTCAGTGTAGGGGAAACCAGCATTCACCCTGAGGCCCGGCCCATTCTTGAGTGCGACGAGGGCATAAACACGCATTGTGACCCTCAGCGTGATTCCTGTCCTCTAGTACGTCCTCTTGGTGGCTGGACCATTAGATGTCATAATGGGCTTGACATATCCCTAGGCAACAATTTTTTTTTAACCAGAGTACTGGTTGTCCAGTCGCCCCGCCCCCGGTCTCTACTCTGGAATCCCTCATTTGGTGGGACACCTGAGGTTGAAAAACAAAAAAAAAAAACAAATTAACAACAACAGAACAACGGACTTCGTCCATCCCACAGAAAGACCCCAAACTCTTTGGAAGGGGCCAAACCCCCAGAGTGTAAGACTAGTCCATTTCCCATGAAGTCACCCGGAAATTTCACGACCATGAGTGACACGATATCCAGAGACAGAAACTTGAGCAAGAGCCTCACACTCGCCCTTTTTTCATATCCTGAATAGTTCTCCTCATGGTCTGTATATCAGTCCTGCTATACCTATGAACCGAAACATAAGCCGAGTTTGTGTTTTCAGACAATTGTCCAAAAAGCCCTGGCCTACACACCCTACAGGCTCAGGCCCCTGGAGCCAAACCTGACGACTGTGCTTGCCCTCTCCAAAGGAATTGTATGTGCCCACTCCAAAGGCCGAAACACTACTAATAGGAGAAACCTCCAAAGTCCCTGAGGCCATCCCAATATTTGTGGCTTCCCAGGACAAACAGGGGCCATCTGGGCCCATCTGAGCACCTACTGGCACTCAGACCCGTAGACTGATGTCCCCAGATGTAAAAAGGAACGAAGAGGACCCTAGGCACCTATCGGATCCATTGCTTTGGTTTCCAGGCATCTCTCCTCAGAGGCCTGGATTTCAATAACAGCATATGGCAGTTTTCTTCACTCACCCATCAGATCAGAACAAATCTCATCTAGACATGGGAAACTTGCACGATGGAGCTGTGTGAAAGCCTCTCTTTAGGAGAACCCTTCAGGGCCCCAGTGCCACCGCTTCATTCCAAGGTCTCCATAGACACAATATCATATTAGGACACATCCACGGGAGAGTCCATTTCAACTCAGCCTCCTTGGTTGCTCCCCCCCCAGATCCAGCAGATCTAACCTGTCTTGTTGCTTGGAGAAAATTGGAATGCGAGGTGGGCTACCCAGCCATCCATCTTTAGAACCCTCCTCGGAATCCTAGTCCTGGAGCCAACCGACAGGTTTCAATTGACCCTGCAGAAGAATCTTTGCAGTTGGGAGCTTCTCACAACTCCCATCGTGGGAAAACACCCATGGCCTCGTGATCCACCCAACCATCAAGAAGAGGCCATCAGGGACAGAATGTCCAACCTGTGCGATCGTCTGATCCTCGCCCTGACTTCAGATGCACGAGATCTCGATTCAGGTCTGTAGATTGTGCCTGCCATATCCTCACCCAGAAACCTAGGCCTAGCTTGGGTTCCCAGACTTCCGTCCTCAGACTACTGGCCCACAAGCCCTCCAGTTTGGCAATCCAGAACTACAATGCAGCACTCTTCCTGCCCTCCAGAAGAAAAACATTGCCCTCTGGGGCTACCCAGAAACCCAAAATGAGGAGCAGCCTGCACGCCATTTGGCTCTACCCCAAATATATAGGCTGATCTGGGCACTAATGCCCTTTCTGACACAGCCTGAGCCTGGACCTCCTGGCCACACCCAGAAAGTGGCCGCAAAGTGAGCACATCGGACCCGCCATGGCCTTAGGTCGTCATCTCTTCTCAACCTCATTTTCAGGCTTCAGAACCTAGACCTTATCTCCAATCACGGCTCGGGTTTGAAAATGATGCAGACATCAGAACTCTTTCCCCATGGCAAGAAACCTTGTGGTTGGCATGTTGACCAAGGTTCAGTGTGGTTGAAACCAGTGTGGCCCATGAGGCCCCGCCCATGCTTGCGGGCCACATTGGTCACAAACACACATTGTGACCCTCAGCCTGAGCCCAGTCCTCAGGTAAGGCCTCTCAGTGGCTGGATGGAGAGACAGCATATTGGGCTTGCCATGCCCCTAGGCCTCAATTTTTAACCAGAGTTCGGGTTGTCCCTTCACTCTTCCCCAGGTATCTGCTTTGGAATTCCTCTTTAGGTGGGACACCTGAGGTAACAAACCTGAAAGGAGTCCTCCCATCCAACAGATTGACGAAAAACAATTGGGATCGGGCCAAATCCACAGAGAGCAAGATTCGTCCATGGCCCATGAGGCCTCCCCAACATTCCACGGCCATCGCTGATACAAAATCCAGAGACAAAAGCCTGAGCACGCGCCTCAGACTCGCTCATTCTTCATATCCTGAAGAGTTCTTCAGATAAGAACCTACACGGCACTCGAATGCACCCAAAATATTTAGTCTAACCTGGGCACTAATGCACTTTCTGGCAACCTGATCCCGGACCTCGTGACCAACACCCAGACAGCTGACCGCACACTGAGCACATCAGACCCGCCATGGCCTTAGGTCATCATCTCTTCCCTACCTCAGTTTTCAGGTTTCAGAACCTAGACCTTATCTCCAATCACTGCCCAGCGGTGACTGTGATGCAGAATTCAGAACTCTTCCTTACCCATGGCAAGAAACCTTGTTGTTGGCATGTTGTCCAACGTTCAGTGTAGGAGAAACCAGCATTCACCCTGAGGTCCCGCCCATTCTTGAGTGCGAGGAGGGTATAAACACGCATTGTGACCCTCAGCGTGAGTCCTGTCCTCTAGTACGTCCTCTTGGTGGTTGGGCCATTAGATGTCATAATGGGCTTGACATGTCCCTAGGCAACAATTTTTAACCAGAATTCTGTTTGTCCAGTCGCCCCGCCCCAGGTCTCTACTCTGGAATCCCTCATTTGGTGGGACACCTGAGGTTGAAAAACCAAACAAAACAAATTAACAACAACCGAACAACGGAGTTCTTCCATCCCACAGAATGACCCCAAACTCTTTGGAAGGGGCCAAAACCCCAGAGAGTAAGACTCGACCATTTCCCATGAAGTCACCCGGAAATTTCACGACCATGAGTGACACGATATGCAGAGACAAAAACTTGAGCAAGAGCCTCACACTCGCCCTTTTTTCATATCCTGAAGAGTTCTCCTCATGGTCTGTAGATCAGTCCTGCCATACCTATGAACCGAAACATAAGCCGAGTTTGTGTTTTCAGACAACTGTCCAAACAGCCCTGGCCTACACACCCTACAGGCTCAGGACCCTGGAGGCAAACCTGACGACTGTGCTTGCCCTCTCCAAGGGAATTGTATGTGCCCACTCCAAAGGCCACAACCCTACTAATAGGATAAACCTCCAAAGTCCCTGAGGCCATCCCAATATTTGAGGCTTTCCAGGACCAACAGGGGCAATCTGGGCCCATCTGAGCACCCACTTGCACTAAGACCCGTAGAATGATGTCCCCAGAGGTAAAAAGGAACGAAGAGGACCCTAGGCACCTATCGGATCCAATGATTTGGTTTCTAGGCATCTCTCCTCGGAGGCCTGGATATCAATAACAGCATATGGCTGTTTCTTGACTCATCCATCAGAACAAATCTCATCTACACATGGGAAACTTGCACGATGGAGCTGTGTGAAAGCCTCTCTTTAGGTGAACCCTCCAGGGCCCCAGTGCCACCGCTTTATTCCAAGTTCTCCATAGACACAAATTCATATTAGGACACATCCACGGGAGATTCCATTTGAACTCAGCCTGCTCGGTTGCTCCCCCAGATCCAGCAGATCTAACCTGTCTTGTTGCTTGGAAAAAATTGGAATGTGTGGGTGTCTACCCAGCCATCCATCCTTAGAACCCTGCTCGGAATCATTGTCCTGGAGCCAACCAACAGGTCTCAATTGTCCTGCAGATGAATCTTTGCAGTTGGGATCTTCTCAGAACTCCCGTCTTGGGAAAACCCCCATGGCCTCGTGATCCACTCCCCCCTTCAAAAAGGGGCCAATAGGGACAGAATGTCCAACCTGAGAGATCGTCTGATCATCGCCCTGACCTCAGATGCACGAGACCTCGATTTAGGTCTGTAGATTGTGCCTGCCATATCCTCACCCAGAAACCTAGGCCTAGCTTGGGTTCTCAGACTTCCTTCCTGAGACTACTGGGCACAAGCCCTCCAGTTTGGCAATCCAGAGCTACAATGCAGCACTCTGCCTGCCCTCCAGAAGAAAAACATTGCCCTGTGGGACTAACCAGAAAACACAAATTAGCATCAAACAGCACGCCATTTGGCTTTACCCAAAATATATAGGCTGACCTGCGCACTAAAGCCCTTTCTGACACTCCCTGAGCATGGACCTCCTGGCCCCACCCAGACAGCTGGCCGCACACTGAGCACATTAGACCCGTCATGGTCTTAGGTCGTCATCTCTTCTCAACCTCGGTTTTCAGGCTCAGAACCTAGACCTTATCCCCAATCAAGGCCCGGGATTGAAAATGATGCAGAAATCAGAACTCTTGCCCCATGGCAAGAAACCTTGTGGTTGGCATGTTGTCCAAGGTTCAGTGTAGTTGAAACCAATGTGGCCCATGAGGCCCCGCCCATGCTTGCGGGCCACATTGGTCACAAACACACATTAAGACCCTCAGCCTGAGCCCAGTACTCAGGTAAGGCCTCTCAGTGGCTGGATGGAGAGACAGCATATTGGGCTTGCCGTGCCCCTCAGCCCCAATTTTTTAACCGTAGTTCGGGTTGTCCCTTCACTCTTCCCCGGGGCTCTGCTTTGGAATTCCTCTTTGGTGGGACACCTGAGGTAACAAACCTGAAAGGAGTCCTCCCATCCCTCAGATTGACGAAAAACAATTGGGATAATGCCAAATCCACAGATAGCAAGATTCGTCCATGGCCCATGAGGCCTCCCCAACATTCCACGGCCATCGCTGATACAAAATCCTGAGACAAAAGCCTGAGTACGAAACACTGACTCGCTATTCTTCATATCCTGAAGAGTTCTTCAGATAAGAACCTACATGGCACTCTAAGGCACCCAGAATATATAGTGTAACCTGGGCAGTAATGCACTGTCTGACAACCTGAACCCGGACCTCGTGATCAACACCCAGACAGCTGACCGCACACTGAGCATCAGACGCGCCATGGCCTTAGGTCATCATCTCTTCCCTACCTCAGTTTTCAGGCTTCAGAACCTAGACCGTATCTCCAATCACTGCCCAGGGGTGAATGTGATGCAGAAATCAGAACTCTTCCTTACCCATGGCAAGAAACCTTGTGGTTGGCATGTTGTCCAATGTTCAGTGTAGGAGAAACCAGCATTCACCCTGAGGCCCCGCCCATTCTAGAGTGCGACGAGGGCATAAACACGCATTGTGACCCTCAGCGGGAGTCCTATCCTCTAGTACGTCCTCTCAGAGGCTGGACCATTAGATGTCATGATGGGCTTGACATGTCCCTAGGCCCCAATTTTTAACCAGATTTCTGGTTGTCCTGTTGCCCCTCCCCAGGGCTCTACTCTGAAATCCCTCATTTGGTGGGACACCTGAGGTTGAAAAACAAAACAAAACAAATCAACAACACAGAATGACGGACTTCTTCCATCCCACAGAATGACCCCAAACTCTTTAGACGGGGCGAAATCCCCAAGAGTAAGACTTGTCCATTTCCCATGAAGTCACCCGGAAAATTCACGACCATGAGTGATACGATATCCAGAGACAAAAACTTGAGCAAGAGCCTCACACTCGCCCTTTTTTCATATCCCGAAGAGTTCTCTTCATGGTCTGTAGATCAGTCCTGCCATACTTATGACCCGAAACATAAGCCGAGTTTGTGTTTTCAGACAACTTTCCAAACAGACCTAGCCTACACTCCCTACAGGCTCAGGCCCCTGGAGCCAAACATGAAGACTGAGCTTGCCCTCTCCAAGGTAATTGTATGTGCCCATTCCAATGGCCACAACCCTACTAATAGGATAAACCTCCAAAGTCCCTGAGGCCATCCCAATATTTGTGGCTTCCCAGGACAAACAGGGGCAATCTGGGCCCATCTGAGCACCTACCGGCACTCAGACCCATAGACTGATGTCCCCAGAGGTTAAAAGGAACGAACAGGCCCATAGGCTCCTATCGCATCTATTGCTTTGGTTTCCAGGCATCTCTCTTTAGAGAACCTTAAAACCTTTAGAACCCTGCTCTTGCGTCGTTCCTTATGGGATATACTTGATCCATCCAACAGGTGTCGACTATCCCACAGTAGTCCTTAATCATGGACCACCTCACAACTCATATCATGGAAAGCTTCCAAGGTCACATGATGTCCCCAATCTTCATGAAGTCGGATTATGGAAAGAAACTCCAACCTGAGCCAACAGCTGATCTTCGCCTTGACTTCAGTTGCACGAGATCTTGATTAAGCTCTTCAGAGTGCACCTGCTGTGACCCTCTCCCGAAAACCTAAGCATAGCTAGTGTTCTCAGACTTCCGTCCTCACTCTCCTGGACCACACGCCCTCCATTTTGGGATTTCCGATGACACAGTGCTGCACTCTGCCTGCCCTCTAGAAGAAAATCGTTGCCCTATGGGTCTACCCAGAAACCTCAAATGAGGATAAACCTGCATGCCACTCAACTGTACACCAATTATATAGTCTAGCCTGTGCACTAATGCCCTGTCTGACACAACCTGAGGCCTGAATTCCCAACCGACACCCAGACAGCTTGCCATACACTGAGAACATCTGAACCGCCATGGCCTTAGGTAGCCATCTCTTTCCAACCTGGTTTTCAGGCTACAGAAACCTAGACCTTTTCTCTGCTTATTTCCCATAGGTTAACGTGATGCAGAAATCATAACACCTCCTTCCCTCTTGCCAGGATCTTGTGGTTGGCATCTTATCCAAAGTTCAGTGTAGGACCCCTGTAGGGCCTACAGGAGTAGTAGTAGGGCCCCTGAGGGTAGTGTAGGGTCCCTGAGGCCCTGCCCATGCTTAAGAGCTGCGGTGGGCACAAACATTGGGACCCTCAGTTTTGAACCATGTCCTCAAGTAAAGCCTCTCAGTGGCTGGACCATGAGCCCGCATATGGGGCCTGCCATGCCCCAAGTCACCCAATCTTAACCAGAGGTAGAGACATCTAGTCACCCCTACTCAGGGCTCTGCTCTGGAATCCCTCTTTGGTGGGACATTTGATGTAAGTAAACACAGAAAGGATTCCTCCCACCCAGAGAATGACCCCAATCACTTGGGATCAGGCCATCCCCAGAGAGAAAGACTCCTCCATGGCCCATGAGGCCAGCCCGACATTCCACGGCCACTATTGACACAAAATCCAGAGACATAAGCCTCACCCTTAGGTCATAGCCTAAAAAATTCTCCTCATAGTCTGTAGATTGGGCCTGCCATACCTATGTCCCCAAACCGTGTTTTTCAGACTTCTATCCTGACATCCCTGTCCCACACACCCTCAGGCTGAGGCCCCTGGAGCCACAACTCAGGACTGAGCCTTCCCTCTCCAAGGAAATTCTTCCCATTCCATTGGCCACAACCCTACAGATTAGGAGAAACCTCCAAAGACCCAGAGGCTATTCCAATAGTGTAGGCCGCCCAGTACAAAGAGGGGTGATCTGTCACAAGCTGAGCAACGACCTCAACTCACCCGTAGACAGATATCCCAAGAGAAAGGTATTAAACTGGACAGGCCCCTAGAACGTAATGGGTTCCATTGCTTTTGTTTCTAAGCATCTCTCCTTAGAGGCCTGTATTCCATACCAGCATATGGGGGATTCCAGAGATACCAATCAGAACAAATCTTGTCTCCACATGGGAAACTTATCCTTTGGAGCTCTGTAAAAACCTCCAGTTAGGATAAACCTTCAGGTAACCGGAGCCACCGCCCTATTCCAAGGTCTCCATGGACAAAAACCAGCATTATGACCATTTGGCAGGAGAGTACATTTCAACTCAGCCCCGTTGATTACTCCCCCAGAGCCAGAATATCAAACCTGCCTTGTCACTAGGAGACAACTGGAATGCAAAGCAGACTCTCTAGGCATCAATCGTTGGAATCCTGCACTGGCGCCGTTCCATATGGGATGTCCTGGGAGCCTTCCAACAGGTCTTGACTGTCCTGCAGAAGGAATCCTTGCAGATTGGAGCATCTCACAACTCCTATCGTGGGAAAACTACATGGCCTCATGAGATGCTCCCCTTTATAAAGGGGACATCATGGACAAAAACTCCTACCTGAGCCAACTTCTGATCCATTGCTTTGGTTTCTATGTATCTCTCCTCAGAGGCCTGGTTTCCAATATCAGAATATGGGGGTTTCCTAAGGAAACAATCAGAACAGATCTCATCTCCACATGAGAAACTTGCTCTTTGGAGCTGTGTCAATACCTCAGGTTAGGAGGATCCTTCAGGGCGCTGGCACCATGGCCCAATTCCAAGGTCTCCAAGGACACAAACTTACATTATGATCCATCCTCAGGTGAGTCCATTTCAAATCAGCCCCCTCGGCTGCTCACCCAGAGTCAGCAGATCAAACCTGCCTTGTCACTAGGAGACAGTTGGAATGCGAGGTGGGCTGCCCAGGCATCCATCCTTAGAACACTGCTCTGGAGAATTTCTTTATGGGACGTCTTGAATCCAACCAACCTGTCTTGACTGTCTCGCAGAATGAATCCTTGTGGTTTGAAGCATCACACAATCCCACTGTGAGAAAACCTCCATTTCCTCATGATGCCCCACACCTTCATAAATGGGCCATCATGGACAGAAACTCCATCCTAAGCCAAAGTCTGATCCGCGCCCTGAATTCAGAAGCACGAGATCTCGATTCAGCACTTGAGAGTGTGCCTGCTGTGCCCTCGCCCCGAAACCTAAGCCTAACTTGTGTTCTCAGACTTCCGTCTTCACAATCCTGGCCACACCCCTCCAGTTTGGCAATTCTGGAGACACAATGCAGCACTCTGCCTGCCCTCCAGAAGAAAAATGTTGCCCTATAGGGCTAACCAGAAACGCCAAAGGAGTAACAACCTGCATGCCACTCGACCATACCCCAATTATACAATCTAGCCTGTGCACTAAAGCCCTGTCTGACACAGCCTGAAGGCAGACCTCCAGTCCAACACCCAGACAGCTGGCCGTACACTGAGCATATCAAACCCACAATGGCTTTCGGCCATCATCTCTACCCAACCTCAGATTTCACCTTCAGAACCTAGACCTTATCTCCACTCACTGCTCAGGAGTGAACGTGATACAAGAATCAGAACTTCTCCTTCGCCATGGCAAGAAACCTTGTGGTTGGCATGTTGTCCAACGTTCATTGTAGGAGAAAGCAGCATGGACTATGAGGCCCCACCTATCCCTGAGGGCTACAATTTGCACAAACACACATTGTGACCCACAGCGTGAGCCCTATCCTCATGTAAAGCCTCTTAGTGACTGGAACAACAGCCCACATATGGGGCTTGCCAAGCCCCTAGTGCCCCAATATCACCAGAGTTAGAGATGTCTAGTCACCCCTACTCAGGGTTCTGCTCTGGAAACGCTCTTTGGTGGGACACCTGAGGTAAAATAAAAAATACAGAAAGGAGTCTTCCCATCCACAGAATGATCCCAACCACTTGGGATCAGGCCAAATCACCAGAGAAAGACTTGTCCATGGCCCTTGAGGACACCCCGACCTTCCACGGCCACCGTAGGCACAAAATCCAGAGCCAAAAGCCTGAGCAAACGCCACATACTCGCCCTTTGTTCATAGCCCGGAAAAATTCTCACGGTCTGTAGATCGAGCCTTCATACATACATCCAAAAACCTAAGCTGAGTTGTGTTTTCAGACTTCTGTCCCCACAGTCCTGGCCCACACACCATCCAAGCTGGGGCCCCTGGAGCCACACATGAGGACTGTGGCTTCCATCTCCAGGTGAATTCTGCCATTTCCATTGGCCACAACCCTATAGATTAGGAGAAACCTCCAAACTCCCCGAAGCCATCCCAATAGTGTTGGCTGCCCAGGACAAACAGGGATGATCTTTCACAAGTTAGGAAACTACCTCCACTCAGACCCAGAGACAGATATCCCCATAGAATAAGATTGAACTGGACAGGCCCTTAGGCCCTAATCAGATCCATTGCTTTTGTTTCCAGGCATCTCTCCTCAGAGGCCTGGTTACCAATACCAGCATATGGGGGATTACTGAGGCACTCATAGAAAAATCTCGTCTCCACATAGGAAATGTACTCTTTGGAGCTCTATAAAAACCTCTGTTTAGGAGAATCTTTCAGGGCCCCGGATCAAGCGCCCCATTCCAAGGTCTCCATGGACTTAAACCCACATTATGATCGATCCTCGGTAGAGTCCATGTCAACTCATCCCCCTTGGTTTCTCCCCCAGGGCCTGCAGATCAAACCTGCCTTGTTGCTAGGAGACAACTAGAATGGGAGGCGGGCTGCCCAGGCATCCATCCTTAGAACCCTACTCTGGAGTCGTTCCATATGGGACATCCTAGAGCCATCCAACAGGTCTCAAGTGTCCCACAGAAGGAATCTTTGCAGTCTGGTGCATCTCACAACTCCCATTGTGGGAAAATCTTCATGGCCTCTTGAGACGCTCCACTTTATAAAGGGGCCATCATGGACAGAAACTCCAACCTGAGCAAACGTCTGATATTCGCCCTGGCTTCAGGTGCATGAGATCTTGATTCAGCTCTGCAGAGTGTGCCTTCTGTGCCCTCACCCCAAAAACTAAGCCTAGCTTGTGTTCTCAGACTACCGTCCTCACACCCGTGGCCCAAAAGCCCTACAGTTTGGCAATACTGGGGCCACAATGCAGCACTCTGCCTGCCCTCCAGAAGAAAAACGTTGCCTTATGGAGCTACCTAGAGACCCGAATGAGGATCAACTGAATGCCACTCGACTGCACCCCAAATATACAGTCTACCCTGTCTAATGCCCTGTCTGACACAGCATGAGCCCACACCTCCAGACCTACGCTCAACAGCTAGCCACACACTGAGCTCATTGTACCCATCAGGTCCTTAGGTCTTCATCTCTTCCCAACCTCGGTTTTCGGGTTTCAGAACCTAGACCTAAACTCTAATCACTGTCCAGGGGTGAACGTGATGCAGAAATCACAACTCTTCTTCCTTCCCATGGCCGGAAACCTTGTGGTTGGCATATTCTCCAACGTTCATTGTAGGAGAATCCAGCGTGGCCCATGCGGCCCTTCCCATGCTTGAGGGCCTTGTTGGGCACAAATAGGCATTGTGACCCTCAGCATGAGCCCTGTCCTCAAGGAAGACCTCTCAGTGTCTGAATCAAGAGCCCACATATTGGACTTGCCATGCCCCTAGGCCCCCAAACTTAAACAGAGTTGGGGTTATCTAGTTGTCCCTACCAAGGACTCTGCTCTGGAATTCCTCTTTTATTGGCACACATGAGGTACATAAAATAAAATAAAAAAACAGAAAGGACACCTCCCATCCCACACAATGTACCCAAACTCTTGGGATTGGGTCAAATCCTCAGAGAAGGAAAGCCGTCCACAACCCATGAGGCCACGCCAGCATTCGACCCATATTGTTGACACAAATCCAGAGACAAAACCTGAGCAAGCACCTCAAACTCTCCCTTTTTCATATCCCGAAGTGTTATCACGGTCTGTAGATTGGGCGTGCCATACCTATGTCCCCAATCCTAAGCGGAGTTTGTGTTTTCAGACTTCTGTCCCCACAGGCCTGGCCCACACACCCTCAAGGCTGGGCCCCTAGAGCAAAACTGAGAACTGTGCCTGAACTCTCCAGGGGATTTCTGCCCATTCCATTGGCCACAACCCTATAGATTAGGAGAAACTCCAAAATCCCGAGGCCATTCCCAATATTATAGGCTGCCCAGGACAAACAGGGGCGATCTGACAAAAGCCGAGCAACTACCTCCCCTCAGATCCATAGACACGTATCCCCAGGAAAGAGATTGAACCGGACAGGCACCTAGGCCCTAATCATATCCATTGCCTTTGTTTCCAGGCATCTCTCCTCAGAGGCCTGGTTTCCAATAGCAGCATATGGGAGATTCCTTAGGCACTCATCAAAACAATCCTCTTCTCTACATAGGAAACGTACTCTTTAGAGCTCCATCAAAACCTCCGGTTATGAACATCCCTCAAGGCCCCGGATCAAGCACCCCATTCCAAGGTCTCAATGGACACAAATGCACATTATGGCCCATCCTCAACTCACCCATTTCAACACACCCGCCTCGGTTACTCCCCTAGATCCAGCAGATCGAACTTGCCTTGGCGCTATGAGACACCTGGAATGGGAGGCAGGCTGCCCAGGCATCCATCCTTAGAACCCTGCTCTGGATAACTTCCTTATGGGATGTCCTGGAGCCATCCAGCAGGTCTCGACTGTCCCACGGAAGGAATCATTGCGGTTTGGAGCATCTCACAATTCCCATCGTGGGAAAACCTCCATGGCGTCGTGACACCCTCCCCTTCATGAAGGGGCCGTCATGGACAGAAACTCCAACCTGAGCCAATGTCTGATCCTAGCTCTGTCTTCAGGTACACGGGATCTCGAATCATCTCTGCAGAGGGTTCCTGCCGTCCCCTCACCCCGAAATCTAAGTCTGGCTTGTGTTCTCAGAAATTTTTCCTCACACTCCTGGCTCACAAGCCTTCCAGTTTGGGAATTCTGGAGCCACTATGTGGCACTGTGTCTTCCTTCCAGAAGAAAAGCCCCTCTGGGGCTACCCAGTAACCACAAATGAGTACCAACCTGCACGAAAACTCGACTGCACCCCAATGATACAGTCTAGCCTGGGCACTAATTCCCTGTCTGCCACAGCCTGTGCCTGCACCTCCCAACCCACACTCAACAGCTGGCTGAACACTGAGCACATCAGTCACACCATGGCCTTAGGTCTTCATCTCTTCCCAACCTCAGTTTTCAGGCTTCAGAACCTAGACCTTAAATCCATTCACAGTCCAGGAGTGAAAGTGTTGCAGAAATTAGAACTCCTTCTTCCCCATGGCCAGAAAACTTGTGGTTGCCATATTGTGCAACGTTCAGTGTAGGAGAAACCAGCATGGTACATTAGGCCACGCCCTGACTTGAGGGTCTCCTTGGCCACAAAAACACATTGTGAAACTCAATATGAGCCCTATGCTCAAGGAAGGCCTCTCAGTGTCTGGACCAAGAGCCCACATATGGGGCTTGCCATGTTCTTAGGTCCCAATGTTAACCAGAATTCTGGTTGTCCAGTCGCGCCCCTCCCCAGTATTCTGCTGTGGAATCCCTCTTTTGGTGGTCCACCTGAGGTAAAAAAAAAAAAAAAAAAAAAAAAAAAAAAAAAAAAAAAAAAAAAACAGGAAGGCCCCCTCCCTTCCCACAGAATGACCCCAAACTCTTGGGATTGGGTCAAATCCCCAGAAAGGGAGCCTCATCGATGGCCCATGAGGACACCCGGACATTCCATGGCAATCGGTGACACATATCCAGAAAAAAATAAGCATGAGCAAGCACCTCACTTTCGCCCTTTGTTCATATCCCGAAGAGTTCTCCTCACGGTCTATATATCGGGCTGGCCATACCTACAGACCCAAACATAAGTGGAGTTTGTGTTTTCAGACTTTTGTCCAAATAGCCCTGGACCACACACGCTCCACACTTGGGTCCCTAGAGCCACACCTCAGGACTGTGCTTCCCTTTCAAGAGAATTCTTCCCATTCCATTGGCCACAACCTTGCAAATTAGGAAAAACCTCCAAAGTTCCCGAGGCCATCCCAATAGTGTAGGCCGCCCAGGACAAACAGGTGTGATCTCAAACCAGCTGAGCAACTACCTCCACTCAGACAAAAGATGTCCCCAGAGAAGAATATTGAACCGGACAGACCCCTAGGCCCTAATCAGATCCATTGCTTTGGTTTCCAGGCATCTCTCCTCAGAGGCCTCATTTCCAATACCAGGAAATGGTGGTTTCCTGAGGCACCAATAAGAACAAATCACGTCTCCCCATGGAAAACTTGCTCATTGGAGCTTTGTTATCACCTCTGGTTAGGAGAATCCTTCAGGGCCCTGGTGCCACTGCCCCATACCAAGGTCTCAATGGACTCAAACCAACATTAAGACCATCCTCAGGAAAGTCCATTTCAACTCATTTAAGACCATCCTCAGGAAAGTCCATTCCAACTCAGCCCCCTCTGATGCTACCCCAAGCCAGCAGATCAAACGTTTCTTGTTGCTAGGAGACAATTGGAATTGAGGCTGTCTGCCCAGGCATCCATACTTAGAACCCTGTTCTGGAAAAATACCTTATGAGACATCCTGGAGCCATCCAACAAATCTTAATTGTCGCACAGAAGGAATCCTTTCGGTTTGGAGCATCTCACAACTCTAATAGTGGGAAAACCCCCATGGCCTCATAATGCCCCCCCCTTCATCAAGGGGCCAACATGGACAGAAACTCCAACCTGAGCCAAAGTCTGATCCTCGACCTGACTTCAGATTCATGAGATCTCAATTCAGCTCTGCAGAGTGTGCCTGCCATGTCCATTCCCCGAAACCTAAGCCTAGCTTGTGTTCTCAGACTTCCGTCCTCACTCTCCTGGCCCACAAGCCCTCCAGTTTGGGAATTCCGAAGCCACAATGCAGCACTCTGCCTGCCCTCCAGAAGAAAAACTTTGCCCTATGCTGCTAATAAGAAACCCCAAATGATTATCTAATGCATGCCACTCGATTGTAAAGCAATTATACAGCCTACCCTGAATACTAATGCCCTGTCTGGCACAGCCTGAGACAAGACATCCCAAACGACACCTACACAGCTGGCTCCAACTTGGACACAAGGGACGCCGCTATGGCTGTAGTTCGTCATCTCTTCCCAACCTCGGTTTTCAGGCTTCAGAACCTAGACCTTATCTCCAATCACTGCCCAGGGGTGAACGTGATGCAGAAATTAGAATTCCTCCTTCCCCATGGCCAGAAACCTTGTGGTGGGCATGTTGTCCAACGTTCAATGTGGGAAAACCTGCATTGTCGGAAAGGCCACGCCAGTGCTTGAGGGCCGCCTAGGGCACAGACATGCATTATGACCTGTAGCGTGAGTCCCGTATTAAAGTAACGCCTCTCAGTGGCTGGACCAAGATCCTGCCTATGGGGCTTGTCATATCCATAGGCCCCCAGGCTTAACCAGAGAGCGAGTATTCCAGTGGTCAGTAAGCACTGCTATGCTCCAGAATCCCTCTACTGGGGGGACACATGAAGCAGAAAACAGGACTCTTCCCTTCCCACAGAATGACCCCAAACTCTTGGGGGCTGGACAAACTACCAGAGAGGGAGACTTCTACGACCCATGAGGCAACTCCTACATTAAACGGCCATTGTGGACAAAATATCCAGAGACAAAAGACTGAGCGACTGCCTCCCTCTCACCCTTCTTTCATATCCAGAGGAGCTCCCCTCACGGACTGTAGATCAGGCCTGCCATAACCTCGGCCCCAAACCTGAGCTGAGTTTGGGTTTTTGGATGTCTGTCTGCACAGCCGTGGCCCACACCGCCTCCAGGCTGGGGTCTCTGGAGCCACACCACAGAACTGTGCCTGCTCTCTCCTAAGAAACTGCCCGTTCCATTGGCCACAACTCTACAAAATAGTAGAAACCTCAAGGTCCCCAAGGACATCCCACTTCCGCAAGCCGCACTGGACAAACAGGGGCATTATGACACCAGCTGAGCAACTACTACCTCCATGCAGACACACAGACTGATATCCGCAGAGACAGAAGATTGAAACAGACAGGCCCCTAGGCCCTATTATGAACTCTGGCTTTGGTGTCCAGGTATCACTCCTCATAGGCCTGGGTTCGAAGACCAGCATATGGGGCTATCCTCAGGCACCAGACAGAACACCTCTCATCTCCACATGGAAAGCTTCCTTGTTGGAGTTGTGTCAAACCCTTCGGGTTGGAGAATCCTGCAGAGTCCCTCAGTTACTGCCACATTCCAAGGTCTCCATGGCCACCAACCCACATTATGACTCATCCTCAGGAAAGTCCATTTAAACTCAGCCTTCTGGGTAGCTCACCCAAGAGCCCGCAGATTGAGCGTGCCTTGTCTCGACCAGGCAATGGGAAGGTGAGTTGGTGTTTCTCGGCATCCATGCTTAGGCCCCTGCTCTCGAGTCTTTCTGTATGGGGCATCCTGGAACCATCCAATAGTACTCGACTGTCCTGAAGAAGGAAACTTTGAAGTTTGGAGCAGCTCACAACTCCCAGCGTAGGGAAACCTCCCTGGCCTCATGAAGCCCCCCACCCCCTTCAGGAAGGGGCCGTCATGGACACAAACTCCAGCTTGAGGCAACATCTGATCCTCGCCCTGACCTCAGATGCAGGAGATCTCGATTCAGCCTCTGCACAGTGGGGCCCAAACCTCGTGCTACCCTTGTGTTTTCAGACTTCCTTCCTCACACTCCTGGCAAACATGTCCTCAAGACTTGGAATTCTGGAACCAAAATGCAGCCCTATGCTGGCCCTCCAGAAGAAAAACGTTGCTCTATGGGGATCTCCATAAACCCCAAATGAGGAACAACCTGCTCGGTTCTCGACCTCACCCCAATTGGATTGTTCGGGTTGTCCATTCATCCCTCCCCAGAGCTCTGCTTTGGAATCCCTCTTTTGGTGGGACACCTGAGGTAACAAAACTAAAAGGACTCCTCCCATCCTTGAGATTGACCCAAAACAATTGGGATTGGACCAAATTCACAGAGAGGAAGTCTCGTCCAGGGCCCATGAGGCCTCCCCGAGATTCCACAGCCATCGTTGACAACAAATCCAGAGACAAAAGTCTGAGCAAGGGCCTCACACTCGCTCTTTTGTTGTATCCCGAAGAGTTCTCCTCACTGTCTGTAGATCGGGCCTGCCATACCTACTTCCCAAACCTAAGACGAGTTTGTGTTTTCAGACTTCTGTCCCCACATTCCTGGCCCACAGACCCTTCAGGCTGGGGCCCCTGGAGCCACACATCAGGACTGTGCCTGTCCATACCACGGGAATTCTGCCCATTCCATTGTCCACAATCGTACAAATTAGGAAAAACCTCCAGAGTCCCCAAGGACATCCCAATAATGTAGGCTGCCCAGGACAAACAAGGGTCATCTGAAACCAGCTGAGCATCTACCTCTACTCAGCGTAGATGGATGTCCCCAGAGAAGAAGATTGAATCAGACAGGGCCCTAGGCCTGAATCAGATTCATTGCTTTCGGTTACAGGTATCTCTCCTCAGAGGCCTGGTTTCCAATATTAGCATATGGGGATTTCATGAGGCAGCAATCAGAACAAATCTCTTCTCCACATGGGAAAAATTATCCTTTGAAGATGTCTCAAAACCTCCAGTTAGGAGAAGCCTTCAGGGCCTGTGTGCCACTGCCCCATTACAAGGTCTCCATAGACACAAAAACACATTAGGACCCATCCACCGGAGAGTCCATTTCAACTGAGCGTATTCCGTTGCTCCGCGAGATCCAGCAGATCTAACTTGTCTTGTTGCTAGGAGACAATTGGAATGTGAGGTGGGCCTACCCCGCCATCCATCCTTAAAACCCTGCTCGGAATCGTTGGCCTGGAGCCAACCAACAGGTCTCAATTTTCCTGCAGAAGAATCTTTGCAGTTGGGAGCTTCTCAGAACTCCCATCGTGAGAGAACTCCCATGGCCACATGATCCCCCCCCCTTCATAAAGGGTCCATCAGGGACATAAGGTCCAACCTGAGCGATCGTCTGATCCTCACCCTGACTTCAGATGCACGAGATCTCGGTTCAGGTCTGTAGTATGTGCCTGCCATGTCCTCACCCAGAAACCTAAGCTTTGCTTGTGTCCTCAGACTTCTGTTCACAGACTACTGGCTCACAAGACCTCCAGTTTGGCAATCCAGAACTACAATGCAGCACTCTACCTGCCCTGCAGAAGAAATACATTGCCCTCTGGGGCTACCTAGAAACCCCAAATGAAGATCAACCTGAACGACACTTGGTTATACCCAAAATATATAGGATTACATGGACAATAATGCCCTTTCTGACACAGCCTGAGCCTGGACCTCCTGGGCCCACCCAGACAGCTGGCTACAAACTGAGAACTTCAGACCCCCCCCCCATGGCCTTAGGTCGTTATCCCTTCCCAACCTCAGTTTTCAGGCTTCAGAACCTAGACCTTATCTCCAATCACTGCCCAGCTTTGAAAATGATGCAGAAATCAGAACTCATTCCCGAAGGCAGGAAAACTTGTGGTTGGCTTTTGTCCAACGTTCAGTGTAGTGGTAACCAGTGTGTCCCTTGAGGCCCCGCCATTGCTCGCGGTCCAGATAGGTAGCAAACACACATTGTGACCCTCAGCCTTAGCCAGTCCTCAGGTAAGGCCTCTCAGTGGCTGGATGAAGAGACAGCATATTGGGCTTGCCATTCCCCTAGGCCCCAATTTTTTAACCATAGTTCGTGTTGTCCCTTCACTCCTCCCCAGGGCTCTGCTTTGGAATTCCTCTTTTGGTGGGACACCTGATGTAACAACCCAGAAAGGAGTCATCCATCCAACAGATTGAAGAAAAACAATTGGGATCGGGCCAAATCCACAGAGAGGAAGATTCGTCCATGGCGCATGAGGCCTCCTCGACATTCCACGGCCATCGCTGATACAAAATCCAGAGACAAAAGCCTAACCAAGCACCTCAGACTCGCACTATCTTCATATCCTGAAGATGTCTTCTCATGGATTGTAGATCGGGCCTGCCATACCTACGTCCCCAAACATAAGCTGAGTTTGTGTTTTCAGACTTCTGTCCTCAAAGTCCTGGGCCACACACCATCCAGGCTGGGGACCCTGGAGCACACATTAGGACTGTGCCTACCCAATCCATGGGAATTCTGCCCATTCCATTGTCCAAAATCGTACAAATTAGGAGAACCCTCCAACGTCCCTGAGGCCATCCCAATAGAATAGGTCGCCAGGGACAAAAAAAGGGCAGTCTGACACCAGCTGAGCATCTAACTCCACTCATACCCTAGAATGATGTCCCCAGAGAAGAAGATTGAACCAGACAGGACCCTACGCCAAAATCGTATCCATTGCTTTCGTTTACAGGCATGTCTCCTCAAAATCCTGGATTCCAATACCAGCATTGGTGTTTTCCTGAGGCACCCATCAGAACAAACCTCGTCTCCACAAGGAAACTTGAGCATGGGAGCTATGTCAAAAGCTGAGGAGAATACTTCAGGGTCCCGGTGCCACCGCCCCATTCCAAGGCCTCATGGACACAAACACACATTAGACCCATCCTCAGGAAAGTCCATTTCAACTCAGCCACCCCGGTTGCTCCCGCAGAGCCATCAGATCTAAACTGTCTTGTCGCTAGGAGACAATTAGAATGCGAGGCGGGCTTCCCAGGCATCCATCCTCGAACGTTGGTCTGGACTCATCCATATTGGATGTCCTGGAGCTGTCCAACAGGTCTCAATTTTCCCGCAGAAGGAATCCTTGGAGGGGGCATCCCACCACTCCCAACGTGGGAAAAAATACACGGCATCGAGATTCGGCTCCCTTTATGAAGGGGCCGTCATGAACAGAAAATCCAAGCTGAGCCAACGTCTGATCCTCGCTCTGACTTCAGATGCATGAGATATTGCTTCAATCTTCAGGAGGTACATGCCGTGCCCTCGCCCTAAAACCCAAGTCTATCTGTCCCTAGGACCCAATTTTAACCAGATTTCTGGTTGTCCAATCGCCCTCCCCAGGGCTCTACTCTGGAATCCCCCATTTTGGTGGGACCCCTGAGTTTGAAAAACAAAAAAAACAAAACAAAACAACAACAACAAAAAACGGACTTCTTCCGTCCCACAGAATGACCCCAAACTCTTTGGATTGGGCCAAACCCCCAGGGAGTAAGACTCGTCCATTTCCCATGAAGTCACCCGGAAATTTCATGACCATGAATGGCATGATATCCAGAGATAAATACTTGAACAAGAGCCTCACACTCGCCCTTTTTTCATATCCCAAAGAGTTCTCCTCATGGTCTGTAGATCAGTCCTGCCATACCTATGACCCGAAACATAAGCCGAGTTTGTGTTTTCAGACAACTTTCCAAACAGCCCTGGCCTACACAGCCTACAGGCTCAGGCCCCTGGAGCCAAGCTGAGGACTGTACTTGCCCTCTCCAAAGGAATTCTGTGTGTCCATTCCAATGGCCACAACGCTACTAATAGGATAAACCTCCAAAGTCCCTGAGGCAATCCCAATAGTGGTGGCTTCCCAGGACAAACAGGAGCAATCTGAGCCCATCTGAGAACCTACCTGCACTCAGACTTGTAGACTGATATCCCCAGAGGTAAAAAGGAACGAACAGGCCCCTAGGCCCTAATCGGATCCATTGCTTTGGTTTCCAGGCATCTCTCCTCAGAGGCCTGGATTTCAGTACCAACATATGGCTGTTTCTTGACTCACCCACCAGAACAAATCTCATCTACACATGGGAAACTTGCACGTGGGAGTGATGTCAATGCCTCTGTTTAGGAGAACCCTTCATGGCCACAGTGCCACCGCGTCATTCCACGGTATCCATAGACACAAAAACACATTAGGACCCATCCACAGGAGAGTCCATTTCAACTCAGCGTATTCGGTTGCTCCGCGACATCCAGCAGATCTAACTTGTCTTGTTGCTAGGAGACAATTGGAATGCAAGTTGGGCTACCAGCCATCCTTCCTTAGAACCCTGATCGGAATCGTTAGCCTGGAGCCATACAACAGGACCCAATTGTCCTGCAGAAGAATCTTTGAAGTTGGGAGCTTCTCACAACTCCCATCATAGGAAAACACCCATGGCCTCGTGATCCCCCCCCCTTCATGAAGTGGCCCTCAGGGACATAAGGTCCAACCTGAGCGATCGTCTGATCCTCACCCTGACTTCAGTTGCACGAGATCTCGGTTCATATCTGTAGATTGTGCCTGCCATGTCCTCAACCAGAAACCTAAGCCTAGCTTGTGTACTCAGACTTCCATCCTCAGACTAATGGCCCACAAGCCCTCCAGTTTGGCAATCCAGAATTATAATGCAGTACTCTGCCTGCCCTCCAGAAGAAAAACATTGCTTTCTGGGGCTACCCAGAAACCCCAAATGAGGATCAACCTGCACGCCATTTGGCTGTACCCAAAATATATAGGCTGACCTGGGCAATAATGCTCTTTCTGACAGAGGCTGAGCCTGGACCTCCTGGCCCCACCCATACAGCTGGCCGCTCACTGAGCACATCAGACCAGCCATTGCCTTAGGTCGTTATCTCTTCCCAGCCTCGGTTTTCAGGATTTAGAACCTAGACCTTATCTACAATCACTGCCCATGTTTGAAAATGATGCAGAAATCAGAACCCTTTCCCGATGGCAAGAAACCTTGTGGTAGGCTTGTTGTATAATGTTCAGTGTAGTGGATACCAGTGTGTCCAATGAGGACCCGCCATTGCTCGCGGGCCACATAGGTGGCAAACACACATTGTGACCCTCAGCCTTAGCCCAGTCCTCAGGTAAGGCCTCTCAGTGGCTGGATGAAAAGACAGCATATTGGGCTTGCCATGCCCCTAGGCCCCAATTTTTTAACAATAGTTCGGGTTGTCCCTTCACTCTTCCCCAGGGCTCTGCTTTGTAAACTCCTCTTTTGGTGGGACATCTGAGGTAACAACCCTGAAAGGAGTACTCCATCCAACAGATTGACGAAAAACAATTGGGATTGGGCCAAATCCACAGAGAGCAAGATTCGTCCATGGCCCATGAGGCCTCCTCTACATTCCACGGCCATCGCTAAAACAAAATCCAGAGACAAAAGCCTGAGCAAGCGCCTCAGACTCGCACTATCTTCATATCCTGAAGATGTCTTCTCATGGATTGTAGATCCGGCCTGCCATACCTACGTCCCCAAACATAAGCTGAGTTTGTGTTTTCAGACTTCTGTCCTCAAAGTCCTGGGCCACACACCATCCAGGCTGGGGACCCTGGAGCCACACATTAGGACTGTGCCTACCCAATCCATGGGAATTCTGCCCATTCCATTGTCCAAAATCTTACAAATTAGGAGAACCCTCCAAAGTCTCTGAGGCCATCCCAATAGTATAGGTCGCCCCGGGACAAAAAAGGTCAGTCTGTCACCAGCTGAGCATCTACTCCACTCATACCCTAGATGGGTGTCCCCAGATAAGAAGATTGAAACAGACAGGACCCTAGGCCAAAATCGGATCCATTGCTTTGGTTTATAGGCATGTCTCCTCAAAACCCTGGTTTCCAATACCAGCATTGCGGTTTTCCTGAGGCACCCATCAGAACAAACCTCATCTCCACAAGGAAACTTGTGCATGGGAGCTATGTCAAAAGCTGAGGAGAATACTTCAGGGTCCCGGTGCCACCGCCCCATTCCAAGGCCCTCATGGACACAAAAACACACATTAGTCCCATCCTCAGGAAAGTCCATTTCAACTCAGCCACCCCGGTTGCTCCCGCAGAGCCATCAGATCTAAACTGTCTTGTCGCTAGGAGACAATTGGAATGCGAGGCGGGCTTCCCAGGCATCCATCCTCGAACGTTGGTCTGGACTCATCCATATGGGATGTCCTGGAGCTGTCCAACAGGTCTCAATTGTCCCGCAGAAGGAATCCTAGGAGGGGGCATCCCACCACTCCAAACGTGGGAAAACGTCCACGGCCTCGAGATTCGGCTCCCTTCATGAAGGGGCCGTCATGAACAGAACATCCAAGCTGAGCCAACGTCTGATCCTCGCTCTGACTTCAGATGCATGAGATATTGCTTCAGATCTTCAGGAGGTACATGCCGTGCCCTCGCCCTGAATCCCAAGTCTAGCTTGTGTTCTCAGACTTCCATCCTCACACTCCTGGCCCCGAAGCCCACAAGTTTGGCAATTCCGGACCATCATTGCAGCACTCTGCCTGCCCGCGAGAAACAAAATATTGCCCAATGAGCTGCCTGGGCACATTAAATGAGAATAAACCTACACGGCACTCGAATGTACCCCAATTATATAATCTAACCTGGGCAGTAATGCACTGTCTGACACACCCACCCCGGGCCGGGACCTCCTGAGCAACACAGAGACAGCTGACCGCACCCTGAGCCCATAAGACACGCCGTGTCCTTAGGTCATCATCTCTTCCCTACCTCAGTTTTCAGGCTTCAGAACCTAGACCTTATCTCCAATCACTGCCCAGGGGTGAGTGTGATGCAGAAATCAGAACTCTTCCTTACCCATGGCAAGAAACCTTATTTTTGGCATGTTGTCCAACATTCAGTGTAGGGGAAACCAGCATTCACCCTGAGGCCCCACCCATTCTTGAGTGCGACGAGGGCATAAACACGCATTGTGACCCTCAGCGTGAGTCCTGTCCTCTAGTACGTCCTCTCAGTGGTTAGAACACTAGATGCCATAATGGCTTGATATGTCCCTAGGCCCCAAATTTAAACCAGATTTTTGGTTGTCCAATCGCCCCTCCCCAGGGCTCTACTCTGGAATCCCTCATTTGGTGGGGTTTGAAAAACAAAACAAAATAACAACAACAACAACAAAAAAAAAAAAACTGACTTCTTCCATCCCACAGAATGACCCCAAACTCTTTGGACGGGGCCAAACCCCCAGAGAGTAAGACTCGTCCAGTTCCCATGAAGTCACCCGGATATTTCATGAACATGAATGGCACGATATCCAGAGATAAAAACTTGAGTAAGAGCCTCACACTCGCCCATTTTTCATATCCCGAAGAGCTCTCCTCATGGTCTGTAGATCAGTCCTGCCATACCTATGACCCGAAACATAATCCGAGTTTGTGTTTTCAGACAACTGTCCAAACAGCCCAGGCCTACACACCCTACAGGCTAGCCCCTGGAGCCAACCTGAGGACTGTACTTGCCCTCTCCAAGGGAATTCTGTGTGCCTATTCCAATGGTCACAACTCTACTAATAGAATAAATCTCCAAAGTCCCTGAGGCCATCCCAATTGTGGTGGCTTCCCAGGACAAACAGGAGCAATCTGAGCCCATCTGAGAAGCTACCTGCATTCAGACTTGTAGACTGATATCCCAAGAGGTAAAAAAGGAATGAACAGGCCCCTAGGCCCTAATCGGATCCATTGCTTTGGTTTCCAGGCATCTTCCTCAGAGGCATGGATTTCAGTACCAGCATATGGCTGTTTCTTGACTCACCCATCAGAACAAAACTCATCTACACATGGGAAACTTGCACGTGGGAGGTGTGTCAAAGCCTCTTTTTAGGAGAACCCTTCAGGGCCCCAGTGCCACCGCTTCATTCCAAGGTCTCCATAGACACAAAATCATATTAGGACACATGCACGGGAGAGTCCAAATCAACTCAGCGTATTCGTTTGCTCCGCGAGATCCAGCAGATCTAACTTGTCTTGTTGCTAGGAGACAATTGGAAAGCGAGGTGGCCTACCCCGCCATCCATCCTTAAAACCCTGCTCAGATTCATTGGCCTAGAGCCAACCAACAGGTCTCAATTTTCCTGCAGAAGAATCTTTGCAGTTGGGAGCTTCTCACAACTCCCATCGTGAGAAACCCCCATGGCCACGTGATACCACCACTTCATGAAGGGGCCATCAGGGACATAAGGTCCAACCTGAGAAATAGTCTGATCCTCACCCTGACTACAGATGCACGAGATCTCTATTCAGGTCTGTATATTGTGCCTGCCATGTCCTCACCCAGAAACCTAAGCCTAGCTTGTGTCTTCAGACTTCCGTCCTCAGACTAATGGCCCACAAGCCCTCCAGTTTGGCAATCCAGAATTACAATGCAGCACTCTGCTTGCCCTGCAGAAGAAAAATATTGCCCTCTGTGGCTACCTAGTAACCCCAAATGAAGATCAACCTGCACGCCACTTGGCTGTACCCAAAATATATAGGCTGACCTGGGCAATAATGCCCTTTCTGACAGAGCCTGAGCCTGGACCTCCTAGCCCCACCCAGACAGCATGCCGCTCACTGAGCACATAGGACCAGCCATTGCCTTAGGTCGTTATCTCTTCCCAACCTCGTTTTTCAGGATTTAGAACCTAGACCTTATCTCCAATCACTGCCCAGGTTTGAAAATGATGCAGAAATCAGAACTACTTCCCAATGGCAAGAACCTTGGGGTTGGCTTGTTGTCCAACGTTCAGTGTTGTGGAAACCTGTTTGTCCGATGAGGCCCCGCCATTGCTCACGGGCCACATAGGTGGCAAACTCACATGTGACCCACAGCCTTAGCACAGTCCTCAGGTAAGACCTCTCAGTGTCTGGATGAAGAGACAGCATATTGGGCTTGCCATGCCCATACGCCCCAATTTTTAACCATAGTTCGTGTTTGTCCCTTCATGCTTCCCCAGGGCTATGCTTTGGAATTCCTCTTTTTGTGGGACACCTGATTTAACAACCCTGAAAGGAGTCCTCCATCCAACAGATTGACGAAAAAACAATTGGGATCGGGCCAAATCCACAGAGAGCAAGATTCGTCCATGGCCTATGAGGCCTCCTCGACATTCCACGGCCATCGCTGAAACAAAATTCAGAGACAAAAGTCTGAGCAAGCGCCTCAGACTCGCACTTTCTTCATATCCTGAAGATGTCTTCTCATGGTTTGTAGATCGGGCCTGCCATACCTACGTCCACAAACATAAGGTGAGTTTGTGTTTCAGACTTCTGTCCTCAAAGTCCTGGGCCACACACCATCCAGGCTGGGGACCCTGGAACCACACATTAGGACTGTGCCTACCCAATCCATGGGAATTCTGCCCATTCCATTGTCCAAAATCGTACAAATTAGGAGAACCCTCCAAAGTCCCTGAGGCCATCCCAATAGTATAGGTCGCCAGGGACAAAAAAGGTCAGTATGACACCAGCTGAGCATCTACCTCCACTCATACCCTAGATGGATGTCCCCAGAGAAGAAGATTGAACCAGACAGGACCCGAGGCCAAAATCGGATCCATTGCTTTGGTTTACAGGCATGTCTCCTCAAAACCCTGTTTTCCAATACCAGCATTGGGGTTTTCCTGAGGCACCCATTAGAACCAAACTCGTCTCCACAAGGAAACATGTGCATGGGAGCTATGTCAAAAGCTGAGGAGAATACTTCAGGGTCCTGGTGCCACTGCCCCATTTAAAGGCCCTCATGGACACAAACACACATTAGACCCATCCTCAGGAAAGTCCATTTCAACTCAGCAACCCCGGTTGCTCCCGCAGAGCCATCAGATCTAAACTGTCTTGTCGCTAGGAGACAATTGGAATGCGAGGCGAGCTTCCCAGGCATCCATCCTCGAACGTTGGTCTGGACTCATCCATATGGGATGTCCTGGAGTTGTCCAACAGGTCTCAATTGTCCCGCAGAAGGAATCCTAGGAGGGGGCATCCCACCACTCCAAACGTGGGAAAACCTCCACGGCCTCAAGAATCCACTCCCTTCATGAAGGGGTCGTCATGAACAGAAAATCCAAGCTGAGCCAATGTCTGATCCTCGCTCTGACTTCAGATGCATGAGATATTCCTTCAGATCTTCAGGAGGTACATGCCTTGCCCTCGCCCTGAAACCCAAGTCTAGCTTGTGTTCTCAGACTTCCATCCTCACACTCTTGGCCCCGCAGCCCACAAGTTTGGCAATTCCGGACCATCATTGCAGCACTCTGCCTGCCCTCGAGAAACAAAATATTGCCCAATGAGATGCCCGGGCACATTAAATGAGAATAAACATACATGGCACTCGAATGTACCCAAATTATATAGTCTAACCTGGGCAGTAATGCACTGTCTGACACAGCCTGAGCGGGGACCTCCTGAGCAACACCCAGACAGCTGACTGCACACTGAGCACATAAGAACCGCCATGGCCTTCGATCATCATCTCTGCCCTACCTCAGTTTTCAGGCTTCAGAACCTAGACCTTATCTCCAATCACTGCCCAGGGGTGACTGTCATGCAGAAATCAGAACTCCTACTTACCCAAGGCAGGAATCCTTGTGGTTGCCATGTTGACTTAAGTTCAGTGTAGTGGAAACCAGCATTCAGTCTGAGGCCACGCCCATTCCTGAGTGCAACGAGGGCATAAACACGCATTCTGACCCTCAGCATGAGTCCTGTCCTCTAGTAGGTCCTCTCAGTGGCTGCACCATGAGATGTCATAATGGGCTTCACATGTCCCTAGGCCCCAATTTTTAACCAGATTTCTGGTTGTCCAGTCACAACACCCCAGGGCTCTACTCTGGAATCCCACATTTGATGGGACACCTGAGGTAGAAAAACAAAACAAAACAAATCAACAACAACAGAACAACGGACTTCTTCCATCCAACAGAGTGAACCCAAACTCCTTGGACGGGTCCAAACCCCCAGAGAGTAAGACTCGTCCATTTCCCATGAAGTCACCCGGAAATTTCACGAACATATGTGACACAATATCTAGAGACAAAAAGGTGAGCAAGAGCCTCACACTCACCCATTTTTCATATCCTGAAGAGTTCTCCTCTTGGTCTATAGATCAGTCCTGCCATAACTATGACCCGAATCATAAGCCGAGTTTGTGTTTTCAGACAACTGTCCAAACAGCCCTGGCCTACACACCCTACAGGCTCAGGCCCCTGGAGCCAAACCTGAAGACTGTCCTTGCCCTCTCCAAGGGAATTGTGTGTGCCCATTCCAGTGGCCACAACCCTATTAAAAGGTTAAACCTCCAAAGTCCCTGAGGCCATCCCAATATTTGTGGCTTCCCAGGACAAACAGGGGCAATATAGGACCATCTGAGCACCTACCGGCACTCGGCACCCGTACTGATGTCCCCAGAGGTAAAAAGGAACGAACAGGCCCCTGGCACATAACGGATCCATTGCTTTGGTTTCCAGGCATCGCTCCTCATAGGCCTGGATTTCAATAACAGCATATGGCTATTTCTTGACTCACCCATCAGAACAAATCTCATATACACATGGGAAACTTGCACGATGGAGCAGTGTGAAAGCCTCTCTTTAGGAGAATCCTTCAGGGACCCAGTGCCAACGCTTCATTCCAAGGTCTCCATAGACACAAAATCATATTAGCACACATCCATGGGAGAGTCCATTTCAACTCAGCCTCCTCGGTTGCTCCCCCAGATCCAGCAGATCTAACCTGTCTTGTTGCTTGGAGACAATTGGAATGCGAGGTGGGCTACCCAGCCATCCATTCTTAGAACCCTGCTCAGAATCCTTGTCCTGGAGCCAACCAACAGGTCTCAATTGTCCTGCAGAAGAATCTTTGCAGTTGGGAGCTTCTCACAACTCCCTTCTTGGGAAAACACCCATGGCCTCGTGATCCACCCCCCCTTCAAGAAGGGGCTAAAAGGAAAAAAAAGTCCAACCTAGGCGATCGTCTGATCCTCCCCCTGAATTCAGATGCACAAAATCTCGATTCGGGTCTGTAGGTTGTGCCTGCCATATCCTCAACCAGAAACCTAGGCCTAGCTTGGGTTCTCAGACTTTCGTCCTCAGACTACTGGCCCACAAGCCCTCCAGATTGGCAATCCAGAACTACAATGCAGCACTCTACCTGCCCTCCAGAAGAAAAATAATGCCCTCTGGGGCTACACAGAAACCCCAAATGAGGATCAACCTGCACGCCATTCTGCTGTACCCCAAATATATAGGCTGACCTGGGCACTAATGCCCTTTCTGCGACAGCCTGAGCCTGGACCTCCTGGCCCCACCCAGACAGCTGGACGCACACTGAGCACATCGGACCAGCCATGGCCTTAGGTCGTCATCTGTTCTCAACCTCGATTTTCAGGCTTCAGAACGTAGACCTTATCTCCAATCACAGCCCGGGTTTGAAAATGATGCAGACAACAGAACTCTTTCCCCATGGCAAGAAACCTTGCGGTTGGCATGTTGTCCAAGGTTCAGTGTAGTTGAAACCAGTGAGGCCCATGAGGCCCCGCCCTTGCTTGCGGGCCACATTGGTAACAAACACACATTGTGACCCTCAGCCTGAGCCCAGTCCTCAGGTATGGCCTCTCAGTGGCTGGATGGAGAGACAGCATATTGGGCTTGCCATGTCCCTAGGCCTCAATTTTTAACCATAGTTCGGGTTGTCCCTTCACTCTTCCCCAGGGCTCTGCTTTGGAATTCCTCTTTTGGTGGGACACCTGAGGTAACAAACCTGAAAGGAGTCGTCCCACCCCACAGATTGACGAAAAACAATTGGGATCAGGCCAAATCAACAGAGAGCAAGATTCGTCCATGGCCCATGAGGCTTCCCCAACATTCCACGGCCATCGCTGATAAAAAATCCAGAGATAAAAGCTTAGGCATGGGCCTCAGACTCGCTCATTCTTCATATCCTGAAGATTTCTTCAGATAAGAACCTACACAGCACTTGAATGCACCCAAAATATATAGTCTAACCTGGGCACTAATGCACTGTCTGACAACCTGAGCCCGGACCTCGTGACAAACACACACACAGCTGACCGCACAGTGAGCACATCAGACCCGCCAAGGCCTTAGGTCATCATCTCTTCCCAACCTCAGTTTTCGGGCTTCAGAAACTAGACCTTATCTCCAATCACTGCCCAGGGGTGACTGTGATGCAGAAATCAGAACTCTTCCTTACCCATGGCAAGAAACCTTGTGGTTGGCATGTTGTCCAACGTTCAGTGTAGGAGAAACCAGCATTCACCTTGAGGCCCCGCCCATTCTTGAGTGCGACGAGGGCATAAACACGCATTGTGACCCTCAGCATCAGTCCTGTCCTCTAGTATGTCCTCTCAGTCGCTGGACCATTAGATGTCATAATGGGCTTGACATGTCCCTAGGCCCCAATTTTCAACCAGATTTCTGGTTGTTCCGTCGCCCCGCCCCAGGGCTCTACTCTGGGATCCCTCATTTGGTGGGACACCTGAGGTTGAAAAACAAAAAAAAAAAACAAATCAACAACAACAGAGCAACGGACTTCTCCATCCCACAGAATGATCCTAAACTCTTTGGACGGGGCCAAACCCCCAAAGTGTAAGACTCATCCATTTCCCATGAAGTCACCCGGAAATTTCACGACCATGAGTGACACGATATCCAGAGACAAAAACGTGAGCAAGAGCCTCACACTCGCCCTTTTTTCATATCCCGAAGAGTCCTCCTCGTGGTCTGTAGATCAGTCCTGCCATACCTATGACCCGAAACATAAGCCGAGTTTGTGTTTTCAGACAACTGTCCAAACAGCACTGGCCTACACACCCTACAGGCTCAGGCCCCTGGAGCCAAACATGACGACTGTGCTTGCCCTCTCCAAGGGAATTGTATCTGCCCATTCCAATGGCCACAGCCCTACTAAGAGTATAAACCTCCAAAGTCCCTGAGGCCATCCCAATATTTGTGGCTTCCCAGGTCAAATGGGGCAATCTGGGGCCCATCTGAGCACCTACCAGCACACTGACCCCTAGGCTGATGTCCGCAGAGGTAAAAATGAAACGAACAAGCCCCCAGGCACCTATCGGATCCATTGCTTTGGTTTCCAGACATCTCTCCTCAGAGGCCTGGATTTCAATAACAGCATATGGCTTTTTGACTCACCCATTAGAACAAATCTCATCAACACATGGGAAACTTGCACGATGGAGCTGTGCGAAAGCCTTCTTTAGGAGAACACTTCAGGGACCCAGTGCCACCGCTTCATTCCAAGGTCTCCATAGACACAAAATCATATTAGAACATATCCACGGGAGAGTCCATTTCAACTCAGCCTCCTCGGTTGCTCCCCCAGATACAGCAGATCGAACCTGTCTTGTTGCTTGGAGACTATTGGAATGCGAGGTGGGCTACCCAGCCATCCATCCTTAGAACCCTGCTTGGAATCGTTGTCCTAGAGCCAACCAATAGGACTCAATTGTCCTGCAGGAGAATCTTTGCAGTTGGGAGCTTCTCACATCTCCCATCGTGGGAACACACCCATGGCCTCGTGATCCACCCCCCCTTCAAGAGGGGCCATCAGGGATAGAATGTCCAAACTGAGTGATCGTCTGATCCTCGCCCTGACTTCAGATGCACTAGATCTCGATTCAGGTCTGTAGATTGTGCCTGCCATATCCACACCCAGAAACCTAGGCCTAGCTTGGGTTCTCAGACATCAGTCCTCAGACTACTGGCCCACAAGCCCTCCAGTTTGGCAATCCAGAACTACAATGCAGCACTCTGCCTGCCCTCTAGAAGAAAAACATTGCCCTCTGGGGCTACCCAGGAACCCCAAATGAGGATCAACGGGGCACGCAGTTCGGCTGTGTACCCCAAATATATAGACTGACCTGGGCACTAATGCCCTTTCTGACACAGCTTGATCCTGGACCTCCTGGCCCCACCCAGACAGCTGGCCGCAGCAGACTGAGCACATGGGACACGTCATGGTCTTAGGTCGTCATCTCTTGTCAACCTCGGTTTTCAGGCTTCAGTTCCTAGACCTTATCTCCAATCACTCCCCAGGGGTGACTGTGATGCAGAAATCAGTACTCTTCCTTACCCATGGCAAAAAACCTTATGGTTGGCATATTGTCCAAAATTCAGTAAGACTCGTCCATTTCCCATGAATTCACTCGGAAAATTTCAAGATCATGAGTGACACGATATCCAGAGACAAAAACTTGAGCAAGAGCCTCACACTCGCCCTTTTGTCATATCCCGAAGTGTTCTCCTCATGGTCTGTAGAGCAGTCCTGCCATACTTATTACCCAAAACATAAGCCGAGTTTGAGTTGTCAGACAACTGTCCAAACAGCCCTGGCCTACACACCGTACAGGCTCAGGCCCCTGGACCCAAACCTGACGACTATGCTTGCCCTATCCAAGGGAATTGTATGTGCCCATTCCAATGGCCACAATCTACTAAGAGGATAAACCTCTAAAGTCCCTGAGGCCATCCCAATATTTGTGGATTCCCAGGACAAAACAGGTTCTATCTGTGCACGTCTGAGCACCTACCTGCATACAGACCCGTAGACTGATGTCCCCAGAGGTAAAAAGGAACGAACAGGCCCCTAGGCTCGTATTGGATCCATTAGTTTGTTTCCAGGCATCTCTCCTCAGAGGCCTGGATTTCAATAACAGCATATGGCTGTTTTTTGACACACCCATCAGAACATATCTCATCTACACATGGGAAACTTGCACCAAGGATCTGTGTGAAAGCCTCTCTTTAGGAGAACCCTTCAGGGCCCCAGTGCCACCGCGTCATTCCAGGTCTCCATAGACAAAAAATCATATTAGGACACATCGACGGGAGAGTCCATTTCAACTCAGCCTCCTCGGTTGCTCCCCCAGATTCAGCAGATCTGACCTGTCTTGTTGCTTGGAGACAATTGGAATGCGAGGTGGACTACCCTGCCTTCCATACTTAGAAACCCCGCATGGAATTGTTGTCCTGGAGCCAACCAACAGGTCTCAATTGTCCTGCAGAAGAATCTTTGCAGTTGGGAGCTTCTCACAACTCCCATCGTGGGAAAACCCCCATGGCCTGGTGATCCAGGCCCCCCTCAAGAAGGGGCCATCAGGGACAGAATGTCCAACCTAAGCGATCGTCTGATCCTCGCCCTGACTTCAGATGCTCGAGATCTCGATTCAGGTCTGTAGATTGTGCCCTGCCATATCCTCACCCAGAACCTAGGCCTAGCTTGGGTTCTCAGACTTCCGTCCTCAGACTACTGGCCACAAGTCCTCCAGTTTGGCAATCTAGACTACAATGCAGCACTCTGTCTGCCGTCCAGAAGAAAAATATTGCCCTCTGGGGCTACCCAAAAACCCCAACTAAGGATCAACCTGCACGCCATTCGGCTGTACCCCAAATACATACGCTGACCTGGGCACTAATGCCCTTTCTGACACTGCCTGAGCCTGGACCTCCAGGCCCCACCCCGACAGCTGGCCGCACACTGAGCACTTCGGACCCGCCATGGCCTTAGGTCGTCGTCTCTTCTCAACCTCGGTTTCAGGCTTCAGAACCGAGACCTTACCCGCAATCACTGCCCGGGTTTGAAAATGATGCAGAAATCAGAGCTCTTTCCCAATGGAAGGAAACCTTGTGGTTGGCATGTTGTCCAAAGTTCTGTGAAGTTGAAAACCAGTGTGGCCCATGAGGCCCCCGCCCATGCTTTCGGGCAACATTGGTCACAAACACACATTGTGACCCTCAGCCTGAGCCCAGTCCTCAGGTAAGGCCTCTCAGTGGCTGGATGGAGAGACAGCATATTGAGCTTGCCATGCCCCTAGGCCCCAATTTTTCACCATAGTTCGGGTTGTCCCTTCACTCTTCCCCAGGGCTCTGAATTGGAATTCTCTTTTGGTGGGACACCTGATGTAACAAACCTGAAAGGAGTCCTCCCATCCCACAGAATGACGAAAAACAATTGAGATCGGGCCAAATCCACAGAGAGCAAGATTCGTCCATGGCCCATTAGGCCTCTCCAACTTTCCACGGCCCATCGCTGATACAAAATCCAGAGACAAAAAAGCCTGAGCACGTGCCTCAGACTCGTTCATTCTTCATATCCTGAAGAGTTCTTCAGATAAGAACCTACACGGCACTCGAATGCACCCAAAATATATTGTCTAACCAGGGCACTAATGCACTGTCTGACAACCTGAGCCCGGACTTCATGAACAACACCGAGACAGCTGACCGCACACTGAGCACATCAGACCCGCCATGGCCTTAGGTCATCATCTCTTCCCTACCTCAATTTTCAGGCTTCAGAACCTAGACCTTATCTCCAATCACTGCCCAGGGTTCACTGTGATGCAGAAATCAGAACTCTTCCTTACCCATGTCAAGAAACCTTGTGGTTGGCATGTTGTCCCAACGTTCAGTGTAGGAGAAACCAGCATTCACCCTGAGGCCCCGCCCATTCTTGAGTGCGACGAGGGCATAAACACGCATTGTGACCCTCAGCGGGAGTCATGTCCTCTAGTACGTCCTCTCAGTGGCTGGACCATTAGATGTCATAATGGGCTTGACATGTCCCTAGGCCCCAATTTTTAACCAGGTTTCTGGTTGTCCAGTGGCCCGTTCCCAGGGCTCTACTCTGGAATCTCTCATTTGGTGGGACACCTGAGGTTGAAAAACAAAACAAAACAAAAAAAAATCAACAACAACCAGAACAACGGACTTCTTTCATCCCACAAAATGACCCCAAACTCTTTGGACGGGGCCAAACCCCCAGAGAGTAAGACTTCCTCCATTTCCCATAAAGTCACTCGGAAATTTCACGACCATGAGTGACACGTTATCTAGAGACAAAAACTTGAGCAAAGCCTCACAGTCGCCATTTTTTCATATCCCGAAGAATTCTCTTCATGGTCTGTAGATCAGTCCTGCCATACCTATGACCCGAAACATAAGCCGAGTTTGTGTTTTCAGACAACTGTCCAAAACAGCCCTGGCCTACACACCCTACAGGCTCAGGCCCCTGGAGCCAAACCTGACGACTGTGCTTGCACTCTCCAAGAGAATTGTATGTGCCCATTCCAATGGCCCACAACCCTACTAAGAGGATAAACCTCCAAGGTCCCTGAGGCCATCCCATTATTTGTGGCTTCCCAGGACAAACAGGGGTAATCTGGGTCTATCTGAGCACCTACCCTCCGTCAGACCCGTAGACTGATGTCCCCAGAGGTTAAAAGGAAACAAACAGGCCCCTAGGCACCTAACGGATCTATTGCTTTGGTTTCCAGGCATCTCTCCTCAGAGGCCTGGATTTCTAATATCAGCATATGGCTGTTTCTTGACTCACCCATTAGAACAAATCTCATCTACACATGAGAAACTTGCACGATGGAGTGTGAATTTTTGAAAGCTCTCTTTCGGAGAATCCTTCAGGGACCAGTGCCACGAGCTTCATTTCCAAGGTCTCATAGACAGAAAATCATATTAGGACGCATCAACGATGGGAGAGTCCATTTCAACTCAGCCTCCTCGGTTGCTACCCCCAGATCCAGCAGATATAACTGTCTTGTTGCTTGGAGAGAATTGGAATGCGAGGAGGGCTACACAGCCATCCAGCCTTAGA